>NC_137169.1:155152213-155706574 GCF_951394435.1 Stenella coeruleoalba
GGGACAGACCTCAAACTGACCCACGGCATGGAGCGACACCCGCCATCGAGAGGTCTACAAGAGAGCCGCTGCAGCTAGCCCACAGGTCCCAGAAAACTAGATGCCTCTTTATGTAAGTGAGTTTTGGGGAGATTTGTTGCAAAGCATTATCGCAGCAAGAGCTGACTAATACAACGTTCTCCAAATCACTGCCATGTCCACGGCTGCCACCGTGCCTACGTGTAAGGCAACTGTGTCCTCGAACTTTGAGAACTCCTGAATTCTCGGTGCCTCTCCAACACAATGTACGTGGCTAAGGTGTCCCCAGATAACCTCACTAACGTACCACCGAGACCGCCCTAAGCTTTTATGGAACGTAATGCAACGCTCTTTCTATTCGTTCTCTGTTTCTACGTGGGTAAAATGCTTTCCGTCAGTCTAAAAGGATGGAAAATCGGCACAAAACACTCTGTGGATAGTTGTTTTTCACAAAGGAAAATCACAAACGAAACAGGCATTTCGCCGGGTGCAGAGCACTAACGCCCCCTAGTGCCTCTCAATGCCAAGTGGACAGAGGCACTTCATTAAATATCGAATCCCAGCTCTCTCCGCTTGAGAGGGAGAGCAAGCCATTCTCAGGTGGAGGAGGGCTGTTTTCAGCAGCTATCTGCAACGTTCTGTGGACCTGGCCACTGTGTAGCTACAAGGAAACCTTTTGTCTGAGGAAGCTAACTAAAGAAACTTGAAAGTGGAGGAAGAGAGAAAGAATGAGACAACACCCTCATCTCGGTGACTCATCCACTTATTCGTTCACTTACCAAATCAAATATCCACTACGCGTAGAGAGTCCTGGGCTGAAAACCCGCACAGAACACGGAGACGTACCCCCATTCGCAGGGAGGTTAGGTACCAGAGAGGGAGACAAGATGTAGATTACCTTACGGCAGTTCCGCACATGTCCTGTTAAAGTGTTTGCAGCTCCAGGGGAGAGAAGGGATCCAGAAATCGCTTGGATTCTCAGTGAAGTCTTCCCAGAGAAGGAGGTGCAAAATAGGCGGACTGGAAGAAACAAAAAAATTAACCTCGTGGGTAGATATGAAACGGAGCAGAGGTTCACAGATACTTAGACCCCGTTCTTTCTTGACACGTCTGGAAAGTGAAACTGAAGCCAAATTACGGAGGGCCTTGAGTGTCAGTCTTCGGAGCTTGGCCGTACGGGGTTGACAGCGGGTGCCACGGACGGCTCGGACGAGGGCAAGGGCATAACCCAAGAGCCCTGGGAGGTGTAGGAGAGGTCGCAGCGAGGGAGATAGAAAGGCATGCGATTCTCCGAAGCAGTCACCGTAACCCAGGTGTAAACTCATAAACGGTAGACGCCGAGTAAGGGCGACACAGATGGCAGGGAGGAGTACGAGGGACACTAGAAAGGAAAACGCTCAGGGCTTCACCAGGGATCGGGTGCATTCCTTTCTCCCTCTAACAGAGGTTATCAGTAACCGGGCTAGTCGCTGGGAATCAAGAGTAAGCCAAAGAGGCGTGATCTCTTCTTCCTCACGGACCACCACGGGGTAAACTTACCTACCTGAAACTGGATGGGAAAGGCGATGACGGCCATAAGCGAGAGGTGCGTGGTGTCACGTGAGCTACGGTAGGGGGACGTGATGAGCTGAGTAGGTAAGGGGACGCTTTCTTGACCAAGTGACACCTGAGAAGAGATGAGAAGGGTGAGGCGGCATCGGTCAGCTGCAAAGTAAACAGAGGGACACTGCCTGCAGAGGGGCAGCACGGGCCATGCGCCGTTGTAAGTATGCAGGCCTGAGAGGAGGCCACTGTGGGCAGGATGACTGAGAATGGAAGGAAGGAGCTGCAAGACGAGGCCGCAGAGATCACGCTCCACCCTGCCCAGGCGATGCCCTGCCCTGCGGACTAGCACACCCAGAGAGAGAGTACCGGTGCACAGCCAGCTGAGAAGCCTGCTCGAGGATGCAAGGCAAGGCTGCTTCTTTCACCAAGAAAGTCTTGCCTGGTAAACTAAACGGCGTATCGATGGAGCGGACACTTGATTTTACATTCTGAAGCAGGCGCCCCGCCTTACGGAACGGCGACGGTTCTCAGGGGGGCCGGGTAGGAGCCGCTCCGCGCGTCTGTCCCAGGGACCCACCCGCCTGCGGGACCTCCGGCCACCTCGCAGGAAGCTACGACGCCCAGCCCCGTGGCTACCTGTGCAGCAAGGTGTACTCCGCGGACGCGTGCCACACACACTTCAAGTGGGAGGGCGGCCTGAGTGGCAAGGCGAGAGGCCGGCCTGCCGCGCGTACCAAGAAGGCGCTCTTCGGCCTGGGCCTAGGTGCTTGCGCCGCCCCCCTGGGCCTACCGGGCTCTGAGGGCCCTGCCCTGGACGCCCTGCCCCCCTGCCCTTGGTTCAGTCACAGCAGAGGTGGCCACACCCACACCCTCTGTGACCTCGGCGTTCCACCCTCCTGCAGCCCCGCCCGCCCCCCCTCCGCCGGTTGCCCTGGGCTACGGAAGCTGCATCCTGGGGCCAGGGGGTTCCCAGGAGGCCAAGGGAAGACACGATGGCCTTAAGTGAGTCGCAGAGGCCTTACGTGGGCTTGTGTGGTTGGGTTCACCTCTTACGTTTCACCGAACTCTGCGAGAAGACAGGGACCTGCAGCCTCACAGTTGGGCTCCACGGTAAGGTGTGCGGGACAGACCTCAAACTGACCCACGGCATGGAGCGACACCCGCCATCGAGAGGTCTACAAGAGAGCCGCTGCAGCTAGCCCACAGGTCCCAGAAAACTAGATGCCTCTTTATGTAAGTGAGTTTTGGGGAGATTTGTTGCAAAGCATTATCGCAGCAAGAGCTGACTAATACAACGTTCTCCAAATCACTGCCATGTCCACGGCTGCCACCGTGCCTACGTGTAAGGCAACTGTGTCCTCGAACTTTGAGAACTCCTGAATTCTCGGTGCCTCTCCAACACAATGTACGTGGCTAAGGTGTCCCCAGATAACCTCACTAACGTACCACCGAGACCGCCCTAAGCTTTTATGGAACGTAATGCAACGCTCTTTCTATTCGTTCTCTGTTTCTACGTGGGTAAAATGCTTTCCGTCAGTCTAAAAGGATGGAAAATCGGCACAAAACACTCTGTGGATAGTTGTTTTTCACAAAGGAAAATCACAAACGAAACAGGCATTTCGCCGGGTGCAGAGCACTAACGCCCCCTAGTGCCTCTCAATGCCAAGTGGACAGAGGCACTTCATTAAATATCGAATCCCAGCTCTCTCCGCTTGAGAGGGAGAGCAAGCCATTCTCAGGTGGAGGAGGGCTGTTTTCAGCAGCTATCTGCAACGTTCTGTGGACCTGGCCACTGTGTAGCTACAAGGAAACCTTTTGTCTGAGGAACCTAACTAAAGAAACTTGAAAGTGGAGGAAGAGAGAAAGAATGAGACAACACCCTCATCTCGGTGACTCATCCACTTATTCGTTCACTTACCAAATCAAATATCCACTACGCGTAGAGAGTCCTGGGCTGAAAACCCGCACAGAACACGGAGACGTACCCCCATTCGCAGGGAGGTTAGGTACCAGAGAGGGAGACAAGATGTAGATTACCTTACGGCAGTTCCGCACATGTCCTGTTAAAGTGTTTGCAGCTCCAGGGGAGAGAAGGGATCCAGAAATCGCTTGGATTCTCAGTGAAGTCTTCCCAGAGAAGGAGGTGCAAAATAGGCGGACTGGAAGAAACAAAAAAATTAACCTCGTGGGTAGATATGAAACGGAGCAGAGGTTCACAGATACTTAGACCCCGTTCTTTCTTGACACGTCTGGAAAGTGAAACTGAAGCCAAATTACGGAGGGCCTTGAGTGTCAGTCTTCGGAGCTTGGCCGTACGGGGTTGACAGCGGGTGCCACGGACGGCTCGGACGAGGGCAAGGGCATAACCCAAGAGCCCTGGGAGGTGTAGGAGAGGTCGCAGCGAGGGAGATAGAAAGGCATGCGATTCTCCGAAGCAGTCACCGTAACCCAGGTGTAAACTCATAAACGGTAGACGCCGAGTAAGGGCGACACAGATGGCAGGGAGGAGTACGAGGGACACTAGAAAGGAAAACGCTCAGGGCTTCACCAGGGATCGGGTGCATTCCTTTCTCCCTCTAACAGAGGTTATCAGTAACCGGGCTAGTCGCTGGGAATCAAGAGTAAGCCAAAGAGGCGTGATCTCTTCTTCCTCACGGACGACCACGGGGTAAACTTACCTACCTGAAACTGGATGGGAAAGGCGATGACGGCCATAAGCGAGAGGTGCGTGGTGTCACGTGAGCTACGGTAGGGGGACGTGATGAGCTGAGTAGGTAAGGGGACGCTTTCTTGACCAAGTGACACCTGAGAAGAGATGAGAAGGGTGAGGCGGCATCGGTCAGCTGCAAAGTAAACAGAGGGACACTGCCTGCAGAGGGGCAGCACGGGCCATGCGCCGTTGTAAGTATGCAGGCCTGAGAGGAGGCCACTGTGGGCAGGATGACTGAGAATGGAAGGAAGGAGCTGCAAGACGAGGCCGCAGAGATCACGCTCCACCCTGCCCAGGCGATGCCCTGCCCTGCGGACTAGCACACCCAGAGAGAGAGTACCGGTGCACAGCCAGCTGAGAAGCCTGCTCGAGGATGCAAGGCAAGGCTGCTTCTTTCACCAAGAAAGTCTTGCCTGGTAAACTAAACGGCGTATCGATGGAGCGGACACGTGATTTTACATTCTGAAGCAGGCGCCCCGCCTTACGGAACGGCGACGGTTCTCAGGGGGGCCGGGCAGGAGCTGCTCCGCGCGTCTGTCCCAGGGACCCACCCGCCTGCGGGACCTCCGGCCGCCTCGCAGGAAGCTACGACGCCCAGCCCCGTGGCTACCTGTGCAGCGAGGTGTACTCCGCGGACGCGTGCCACACACACTTCAAGTGGGAGGGCGGCCTGAGTGGCAAGGCGAGAGGCCGGCCTGCCGCGCGTACCAAGAAGGCGCTCTTCGGCCTGGGCCTAGGTGCTTGCGCCGCCCCCCTGGGCCTACCGGGCTCTGAGGGCCCTGCCCTGGACCCCCTGCCCCCCTGCCCTTGGTTCAGTCACAGCAGAGGTGGCCACACCCACACCCTCTGTGACCTCGGCGTTCCACCCTCCTGCAGCCCCGCCCGCCCCCCCTCCGCCGGTTGCCCTGGGCTACGGAAGCTGCATCCTGGGGCCAGGGGGTTCCCAGGAGGCCAAGGGAAGACACGATGGCCTTAAGTGAGTCGCAGAGGCCTTACGTGGGCTTGTGTGGTTGGGTTCACCTCTTACGTTTCACCGAACTCTGCGAGAAGACAGGGACCTGCAGCCTCACAGTTGGGCTCCACGGTAAGGTGTGCGGGACAGACCTCAAACTGACCCACGGCATGGAGCGACACCCGCCATCGAGAGGTCTACAAGAGAGCCGCTGCAGCTAGCCCACAGGTCCCAGAAAACTAGATGCCTCTTTATGTAAGTGAGTTTTGGGGAGATTTGTTGCAAAGCATTATCGCAGCAAGAGCTGACTAATACAACGTTCTCCAAATCACTGCCATGTCCACGGCTGCCACCGTGCCTACGTGTAAGGCAACTGTGTCCTCGAACTTTGAGAACTCCTGAATTCTCGGTGCCTCTCCAACACAATGTACGTGGCTAAGGTGTCCCCAGATAACCTCACTAACGTACCACCGAGACCGCCCTAAGCTTTTATGGAACGTAATGCAACGCTCTTTCTATTCGTTCTCTGTTTCTACGTGGGTAAAATGCTTTCCGTCAGTCTAAAAGGATGGAAAATCGGCACAAAACACTCTGTGGATAGTTGTTTTTCACAAAGGAAAATCACAAACGAAACAGGCATTTCGCCGGGTGCAGAGCACTAACGCCCCCTAGTGCCTCTCAATGCCAAGTGGACAGAGGCACTTCATTAAATATCGAATCCCAGCTCTCTCCGCTTGAGAGGGAGAGCAAGCCATTCTCAGGTGGAGGAGGGCTGTTTTCAGCAGCTATCTGCAACGTTCTGTGGACTGGCCACTGTGTAGCTACAAGGAAACCTTTTGTCTGAGGAAGCTAACTAAAGAAACTTGAAAGTGGAGGAAGAGAGAAAGAATGAGACAACACCCTCATCTCGGTGACTCATCCACTTATTCGTTCACTTACCAAATCAAATATCCACTACGCGTAGAGAGTCCTGGGCTGAAAACCCGCACAGAACACGGAGACGTACCCCCATTCGCAGGGAGGTTAGGTACCAGAGAGGGAGACAAGATGTAGATTACCTTACGGCAGTTCCGCACATGTCCTGTTAAAGTGTTTGCAGCTCCAGGGGAGAGAAGGGATCCAGAAATCGCTTGGATTCTCAGTGAAGTCTTCCCAGAGAAGGAGGTGCAAAATAGGCGGACTGGAAGAAACAAAAAAATTAACCTCGTGGGTAGATATGAAACGGAGCAGAGGTTCACAGATACTTAGACCCCGTTCTTTCTTGACACGTCTGGAAAGTGAAACTGAAGCCAAATTACGGAGGGCCTTGAGTGTCAGTCTTCGGAGCTTGGCCGTACGGGGTTGACAGCGGGTGCCACGGACGGCTCGGACGAGGGCAAGGGCATAACCCAAGAGCCCTGGGAGGTGTAGGAGAGGTCGCAGCGAGGGAGATAGAAAGGCATGCGATTCTCCGAAGCAGTCACCGTAACCCAGGTGTAAACTCATAAACGGTAGACGCCGAGTAAGGGCGACACAGATGGCAGGGAGGAGTACGAGGGACACTAGAAAGGAAAACGCTCAGGGCTTCACCAGGGATCGGGTGCATTCCTTTCTCCCTCTAACAGAGGTTATCAGTAACCGGGCTAGTCGCTGGGAATCAAGAGTAAGCCAAAGAGGCGTGATCTCTTCTTCCTCACGGACCACCACGGGGTAAACTTACCTACCTGAAACTGGATGGGAAAGGCGATGACGGCCATAAGCGAGAGGTGCGTGGTGTCACGTGAGCTACGGTAGGGGGACGTGATGAGCTGAGTAGGTAAGGGGACGCTTTCTTGACCAAGTGACACCTGAGAAGAGATGAGAAGGGTGAGGCGGCATCGGTCAGCTGCAAAGTAAACAGAGGGACACTGCCTGCAGAGGGGCAGCACGGGCCATGCGCCGTTGTAAGTATGCAGGCCTGAGAGGAGGCCACTGTGGGCAGGATGACTGAGAATGGAAGGAAGGAGCTGCAAGACGAGGCCGCAGAGATCACGCTCCACCCTGCCCAGGCGATGCCCTGCCCTGCGGACTAGCACACCCAGAGAGAGAGTACCGGTGCACAGCCAGCTGAGAAGCCTGCTCGAGGATGCAAGGCAAGGCTGCTTCTTTCACCAAGAAAGTCTTGCCTGGTAAACTAAACGGCGTATCGATGGAGCGGACACTTGATTTTACATTCTGAAGCAGGCGCCCCGCCTTACGGAACGGCGACGGTTCTCAGGGGGGCCGGGCAGGAGCCGCTCCGCGCGTCTGTCCCAGGGACCCACCCGCCTGCGGGACCTCCGGCCACCTCGCAGGAAGCTACGACGCCCAGCCCCGTGGCTACCTGTGCAGCAAGGTGTACTCCGCGGACGCGTGCCACACACACTTCAAGTGGGAGGGCGGCCTGAGTGGCAAGGCGAGAGGCCGGCCTGCCGCGCGTACCAAGAAGGCGCTCTTCGGCCTGGGCCTAGGTGCTTGCGCCGCCCCCCTGGGCCTACCGGGCTCTGAGGGCCCTGCCCTGGACGCCCTGCCCCCCTGCCCTTGGTTCAGTCACAGCAGAGGTGGCCACACCCACACCCTCTGTGACCTCGGCGTTCCACCCTCCTGCAGCCCCGCCCGCCCCCCCTCCGCCGGTTGCCCTGGGCTACGGAAGCTGCATCCTGGGGCCAGGGGGTTCCCAGGAGGCCAAGGGAAGACACGATGGCCTTAAGTGAGTCGCAGAGGCCTTACGTGGGCTTGTGTGGTTGGGTTCACCTCTTACGTTTCACCGAACTCTGCGAGAAGACAGGGACCTGCAGCCTCACAGTTGGGCTCCACGGTAAGGTGTGCGGGACAGACCTCAAACTGACCCACGGCATGGAGCGACACCCGCCATCGAGAGGTCTACAAGAGAGCCGCTGCAGCTAGCCCACAGGTCCCAGAAAACTAGATGCCTCTTTATGTAAGTGAGTTTTGGGGAGATTTGTTGCAAAGCATTATCGCAGCAAGAGCTGACTAATACAACGTTCTCCAAATCACTGCCATGTCCACGGCTGCCACCGTGCCTACGTGTAAGGCAACTGTGTCCTCGAACTTTGAGAACTCCTGAATTCTCGGTGCCTCTCCAACACAATGTACGTGGCTAAGGTGTCCCCAGATAACCTCACTAACGTACCACCGAGACCGCCCTAAGCTTTTATTGAACGTAATGCAACGCTCTTTCTATTCGTTCTCTGTTTCTACGTGGGTAAAATGCTTTCCGTCAGTCGAAAAGGATGGAAAATCGGCACAAAACACTCTGTGGATAGTTGTTTTTCACAAAGGAAAATCACAAACGAAACAGGCATTTCGCCGGGTGCAGAGCACTAACGCCCCCTAGTGCCTCTCAATGCCAAGTGGACAGAGGCACTTCATTAAATATCGAATCCCAGCTCTCTCCGCTTGAGAGGGAGAGCAAGCCATTCTCAGGTGGAGGAGGGCTGTTTTCAGCAGCTATCTGCAACGTTCTGTGGACCTGGCCACTGTGTAGCTACAAGGAAACCTTTTGTCTGAGGAAGCTAACTAAAGAAACTTGAAAGTGGAGGAAGAGAGAAAGAATGAGACAACACCCTCATCTCGGTGACTCATCCACTTATTCGTTCACTTACCAAATCAAATATCCACTACGCGTAGAGAGTCCTGGGCTGAAAACCCGCACAGAACACGGAGACGTACCCCCATTCGCAGGGAGGTTAGGTACCAGAGAGGGAGACAAGATGTAGATTACCTTACGGCAGTTCCGCACATGTCCTGTTAAAGTGTTTGCAGCTCCAGGGGAGAGAAGGGATCCAGAAATCGCTTGGATTCTCAGTGAAGTCTTCCCAGAGAAGGAGGTGCAAAATAGGCGGACTGGAAGAAACAAAAAAATTAACCTCGTGGGTAGATATGAAACGGAGCAGAGGTTCACAGATACTTAGACCCCGTTCTTTCTTGACACGTCTGGAAAGTGAAACTGAAGCCAAATTACGGAGGGCCTTGAGTGTCAGTCTTCGGAGCTTGGCCGTACGGGGTTGACAGCGGGTGCCACGGACGGCTCGGACGAGGGCAAGGGCATAACCCAAGAGCCCTGGGAGGTGTAGGAGAGGTCGCAGCGAGGGAGATAGAAAGGCATGCGATTCTCCGAAGCAGTCACCGTAACCCAGGTGTAAACTCATAAACGGTAGACGCCGAGTAAGGGCGACACAGATGGCAGGGAGGAGTACGAGGGACACTAGAAAGGAAAACGCTCAGGGCTTCACCAGGGATCGGGTGCATTCCTTTCTCCCTCTAACAGAGGTTATCAGTAACCGGGCTAGTCGCTGGGAATCAAGAGTAAGCCAAAGAGGCGTGATCTCTTCTTCCTCACGGACCACCACGGGGTAAACTTACCTACCTGAAACTGGATGGGAAAGGCGATGACGGCCATAAGCGAGAGGTGCGTGGTGTCACGTGAGCTACGGTAGGGGGACGTGATGAGCTGAGTAGGTAAGGGGACGCTTTCTTGACCAAGTGACACCTGAGAAGAGATGAGAAGGGTGAGGCGGCATCGGTCAGCTGCAAACTAAACAGAGGGACACTGCCTGCAGAGGGGCAGCACGGGCCATGCGCCGTTGTAAGTATGCAGGCCTGAGAGGAGGCCACTGTGGGCAGGATGACTGAGAATGGAAGGAAGGAGCTGCAAGACGAGGCCGCAGAGATCACGCTCCACCCTGCCCAGGCGATGCCCTGCCCTGCGGACTAGCACACCCAGAGAGAGAGTACCGGTGCACAGCCAGCTGAGAAGCCTGCTCGAGGATGCAAGGCAAGGCTGCTTCTTTCACCAAGAAAGTCTTGCCTGGTAAACTAAACGGCGTATCGATGGAGCGGACACGTGATTTTACATTCTGAAGCAGGCGCCCCGCCTTACGGAACGGCGACGGTTCTCAGGGGGGCCGGGCAGGAGCCGCTCCGCGCGTCTGTCCCAGGGACCCACCCGCCTGCGGGACCTCCGGCCGCCTCGCAGGAAGCTACGACGCCCAGCCCCGTGGCTACCTGTGCAGCGAGGTGTACTCCGCGGACGCGTGCCACACACACTTCAAGTGGGAGGGCGGCCTGAGTGGCAAGGCGAGAGGCCGGCCTGCCGCGCGTACCAAGAAGGCGCTCTTCGGCCTGGGCCTAGGTGCTTGCGCCGCCCCCCTGGGCCTACCGGGCTCTGAGGGCCCTGCCCTGGACCCCCTGCCCCCCTGCCCTTGGTTCAGTCACAGCAGAGGTGGCCACACCCACACCCTCTGTGACCTCGGCGTTCCACCCTCCTGCAG
Source organism: Stenella coeruleoalba (assembly GCF_951394435.1). NCBI lineage: Eukaryota > Metazoa > Chordata > Mammalia > Artiodactyla > Delphinidae > Stenella > Stenella coeruleoalba. Next base: position 155,162,730 of record NC_137169.1, read on the forward strand.
CCCCGCCCGCCCCCCCTCCGCCGGTTGCCCTGGGCTACGGAAGCTGCATCCTGGGGCCAGGGGGTTCCCAGGAGGCCAAGGGAAGACACGATGGCCTTAAGTGAGTCGCAGAGGCCTTACGTGGGCTTGTGTGGTTGGGTTCACCTCTTACGTTTCACCGAACTCTGCGAGAAGACAGGGACCTGCAGCCTCACAGTTGGGCTCCACGGTAAGGTGTGCGGGACAGACCTCAAACTGACCCACGGCATGGAGCGACACCCGCCATCGAGAGGTCTACAAGAGAGCCGCTGCAGCTAGCCCACAGGTCCCAGAAAACTAGATGCCTCTTTATGTAAGTGAGTTTTGGGGAGATTTGTTGCAAAGCATTATCGCAGCAAGAGCTGACTAATACAACGTTCTCCAAATCACTGCCATGTCCACGGCTGCCACCGTGCCTACGTGTAAGGCAACTGTGTCCTCGAACTTTGAGAACTCCTGAATTCTCGGTGCCTCTCCAACACAATGTACGTGGCTAAGGTGTCCCCAGATAACCTCACTAACGTACCACCGAGACCGCCCTAAGCTTTTATTGAACGTAATGCAACACTCTTTCTATTCGTTCTCTGTTTCTACGTGGGTAAAATGCTTTCCGTCAGTCGAAAAGGATGGAAAATCGGTACAAAACACTCTGTGGATAGTTGTTTTTCACAAAGGAAAATCACAAACGAAACAGGCATTTCGCCGGGTGCAGAGCACTAACGCCCCCTAGTGCCTCTCAATGCCAAGTGGACAGAGGCACTTCATTAAATATCGAATCCCAGCTCTCTCCGCTTGAGAGGGAGAGCAAGCCATTCTCAGGTGGAGGAGGGCTGTTTTCAGCAGCTATCTGCAACGTTCTGTGGACCTGGCCACTGTGTAGCTACAAGGAAACCTTTTGTCTGAGGAACCTAACTAAAGAAACTTGAAAGTGGAGGAAGAGAGAAAGAATGAGACAACACCCTCATCTCGGTGACTCATCCACTTATTCGTTCACTTACCAAATCAAATATCCACTACGCGTAGAGAGTCCTGGGCTGAAAACCCGCACAGAACACGGAGACGTACCCCCATTCGCAGGGAGGTTAGGTACCAGAGAGGGAGACAACATGTAGATTACCTTACGGCAGTTCCGCACATGTCCTGTTAAAGTGTTTGCAGCTCCAGGGGAGAGAAGTGATCCAGAAATCGCTTGGATTCTCAGTGAAGTCTTCCCAGAGAAGGAGGTGCAAAATAGGCGGACTGGAAGAAACAAAAAAATTAACCTCGTGGGTAGATATGAAACGGAGCAGAGGTTCACAGATACTTAGACCCCGTTCTTTCTTGACACGTCTGGAAAGTGAAACTGAAGCCAAATTACGGAGGGCCTTGAGTGTCAGTCTTCGGAGCTTGGCCGTACGGGGTTGACAGCGGGTGCCACGGACGGCTCGGACGAGGGCAAGGGCATAACCCAAGAGCCCTGGGAGGTGTAGGAGAGGTCGCAGCGAGGGAGATAGAAAGGCATGCGATTCTCCGAAGCAGTCACCGTAACCCAGGTGTAAACTCATAAACGGTAGACGCCGAGTAAGGGCGACACAGATGGCAGGGAGGAGTACGAGGGACACTAGAAAGGAAAACGCTCAGGGCTTCACCAGGGATCGGGTGCATTCCTTTCTCCCTCTAACAGAGGTTATCAGTAACCGGGCTAGTCGCTGGGAATCAAGAGTAAGCCAAAGAGGCGTGATCTCTTCTTCCTCACGGACCACCACGGGGTAAACTTACCTACCTGAAACTGGATGGGAAAGGCGATGACGGCCATAAGCGAGAGGTGCGTGGTGTCACGTGAGCTACGGTAGGGGGACGTGATGAGCTGAGTAGGTAAGGGGACGCTTTCTTGACCAAGTGACACCTGAGAAGAGATGAGAAGGGTGAGGCGGCATCGGTCAGCTGCAAAGTAAACAGAGGGACACTGCCTGCAGAGGGGCAGCACGGGCCATGCGCCGTTGTAAGTATGCAGGCCTGAGAGGAGGCCACTGTGGGCAGGATGACTGAGAATGGAAGGAAGGAGCTGCAAGACGAGGCCGCAGAGATCACGCTCCACCCTGCCCAGGCGATGCCCTGCCCTGCGGACTAGCACACCCAGAGAGAGAGTACCGGTGCACAGCCAGCTGAGAAGCCTGCTCGAGGATGCAAGGCAAGGCTGCTTCTTTCACCAAGAAAGTCTTGCCTGGTAAACTAAACGGCGTATCGATGGAGCGGACACGTGATTTTACATTCTGAAGCAGGCGCCCCGCCTTACGGAACGGCGACGGTTCTCAGGGGGGCCGGGCAGGAGCCGCTCCGCGCGTCTGTCCCAGGGACCCACCCGCCTGCGGGACCTCCGGCCGCCTCGCAGGAAGCTACGACGCCCAGCCCCGTGGCTACCTGTGCAGCGAGGTGTACTCCGCGGACGCGTGCCACACACACTTCAAGTGGGAGGGCGGCCTGAGTGGCAAGGCGAGAGGCCGGCCTGCCGCGCGTACCAAGAAGGCGCTCTTCGGCCTGGGCCTAGGTGCTTGCGCCGCCCCCCTGGGCCTACCGGGCTCTGAGGGCCCTGCCCTGGACGCCCTGCCCCCCTGCCCTTGGTTCAGTCACAGCAGAGGTGGCCACACCCACACCCTCTGTGACCTCGGCGTTCCACCCTCCTGCAGCCCCGCCCGCCCCCCCTCCGCCGGTTGCCCTGGGCTACGGAAGCTGCATCCTGGGGCCAGGGGGTTCCCAGGAGGCCAAGGGAAGACACGATGGCCTTAAGTGAGTCGCAGAGGCCTTACGTGGGCTTGTGTGGTTGGGTTCACCTCTTACGTTTCACCGAACTCTGCGAGAAGACAGGGACCTGCAGCCTCACAGTTGGGCTCCACGGTAAGGTGTGCGGGACAGACCTCAAACTGACCCACGGCATGGAGCGACACCCGCCATCGAGAGGTCTACAAGAGAGCCGCTGCAGCTAGCCCACAGGTCCCAGAAAACTAGATGCCTCTTTATGTAAGTGAGTTTTGGGGAGATTTGTTGCAAAGCATTATCGCAGCAAGAGCTGACTAATACAACGTTCTCCAAATCACTGCCATGTCCACGGCTGCCACCGTGCCTACGTGTAAGGCAACTGTGTCCTCGAACTTTGAGAACTCCTGAATTCTCGGTGCCTCTCCAACACAATGTACGTGGCTAAGGTGTCCCCAGATAACCTCACTAACGTACCACCGAGACCGCCCTAAGCTTTTATTGAACGTAATGCAACGCTCTTTCTATTCGTTCTCTGTTTCTACGTGGGTAAAATGCTTTCCGTCAGTCGAAAAGGATGGAAAATCGGCACAAAACACTCTGTGGATAGTTGTTTTTCACAAAGGAAAATCACAAACGAAACAGGCATTTCGCCGGGTGCAGAGCACTAACGCCCCCTAGTGCCTCTCAATGCCAAGTGGACAGAGGCACTTCATTAAATATCGAATCCCAGCTCTCTCCGCTTGAGAGGGAGAGCAAGCCATTCTCAGGTGGAGGAGGGCTGTTTTCAGCAGCTATCTGCAACGTTCTGTGGACCTGGCCACTGTGTAGCTACAAGGAAACCTTTTGTCTGAGGAAGCTAACTAAAGAAACTTGAAAGTGGAGGAAGAGAGAAAGAATGAGACAACACCCTCATCTCGGTGACTCATCCACTTATTCGTTCACTTACCAAATCAAATATCCACTACGCGTAGAGAGTCCTGGGCTGAAAACCCGCACAGAACACGGAGACGTACCCCCATTCGCAGGGAGGTTAGGTACCAGAGAGGGAGACAACATGTAGATTACCTTACGGCAGTTCCGCACATGTCCTGTTAAAGTGTTTGCAGCTCCAGGGGAGAGAAGGGATCCAGAAATCGCTTGGATTCTCAGTGAAGTCTTCCCAGAGAAGGAGGTGCAAAATAGGCGGACTGGAAGAAACAAAAAAATTAACCTCGTGGGTAGATATGAAACGGAGCAGAGGTTCACAGATACTTAGACCCCGTTCTTTCTTGACACGTCTGGAAAGTGAAACTGAAGCCAAATTACGGAGGGCCTTGAGTGTCAGTCTTCGGAGCTTGGCCGTACGGGGTTGACAGCGGGTGCCACGGACGGCTCGGACGAGGGCAAGGGCATAACCCAAGAGCCCTGGGAGGTGTAGGAGAGGTCGCAGCGAGGGAGATAGAAAGGCATGCGATTCTCCGAAGCAGTCACCGTAACCCAGGTGTAAACTCATAAACGGTAGACGCCGGGTAAGGGCGACACAGATGGCAGGGAGGAGTACGAGGGACACTAGAAAGGAAAACGCTCAGGGCTTCACCAGGGATCGGGTGCATTCCTTTCTCCCTCTAACAGAGGTTATCAGTAACCGGGCTAGTCGCTGGGAATCAAGAGTAAGCCAAAGAGGCGTGATCTCTTCTTCCTCACGGACCACCACGGGGTAAACTTACCTACCTGAAACTGGATGGGAAAGGCGATGACGGCCATAAGCGAGAGGTGCGTGGTGTCACGTGAGCTACGGTAGGGGGACGTGATGAGCTGAGTAGGTAAGGGGACGCTTTCTTGACCAAGTGACACCTGAGAAGAGATGAGAAGGGTGAGGCGGCATCGGTCAGCTGCAAAGTAAACAGAGGGACACTGCCTGCAGAGGGGCAGCACGGGCCATGCGCCGTTGTAAGTATGCAGGCCTGAGAGGAGGCCACTGTGGGCAGGATGACTGAGAATGGAAGGAAGGAGCTGCAAGACGAGGCCGCAGAGATCACGCTCCACCCTGCCCAGGCGATGCCCTGCCCTGCGGACTAGCACACCCAGAGAGAGAGTACCGGTGCACAGCCAGCTGAGAAGCCTGCTCGAGGATGCAAGGCAAGGCTGCTTCTTTCACCAAGAAAGTCTTGCCTGGTAAACTAAACGGCGTATCGATGGAGCGGACACGTGATTTTACATTCTGAAGCAGGCGCCCCGCCTTACGGAACGGCGACGGTTCTCAGGGGGGCCGGGCAGGAGCCGCTCCGCGCGTCTGTCCCAGGGACCCACCCGCCTGCGGGACCTCCGGCCGCCTCGCAGGAAGCTACGACGCCCAGCCCCGTGGCTACCTGTGCAGCGAGGTGTACTCCGCGGACGCGTGCCACACACACTTCAAGTGGGAGGGCGGCCTGAGTGGCAAGGCGAGAGGCCGGCCTGCCGCGCGTACCAAGAAGGCGCTCTTCGGCCTGGGCCTAGGTGCTTGCGCCGCCCCCCTGGGCCTACCGGGCTCTGAGGGCCCTGCCCTGGACCCCCTGCCCCCCTGCCCTTGGTTCAGTCACAGCAGAGGTGGCCACACCCACACCCTCTGTGACCTCGGCGTTCCACCCTCCTGCAGCCCCGCCCGCCCCCCCTCCGCCGGTTGCCCTGGGCTACGGAAGCTGCATCCTGGGGCCAGGGGGTTCCCAGGAGGCCAAGGGAAGACACGATGGCCTTAAGTGAGTCGCAGAGGCCTTACGTGGGCTTGTGTGGTTGGGTTCACCTCTTACGTTTCACCGAACTCTGCGAGAAGACAGGGACCTGCAGCCTCACAGTTGGGCTCCACGGTAAGGTGTGCGGGACAGACCTCAAACTGACCCACGGCATGGAGCGACACCCGCCATCGAGAGGTCTACAAGAGAGCCGCTGCAGCTAGCCCACAGGTCCCAGAAAACTAGATGCCTCTTTATGTAAGTGAGTTTTGGGGAGATTTGTTGCAAAGCATTATCGCAGCAAGAGCTGACTAATACAACGTTCTCCAAATCACTGCCATGTCCACGGCTGCCACCGTGCCTACGTGTAAGGCAACTGTGTCCTCGAACTTTGAGAACTCCTGAATTCTCGGTGCCTCTCCAACACAATGTACGTGGCTAAGGTGTCCCCAGATAACCTCACTAACGTACCACCGAGACCGCCCTAAGCTTTTATTGAACGTAATGCAACGCTCTTTCTATTCGTTCTCTGTTTCTACGTGGGTAAAATGCTTTCCGTCAGTCGAAAAGGATGGAAAATCGGCACAAAACACTCTGTGGATAGTTGTTTTTCACAAAGGAAAATCACAAACGAAACAGGCATTTCGCCGGGTGCAGAGCACTAACGCCCCCTAGTGCCTCTCAATGCCAAGTGGACAGAGGCACTTCATTAAATATCGAATCCCAGCTCTCTCCGCTTGAGAGGGAGAGCAAGCCATTCTCAGGTGGAGGAGGGCTGTTTTCAGCAGCTATCTGCAACGTTCTGTGGACCTGGCCACTGTGTAGCTACAAGGAAACCTTTTGTCTGAGGAACCTAACTAAAGAAACTTGAAAGTGGAGGAAGAGAGAAAGAATGAGACAACACCCTCATCTCGGTGACTCATCCACTTATTCGTTCACTTACCAAATCAAATATCCACTACGCGTAGAGAGTCCTGGGCTGAAAACCCGCACAGAACACGGAGACGTACCCCCATTCGCAGGGAGGTTAGGTACCAGAGAGGGAGACAAGATGTAGATTACCTTACGGCAGTTCCGCACATGTCCTGTTAAAGTGTTTGCAGCTCCAGGGGAGAGAAGGGATCCAGAAATCGCTTGGATTCTCAGTGAAGTCTTCCCAGAGAAGGAGGTGCAAAATAGGCGGACTGGAAGAAACAAAAAAATTAACCTCGTGGGTAGATATGAAACGGAGCAGAGGTTCACAGATACTTAGACCCCGTTCTTTCTTGACACGTCTGGAAAGTGAAACTGAAGCCAAATTACGGAGGGCCTTGAGTGTCAGTCTTCGGAGCTTGGCCGTACGGGGTTGACAGCGGGTGCCACGGACGGCTCGGACGAGGGCAAGGGCATAACCCAAGAGCCCTGGGAGGTGTAGGAGAGGTCACAGCGAGGGAGATAGAAAGGCATGCGATTCTCCGAAGCAGTCACCGTAACCCAGGTGTAAACTCATAAACGGTAGACGCCGAGTAAGGGCGACACAGATGGCAGGGAGGAGTACGAGGGACACTAGAAAGGAAAACGCTCAGGGCTTCACCAGGGATCGGGTGCATTCCTTTCTCCCTCTAACAGAGGTTATCAGTAACCGGGCTAGTCGCTGGGAATCAAGAGTAAGCCAAAGAGGCGTGATCTCTTCTTCCTCACGGACCACCACGGGGTAAACTTACCTACCTGAAACTGGATGGGAAAGGCGATGACGGCCATAAGCGAGAGGTGCGTGGTGTCACGTGAGCTACGGTAGGGGGACGTGATGAGCTGAGTAGGTAAGGGGACGCTTTCTTGACCAAGTGACACCTGAGAAGAGATGAGAAGGGTGAGGCGGCATCGGTCAGCTGCAAAGTAAACAGAGGGACACTGCCTGCAGAGGGGCAGCACGGGCCATGCGCCGTTGTAAGTATGCAGGCCTGAGAGGAGGCCACTGTGGGCAGGATGACTGAGAATGGAAGGAAGGAGCTGCAAGACGAGGCCGCAGAGATCACGCTCCACCCTGCCCAGGCGATGCCCTGCCCTGCGGACTAGCACACCCAGAGAGAGAGTACCGGTGCACAGCCAGCTGAGAAGCCTGCTCGAGGATGCAAGGCAAGGCTGCTTCTTTCACCAAGAAAGTCTTGCCTGGTAAACTAAACGGCGTATCGATGGAGCGGACACGTGATTTTACATTCTGAAGCAGGCGCCCCGCCTTACGGAACGGCGACGGTTCTCAGGGGGGCCGGGCAGGAGCCGCTCCGCGCGTCTGTCCCAGGGACCCACCCGCCTGCGGGACCTCCGGCCGCCTCGCAGGAAGCTACGACGCCCAGCCCCGTGGCTACCTGTGCAGCGCGGTGTACTCCGCGGACGCGTGCCACACACACTTCAAGTGGGAGGGCGGCCTGAGTGGCAAGGCGAGAGGCCGGCCTGCCGCGCGTACCAAGAAGGCGCTCTTCGGCCTGGGCCTAGGTGCTTGCGCCACCCCCCTGGGCCTACCGGGCTCTGAGGGCCCTGCCCTGGACCCCCTGCCCCCCTGCCCTTGGTTCAGTCACAGCAGAGGTGGCCACACCCACACCCTCTGTGACCTCGGCGTTCCACCCTCCTGCAGCCCCGCCCGCCCCCCCTCCGCCGGTTGCCCTGGGCTACGGAAGCTGCATCCTGGGGCCAGGGGGTTCCCAGGATGCCAAGGGAAGACACGATGGCCTTAAATGAGTCGCAGAGGCCTTACGTGGGCTTGTGTGGTTGGGTTCACCTCTTACGTTTCACCGAACTCTGCGAGAAGACAGGGACCTGCAGCCTCACAGTTGGGCTCCACGGTAAGGTGTGCGGGACAGACCTCAAACTGACCCACGGCATGGAGCGACACCCGCCATCGAGAGGTCTACAAGAGAGCCGCTGCAGCTAGCCCACAGGTCCCAGAAAACTAGATGCCTCTTTATGTAAGTGAGTTTTGGGGAGATTTGTTGCAAAGCATTATCGCAGCAAGAGCTGACTAATACAACATTCTCCAAATCACTGCCATGTCCACGGCTGCCACCGTGCCTACGTGTAAGGCAACTGTGTCCTCGAACTTTGAGAACTCCTGAATTCTCGGTGCCTCTCCAACACAATGTACGTGGCTAAGGTGTCCCCAGATAACTTCACTAACGTACCACCGAGACCGCCCTAAGCTTTTATTGAACGTAATGCAACGCTCTTTCTATTCGTTCTCTGTTTCTACGTGGGTAAAATGCTTTCCGTCCGTCTAAAGGATGGAAAATCGGCACAAAACACTCTGTGGATAGTTGTTTTTCACAAAGGAAAATCACAAACGAAACAGGCATTTCGCCGGGTGCAGAGCACTAACGCCCCCTAGTGCCTCTCAATGCCAAGTGGACAGAGGCACTTCATTAAATATCGAATCCCAGCTCTCTCCGCTTGAGAGGGAGAGCAAGCCATTCTCAGGTGGAGGAGGGCTGTTTTCAGCAGCTATCTGCAACGTTCTGTGGACCTGGCCACTGTGTAGCTACAAAGAAACCTTTTGTCTGAGGAAACTAACTAAAGAAACTTGAAAGTGGAGGAAGAGAGAAAGAATGAGACAACACCCTCATCTCGGTGACTCATCCACTTATTCGTTCACTTACCAAATCAAATATCCACTACGCGTAGAGAGTCCTGGGCTGAAAACCCGCACAGAACACGGAGACGTACCCCCATTCGCAGGGAGGTTAGGTACCAGAGAGGGAGACAAGATGTAGATTACCTTATGGCAGTTCCGCACATGTCCTGTTAAAGTGTTTGCAGCTCCAGGGGAGAGAAGGGATCCAGAAATCGCTTGGATTCTCAGTGAAGTCTTCCCAGAGAAGGAGGTGCAAAATAGGCGGACTGGAAGAAACAAAAAAATTAACCTCGTGGGTAGATATGAAACGGAGCAGAGGTTCACAGATACTTAGACCCCGTTCTTTCTTGACACGTCTGGAAAGTGAAACTGAAGCCAAATTACGGAGGGCCTTGAGTGTCAGTCTTCGGAGCTTGGCCGTACGGGGTTGACAGCGGGTGCCACGGACGGCTCGGACGAGGGCAAGGGCATAACCCAAGAGCCCTGGGAGGTGTAGGAGAGGTCGCAGCGAGGGAGATAGAAAGGCATGCGATTCTCCGAAGCAGTCACCGTAACCCAGGTGTAAACTCATAAATGGTAGACGCCGAGTAAGGGCGACACAGATGGCAGGGAGGAGTACGAGGGACACTAGAAAGGAAAACGCTCAGGGCTTCACCAGGGATCGGGTGCATTCCTTTCTCCCTCTAACAGAGGTTATCAGTAACCGGGCTAGTCGCTGGGAATCAAGAGTAAGCCAAACAGGCGTGATCTCTTCTTCCTCACGGACCACGGGGTAAACTTACCTACCTGAAACTGGATGGGAAAGGCGATGACGGCCATAAGCGAGAGGTGCGTGGTGTCACGTGAGCTACGGTAGGGGGACGTGATGAGCTGAGTAGGTAAGGGGACGCTTTCTTGACCAAGTGACACCTGAGAAGAGATGAGAAGGGTGAGGCGGCATCGGTCAGCTGCAAACTAAACAGAGGGACACTGCCTGCAGAGGGGCAGCACGGGCAATGCGCCGTTGTAAGTATGCAGGCCTGAGAGGAGGCCACTGTGGGCAGGATGACTGAGAATGGAAGGAAGGAGCTGCAAGACAAGGCCGCAGAGATCACGCTCCAACCTGCCCAGGCGATGCCCTGCCCTGTGGACTAGCACACCCAGAGAGAGAGTACCGGTGCACAGCCAGCTGAGAAGCCTGCTCGAGAATGCAAGGCAAGGCTGCTTCTTTCACCAAGAAAGTCTTGCCTGGTAAACTAAACGGCGTATCGATGGAGCGGACACGTGATTTTACATTCTGAAGCAGGCGCCCCGCCTTACGGAACGGCGACGGTTCTCAGGGGGGCCGGGCAGGAGCCGCTCCGCGCGTCTGTCCCAGGGACCCACCTGCCTGCGGGACCTCCGGCCGCCTCGCAGGAAGCTACGACGCCCAGTCCCGTGGCTACCTGTGCAGCGAGGTGTACTCCGCGGACGCATGCCACACACACTTCAAGTGGGAGGGCGGCCTGAGTGGCAAGGCGAGAGGCCGGCCTGCCGCGCGTACCAAGAAGGCGCTCTTCGGCCTGGGCCTAGGTGCTTGCGCCGCCCCCCTGGGCCTACCGGGCTCTGAGGGCCCTGCCCTGGACCCCCTGCCCCCCTGCCCTTGGTTCAGTCACAGCAGAGGTGGCCACACCCACACCCTCTGTGACCTCGGCGTTCCACCCTCCTGCAGCCCCGCCCGCCCCCCCTCCGCCGGTTGCCCTGGGCTACGGAAGCTGCCTCCTGGGGCCAGGGGGTTCCCAGGAGGCCAAGGGAAGACACGATGGCCTTAAGTGAGTCGCAGAGGCCTTACGTGGGCTTGTGTGGTTGGGTTCACCTCTTACGTTTCACCGAACTCTGCGAGAAGACAGGGACCTGCAGCCTCACAGTTGGGCTCCACGGTAAGGTGTGCGGGACAGACCTCAAACTGACCCACGGCATGGAGCGACACCCGCCATCGAGAGGTCTACAAGAGAGCCGCTGCAGCTAGCCCACAGGTCCCAGAAAACTAGATGCCTCTTTATGTAAGTGAGTTTTGGGGAGATTTGTTGCAAAGCATTATCGCAGCAAGAGCTGACTAATACAACGTTCTCCAAATCACTGCCATGTCCACGGCTGCCACCGTGCCTACGTGTAAGGCAACTGTGTCCTCGAACTTTGAGAACTCCTGAATTCTCGGTGCCTCTCCAACACAATGTACGTGGCTAAGGTGTCCCCAGATAACCTCACTAACGTACCACCGAGACCGCCCTAAGCTTTTATTGAACGTAATGCAACGCTCTTTCTATTCGTTCTCTGTTTCTACGTGGGTAAAATGCTTTCCGTCAGTCGAAAAGGATGGAAAATCGGCACAAAACACTCTGTGGATAGTTGTTTTTCACAAAGGAAAATCACAAACGAAACAGGCATTTCGCCGGGTGCAGAGCACTAACGCCCCCTAGTGCCTCTCAATGCCAAGTGGACAGAGGCACTTCATTAAATATCGAATCCCAGCTCTCTCCGCTTGAGAGGGAGAGCAAGCCATTCTCAGGTGGAGGAGGGCTGTTTTCAGCAGCTATCTGCAACGTTCTGTGGACCTGGCCACTGTGTAGCTACAAGGAAACCTTTTGTCTGAGGAAGCTAACTAAAGAAACTTGAAAGTGGAGGAAGAGAGAAAGAATGAGACAACACCCTCATCTCGGTGACTCATCCACTTATTCGTTCACTTACCAAATCAAATATCCACTACGCGTAGAGAGTCCTGGGCTGAAAACCCGCACAGAACACGGAGACGTACCCCCATTCGCAGGGAGGTTAGGTACCAGAGAGGGAGACAAGATGTAGATTACCTTACGGCAGTTCCGCACATGTCCTGTTAAAGTGTTTGCAGCTCCAGGGGAGAGAAGGGATCCAGAAATCGCTTGGATTCTCAGTGAAGTCTTCCCAGAGAAGGAGGTGCAAAATAGGCGGACTGGAAGAAACAAAAAAATTAACCTCGTGGGTAGATATGAAACGGAGCAGAGGTTCACAGATACTTAGACCCCGTTCTTTCTTGACACGTCTGGAAAGTGAAACTGAAGCCAAATTACGGAGGGCCTTGAGTGTCAGTCTTCGGAGCTTGGCCGTACGGGGTTGACAGCGGGTGCCACGGACGGCTCGGACGAGGGCAAGGGCATAACCCAAGAGCCCTGGGAGGTGTAGGAGAGGTCGCAGCGAGGGAGATAGAAAGGCATGCGATTCTCCGAAGCAGTCACCGTAACCCAGGTGTAAACTCATAAACGGTAGACGCCGAGTAAGGGCGACACAGATGGCAGGGAGGAGTACGAGGGACACTAGAAAGGAAAACGCTCAGGGCTTCACCAGGGATCGGGTGCATTCCTTTCTCCCTCTAACAGAGGTTATCAGTAACCGGGCTAGTCGCTGGGAATCAAGAGTAAGCCAAAGAGGCGTGATCTCTTCTTCCTCACGGACCACCACGGGGTAAACTTACCTACCTGAAACTGGATGGGAAAGGCGATGACGGCCATAAGCGAGAGGTGCGTGGTGTCACGTGAGCTACGGTAGGGGGACGTGATGAGCTGAGTAGGTAAGGGGACGCTTTCTTGACCAAGTGACACCTGAGAAGAGATGAGAAGGGTGAGGCGGCATCGGTCAGCTGCAAACTAAACAGAGGGACACTGCCTGCAGAGGGGCAGCACGGGCCATGCGCCGTTGTAAGTATGCAGGCCTGAGAGGAGGCCACTGTGGGCAGGATGACTGAGAATGGAAGGAAGGAGCTGCAAGACGAGGCCGCAGAGATCACGCTCCACCCTGCCCAGGCGATGCCCTGCCCTGCGGACTAGCACACCCAGAGAGAGAGTACCGGTGCACAGCCAGCTGAGAAGCCTGCTCGAGGATGCAAGGCAAGGCTGCTTCTTTCACCAAGAAAGTCTTGCCTGGTAAACTAAACGGCGTATCGATGGAGCGGACACGTGATTTTACATTCTGAAGCAGGCGCCCCGCCTTACGGAACGGCGACGGTTCTCAGGGGGGCCGGGCAGGAGCCGCTCCGCGCGTCTGTCCCAGGGACCCACCCGCCTGCGGGACCTCCGGCCGCCTCGCAGGAAGCTACGACGCCCAGCCCCGTGGCTACCTGTGCAGCGAGGTGTACTCCGCGGACGCGTGCCACACACACTTCAAGTGGGAGGGCGGCCTGAGTGGCAAGGCGAGAGGCCGGCCTGCCGCGCGTACCAAGAAGGCGCTCTTCGGCCTGGGCCTAGGTGCTTGCGCCACCCCCCTGGGCCTACCGGGCTCTGAGGGCCCTGCCCTGGACCCCCTGCCCCCCTGCCCTTGGTTCAGTCACAGCAGAGGTGGCCACACCCACACCCTCTGTGACCTCGGCGTTCCACCCTCCTGCAGCCCCGCCCGCCCCCCCTCCGCCGGTTGCCCTGGGCTACGGAAGCTGCATCCTGGGGCCAGGGGGTTCCCAGGAGGCCAAGGGAAGACACGATGGCCTTAAGTGAGTCGCAGAGGCCTTACGTGGGCTTGTGTGGTTGGGTTCACCTCTTACGTTTCACCGAACTCTGCGAGAAGACAGGGACCTGCAGCCTCACAGTTGGGCTCCACGGTAAGGTGTGCGGGACAGACCTCAAACTGACCCACGGCATGGAGCGACACCCGCCATCGAGAGGTCTACAAGAGAGCCGCTGCAGCTAGCCCACAGGTCCCAGAAAACTAGATGCCTCTTTATGTAAGTGAGTTTTGGGGAGATTTGTTGCAAAGCATTATCGCAGCAAGAGCTGACTAATACAACGTTCTCCAAATCACTGCCATGTCCACGGCTGCCACCGTGCCTACGTGTAAGGCAACTGTGTCCTCGAACTTTGAGAACTCCTGAATTCTCGGTGCCTCTCCAACACAATGTACGTGGCTAAGGTGTCCCCAGATAACCTCACTAACGTACCACCGAGACCGCCCTAAGCTTTTATTGAACGTAATGCAACGCTCTTTCTATTCGTTCTCTGTTTCTACGTGGGTAAAATGCTTTCCGTCAGTCTAAAAGGATGGAAAATCGGCACAAAACACTCTGTGGATAGTTGTTTTTCACAAAGGAAAATCACAAACGAAACAGGCATTTCGCCGGGTGCAGAGCACTAACGCCCCCTAGTGCCTCTCAATGCCAAGTGGACAGAGGCACTTCATTAAATATCGAATCCCAGCTCTCTCCGCTTGAGAGGGAGAGCAAGCCATTCTCAGGTGGAGGAGGGCTGTTTTCAGCAGCTATCTGCAACGTTCTGTGGACCTGGCCACTGTGTAGCTACAAGGAAACCTTTTGTCTGAGGAACCTAACTAAAGAAACTTGAAAGTGGAGGAAGAGAGAAAGAATGAGACAACACCCTCATCTCGGTGACTCATCCACTTATTCGTTCACTTACCAAATCAAATATCCACTACGCGTAGAGAGTCCTGGGCTGAAAACCCGCACAGAACACGGAGACGTACCCCCATTCGCAGGGAGGTTAGGTACCAGAGAGGGAGACAAGATGTAGATTACCTTACGGCAGTTCCGCACATGTCCTGTTAAAGTGTTTGCAGCTCCAGGGGAGAGAAGGGATCCAGAAATCGCTTGGATTCTCAGTGAAGTCTTCCCAGAGAAGGAGGTGCAAAATAGGCGGACTGGAAGAAACAAAAAAATTAACCTCGTGGGTAGATATGAAACGGAGCAGAGGTTCACAGATACTTAGACCCCGTTCTTTCTTGACACGTCTGGAAAGTGAAACTGAAGCCAAATTACGGAGGGCCTTGAGTGTCAGTCTTCGGAGCTTGGCCGTACGGGGTTGACAGCGGGTGCCACGGACGGCTCGGACGAGGGCAAGGGCATAACCCAAGAGCCCTGGGAGGTGTAGGAGAGGTCGCAGCGAGGGAGATAGAAAGGCATGCGATTCTCCGAAGCAGTCACCGTAACCCAGGTGTAAACTCATAAACGGTAGACGCCGAGTAAGGGCGACACAGATGGCAGGGAGGAGTACGAGGGACACTAGAAAGGAAAACGCTCAGGGCTTCACCAGGGATCGGGTGCATTCCTTTCTCCCTCTAACAGAGGTTATCAGTAACCGGGCTAGTCGCTGGGAATCAAGAGTAAGCCAAAGAGGCGTGATCTCTTCTTCCTCACGGACCACCACGGGGTAAACTTACCTACCTGAAACTGGATGGGAAAGGCGATGACGGCCATAAGCGAGAGGTGCGTGGTGTCACGTGAGCTACGGTAGGGGGACGTGATGAGCTGAGTAGGTAAGGGGACGCTTTCTTGACCAAGTGACACCTGAGAAGAGATGAGAAGGGTGAGGCGGCATCGGTCAGCTGCAAACTAAACAGAGGGACACTGCCTGCAGAGGGGCAGCACGGGCCATGCGCCGTTGTAAGTATGCAGGCCTGAGAGGAGGCCACTGTGGGCAGGATGACTGAGAATGGAAGGAAGGAGCTGCAAGACGAGGCCGCAGAGATCACGCTCCACCCTGCCCAGGCGATGCCCTGCCCTGCGGACTAGCACACCCAGAGAGAGAGTACCGGTGCACAGCCAGCTGAGAAGCCTGCTCGAGGATGCAAGGCAAGGCTGCTTCTTTCACCAAGAAAGTCTTGCCTGGTAAACTAAACGGCGTATCGATGGAGCGGACACGTGATTTTACATTCTGAAGCAGGCGCCCCGCCTTACGGAATGGCGACGGTTCTCAGGGGGGCCGGGCAGGAGCCGCTCCGCGCGTCTGTCCCAGGGACCCACCCGCCTGCGGGACCTCCGGCCGCCTCGCAGGAAGCTACGACGCCCAGCCCCGTGGCTACCTGTGCAGCGAGGTGTACTCCGCGGACGCGTGCCACACACACTTCAAGTGGGAGGGCGGCCTGAGTGGCAAGGCGAGAGGCCGGCCTGCCGCGCGTACCAAGAAGGCGCTCTTCGGCCTGGGCCTAGGTGCTTGCGCCACCCCCCTGGGCCTACCGGGCTCTGAGGGCCCTGCCCTGGACCCCCTGCCCCCCTGCCCTTGGTTCAGTCACAGCAGAGGTGGCCACACCCACACCCTCTGTGACCTCGGCGTTCCACCCTCCTGCAGCCCCGCCCGCCCCCCCTCCGCCGGTTGCCCTGGGCTACGGAAGCTGCATCCTGGGGCCAGGGGGTTCCCAGGAGGCCAAGGGAAGACACGATGGCCTTAAGTGAGTCGCAGAGGCCTTACGTGGGCTTGTGTGGTTGGGTTCACCTCTTACGTTTCACCGAACTCTGCGAGAAGACAGGGACCTGCAGCCTCACAGTTGGGCTCCACGGTAAGGTGTGCGGGACAGACCTCAAACTGACCCACGGCATGGAGCGACACCCGCCATCGAGAGGTCTACAAGAGAGCCGCTGCAGCTAGCCCACAGGTCCCAGAAAACTAGATGCCTCTTTATGTAAGTGAGTTTTGGGGAGATTTGTTGCAAAGCATTTTCGCAGCAAGAGCTGACTAATACAACGTTCTCCAAATCACTGCCATGTCCACGGCTGCCACCGTGCCTACGTGTAAGGCAACTGTGTCCTCGAACTTTGAGAACTCCTGAATTCTCGGTGCCTCTCCAACACAATGTACGTGGCTAAGGTGTCCCCAGATAACCTCACTAACGTACCACCGAGACCGCCCTAAGCTTTTATTGAACGTAATGCAACGCTCTTTCTATTCGTTCTCTGTTTCTACGTGGGTAAAATGCTTTCCGTCAGTCGAAAAGGATGGAAAATCGGCACAAAACACTCTGTGGATAGTTGTTTTTCACAAAGGAAAATCACAAACGAAACAGGCATTTCGCCGGGTGCAGAGCACTAACGCCCCCTAGTGCCTCTCAATGTCAAGTGGACAGAGGCACTTCATTAAATATCGAATCCCAGCTCTCTCCGCTTGAGAGGGAGAGCAAGCCATTCTCAGGTGGAGGAGGGCTGTTTTCAGCAGCTATCTGCAACGTTCTGTGGACCTGGCCACTGTGTAGCTACAAGGAAACCTTTTGTCTGAGGAACCTAACTAAAGAAACTTGAAAGTGGAGGAAGAGAGAAAGAATGAGACAACACCCTCATCTCGGTGACTCATCCACTTATTCGTTCACTTACCAAATCAAATATCCACTACGCGTAGAGAGTCCTGGGCTGAAAACCCGCACAGAACACGGAGACGTACCCCCATTCGCAGGGAGGTTAGGTACCAGAGAGGGAGACAAGATGTAGATTACCTTACGGCAGTTCCGCACATGTCCTGTTAAAGTGTTTGCAGCTCCAGGGGAGAGAAGGGATCCAGAAATCGCTTGGATTCTCAGTGAAGTCTTCCCAGAGAAGGAGGTGCAAAATAGGCGGACTGGAAGAAACAAAAAAATTAACCTCGTGGGTAGATATGAAACGGAGCAGAGGTTCACAGATACTTAGACCCCGTTCTTTCTTGACACGTCTGGAAAGTGAAACTGAAGCCAAATTACGGAGGGCCTTGAGTGTCAGTCTTCGGAGCTTGGCCGTACGGGGTTGACAGCGGGTGCCACGGACGGCTCGGACGAGGGCAAGGGCATAACCCAAGAGCCCTGGGAGGTGTAGGAGAGGTCGCAGTGAGGGAGATAGAAAGGCATGCGATTCTCCGAAGCAGTCACCGTAACCCAGGTGTAAACTCATAAACGGTAGACGTCGAGTAAGGGCGACACAGATGGCAGGGAGGAGTACGAGGGACACTAGAAAGGAAAACGCTCAGGGCTTCACCAGGGATCGGGTGCATTCCTTTCTCCCTCTAACAGAGGTTATCAGTAACCGGGCTAGTCGCTGGGAATCAAGAGTAAGCCAAACAGGCGTGATCTCTTCTTCCTCACGGACCACGGGGTAAACTTACCTACCTGAAACTGGATGGGAAAGGCGATGACGGCCATAAGCGAGAGGTGCGTGGTGTCACGTGAGCTACGGTAGGGGGACGTGATGAGCTGAGTAGGTAAGGGGACGCTTTCTTGACCAAGTGACACCTGAGAAGAGATGAGAAGGGTGAGGCGGCATCGGTCAGCTGCAAACTAAACAGAGGGACACTGCCTGCAGAGGGGCAGCACGGGCAATGCGCTGTTGTAAGTATGCAGGCCTGAGAGGAGGCCACTGTGGGCAGGATGACTGAGAATGGAAGGAAGGAGCTGCAAGACGAGGCCGCAGAGATCACGCTCCACCCTGCCCAGGCGATGCCCTGCCCTGCGGACTAGCACACCCAGAGAGAGAGTACCGGTGCACAGCCAGCTGAGAAGCCTGCTCGAGGATGCAAGGCAAGGCTGCTTCTTTCACCAAGAAAGTCTTGCCAGGTAAACTAAACGGCGTATCGATGGAGCGGACACGTGATTTTACATTCTGAAGCAGGCGCCCCGCCTTACGGAATGGCGACGGTTCTCAGGGGGGCCGGGCAGGAGCCGCTCCGCGCGTCTGTCCCAGGGACCCACCCGCCTGTGGGACCTCCGGCCGCCTCGCAGGAAGCTACGACGCCCAGTCCTGTGGCTACCTGTGCAGCGAGGTGTACTCCGCGGACGCGTGCCACACACACTTCAAGTGGGAGGGCGGCCTGAGTGGCAAGGCGAGAGGCCGGCCTGCCGCGCGTACCAAGAAGGCGCTCTTCGGCCTGGGCCTAGGTGCTTGCGCCGCCCCCCTGGGCCTACCGGGCTCTGAGGGCTCTGCCCTGGACCCCCTGCCCCCCTGCCCTTGGTTCAGTCACAGCAGAGGTGGCCACACCCACACCCTCTGTGACCTCGGCGTTCCACCCTCCTGCAGCCCGGCCCGCCCCCCCTCCGCCGGTTGCCCTGGGCTACGGAAGCTGCATCCTGGGGCCAGGGGGTTCCCAGGAGGCCAAGGGAAGTCACGATGGCCTTATATGAGTCGCAGAGGCCTTACGTGGGCTTGTGTGGTTGGGTTCACCTCTTACGTTTCACCGAACTCTGCGAGAAGACAGGGACCTGCAGCCTCACAGTTGGGCTCCACGGTAAGGTGTGCGGGACAGACCTCAAACTGACCCACGGCATGGAGCGACACCCGCCATCGAGAGGTCTACAAGAGAGCTGCTGCAGCTAGCCCACAGGTCCCAGAAAACTAGATGCCTCTTTATGTAAGTGAGTTTTGGGGAGATTTGTTGCAAAGCATTATCGCAGCAAGAGCTGACTAATACAACGTTCTCCAAATCACTGCCATGTCCACGGCTGCCACCGTGCCTACGTGTAAGGCAACTGTGTCCTCGAACTTTGAGAACTCCTGAATTCTCGGTGCCTCTCCAACACAATGTACGTGGCTAAGGTGTCCCCAGATAACCTCACTAACGTACCACCGAGACCGCCCTAAGCTTTTATTGAACGTAATGCAACGCTCTTTCTATTCGTTCTCTGTTTCTACGTGGGTAAAATGCTTTCCGTCAGTCGAAAAGGATGGAAAATCGGCACAAAACACTCTGTGGATAGTTGTTTTTCACAAAGGAAAATCACAAACGAAACAGGCATTTCGCCGGGTGCAGAGCACTAACGCCCCCTAGTGCCTCTCAATGCCAAGTGGACAGAGGCACTTCATTAAATATCGAATCCCAGCTCTCTCCGCTTGAGAGGGAGAGCAAGCCATTCTCAGGTGGAGGAGGGCTGTTTTCAGCAGCTATCTGCAACGTTCTGTGGACCTGGCCACTGTGTAGCTACAAGGAAACCTTTTGTCTGAGGAACCTAACTAAAGAAACTTGAAAGTGGAGGAAGAGAGAAAGAATGAGACAACACCCTCATCTCGGTGACTCATCCACTTATTCGTTCACTTACCAAATCAAATATCCACTACGCGTAGAGAGTCCTGGGCTGAAAACCCGCACAGAACACGGAGACGTACCCCCATTCGCAGGGAGGTTAGGTACCAGAGAGGGAGACAAGATGTAGATTACCTTACGGCAGTTCCGCACATGTCCTGTTAAAGTGTTTGCAGCTCCAGGGGAGAGAAGGGATCCAGAAATCGCTTGGATTCTCAGTGAAGTCTTCCCAGAGAAGGAGGTGCAAAATAGGCGGACTGGAAGAAACAAAAAAATTAACCTCGTGGGTAGATATGAAACGGAGCAGAGGTTCACAGATACTTAGACCCCGTTCTTTCTTGACACGTCTGGAAAGTGAAACTGAAGCCAAATTACGGAGGGCCTTGAGTGTCAGTCTTCGGAGCTTGGCCGTACGGGGTTGACAGCGGGTGCCACGGACGGCTCGGACGAGGGCAAGGGCATAACCCAAGAGCCCTGGGAGGTGTAGGAGAGGTCGCAGCGAGGGAGATAGAAAGGCATGCGATTCTCCGAAGCAGTCACCGTAACCCAGGTGTAAACTCATAAATGGTAGACGCCGAGTAAGGGCGACACAGATGGCAGGGAGGAGTACGAGGGACACTAGAAAGGAAAACGCTCAGGGCTTCACCAGGGATCGGGTGCATTCCTTTCTCCCTCTAACAGAGGTTATCAGTAACCGGGCTAGTCGCTGGGAATCAAGAGTAAGCCAAAGAGGCGTGATCTCTTCTTCCTCACGGACCACCACGGGGTAAACTTACCTACCTGAAACTGGATGGGAAAGGCGATGACGGCCATAAGCGAGAGGTGCGTGGTGTCACGTGAGCTACGGTAGGGGGACGTGATGAGCTGAGTAGGTAAGGGGACGCTTTCTTGACCAAGTGACACCTGAGAAGAGATGAGAAGGGTGAGGCGGCATCGGTCAGCTGCAAACTAAACAGAGGGACACTGCCTGCAGAGGGGCAGCACGGGCCATGCGCCGTTGTAAGTATGCAGGCCTGAGAGGAGGCCACTGTGGGCAGGATGACTGAGAATGGAAGGAAGGAGCTGCAAGACGAGGCCGCAGAGATCACGCTCCACCCTGCCCAGGCGATGCCCTGCCCTGCGGACTAGCACACCCAGAGAGAGAGTACCGGTGCACAGCCAGCTGAGAAGCCTGCTCGAGGATGCAAGGCAAGGCTGCTTCTTTCACCAAGAAAGTCTTGCCTGGTAAACTAAACGGCGTATCGATGGAGCGGACACGTGATTTTACATTCTGAAGCAGGCGCCCCGCCTTACGGAACGGCGACGGTTCTCAGGGGGGCCGGGCAGGAGCCGCTCCGCGCGTCTGTCCCAGGGACCCACCCGCCTGCGGGACCTCCGGCCGCCTCGCAGGAAGCTACGACGCCCAGCCCCGTGGCTACCTGTGCAGCGAGGTGTACTCCGCGGACGCGTGCCACACACACTTCAAGTGGGAGGGCGGCCTGAGTGGCAAGGCGAGAGGCCGGCCTGCCGCGCGTACCAAGAAGGCGCTCTTCGGCCTGGGCCTAGGTGCTTGCGCCACCCCCCTGGGCCTACCGGGCTCTGAGGGCCCTGCCCTGGACCCCCTGCCCCCCTGCCCTTGGTTCAGTCACAGCAGAGGTGGCCACACCCACACCCTCTGTGACCTCGGCGTTCCACCCTCCTGCAGCCCCGCCCGCCCCCCCTCCGCCGGTTGCCCTGGGCTACGGAAGCTGCATCCTGGGGCCAGGGGGTTCCCAGGAGGCCAAGGGAAGACACGATGGCCTTAAGTGAGTCGCAGAGGCCTTACGTGGGCTTGTGTGGTTGGGTTCACCTCTTACGTTTCACCGAACTCTGCGAGAAGACAGGGACCTGCAGCCTCACAGTTGGGCTCCACGGTAAGGTGTGCGGGACAGACCTCAAACTGACCCACGGCATGGAGCGACACCCGCCATCGAGAGGTCTACAAGAGAGCCGCTGCAGCTAGCCCACAGGTCCCAGAAAACTAGATGCCTCTTTATGTAAGTGAGTTTTGGGGAGATTTGTTGCAAAGCATTATCGCAGCAAGAGCTGACTAATACAACGTTCTCCAAATCACTGCCATGTCCACGGCTGCCACCGTGCCTACGTGTAAGGCAACTGTGTCCTCGAACTTTGAGAACTCCTGAATTCTCGGTGCCTCTCCAACACAATGTACGTGGCTAAGGTGTCCCCAGATAACCTCACTAACGTACCACCGAGACCGCCCTAAGCTTTTATTGAACGTAATGCAACGCTCTTTCTATTCGTTCTCTGTTTCTACGTGGGTAAAATGCTTTCCGTCAGTCGAAAAGGATGGAAAATCGGCACAAAACACTCTGTGGATAGTTGTTTTTCACAAAGGAAAATCACAAACGAAACAGGCATTTCGCCGGGTGCAGAGCACTAACGCCCCCTAGTGCCTCTCAATGCCAAGTGGACAGAGGCACTTCATTAAATATCGAATCCCAGCTCTCTCCGCTTGAGAGGGAGAGCAAGCCATTCTCAGGTGGAGGAGGGCTGTTTTCAGCAGCTATCTGCAACGTTCTGTGGACCTGGCCACTGTGTAGCTACAAGGAAACCTTTTGTCTGAGGAACCTAACTAAAGAAACTTGAAAGTGGAGGAAGAGAGAAAGAATGAGACAACACCCTCATCTCGGTGACTCATCCACTTATTCGTTCACTTACCAAATCAAATATCCACTACGCGTAGAGAGTCCTGGGCTGAAAACCCGCACAGAACACGGAGACGTACCCCCATTCGCAGGGAGGTTAGGTACCAGAGAGGGAGACAAGATGTAGATTACCTTACGGCAGTTCCGCACATGTCCTGTTAAAGTGTTTGCAGCTCCAGGGGAGAGAAGGGATCCAGAAATCGCTTGGATTCTCAGTGAAGTCTTCCCAGAGAAGGAGGTGCAAAATAGGCGGACTGGAAGAAACAAAAAAATTAACCTCGTGGGTAGATATGAAACGGAGCAGAGGTTCACAGATACTTAGACCCCGTTCTTTCTTGACACGTCTGGAAAGTGAAACTGAAGCCAAATTACGGAGGGCCTTGAGTGTCAGTCTTCGGAGCTTGGCCGTACGGGGTTGACAGCGGGTGCCACGGACGGCTCGGACGAGGGCAAGGGCATAACCAAAGAGCCCTGGGAGGTGTAGGAGAGGTCGCAGCGAGGGAGATAGAAAGGCATGCGATTCTCCGAAGCAGTCACCGTAACCCAGGTGTAAACTCATAAACAGTAGACGCCGAGTAAGGGCGACACAGATGGCAGGGAGGAGTACGAGGGACACTAGAAAGGAAAACGCTCAGGGCTTCACCAGGGATCGGGTGCATTCCTTTCTCCCTCTAACAGAGGTTATCAGTAACCGGGCTAGTCGCTGGGAATCAAGAGTAAGCCAAAGAGGCGTGATCTCTTCTTCCTCACGGACCACCACGGGGTAAACTTACCTACCTGAAACTGGATGGGAAAGGCGATGACGGCCATAAGCGAGAGGTGCGTGGTGTCACGTGAGCTACGGTAGGGGGACGTGATGAGCTGAGTAGGTAAGGGGACGCTTTCTTGACCAAGTGACACCTGAGAAGAGATGAGAAGGGTGAGGCGGCATCGGTCAGCTGCAAACTAAACAGAGGGACACTGCCTGCAGAGGGGCAGCACGGGCCATGCGCCGTTGTAAGTATGCAGGCCTGAGAGGAGGCCACTGTGGGCAGGATGACTGAGAATGGAAGGAAGGAGCTGCAAGACGAGGCCGCAGAGATCACGCTCCACCCTGCCCAGGCGATGCCCTGCCCTGCGGACTAGCACACCCAGAGAGAGAGTACCGGTGCACAGCCAGCTGAGAAGCCTGCTCGAGGATGCAAGGCAAGGCTGCTTCTTTCACCAAGAAAGTCTTGCCTGGTAAACTAAACGGCGTATCGATGGAGCGGACACGTGATTTTACATTCTGAAGCAGGCGCCCCGCCTTACGGAACGGCGACGGTTCTCAGGGGGGCCGGGCAGGAGCCGCTCCGCGCGTCTGTCCCAGGGACCCACCCGCCTGCGGGACCTCCGGCCGCCTCGCAGGAAGCTACGACGCCCAGCCCCGTGGCTACCTGTGCAGCGAGGTGTACTCTGCGGACGCGTGCCACACACACTTCAAGTGGGAGGGCGGCCTGAGTGGCAAGGCGAGAGGCCGGCCTGCCGCGCGTACCAAGAAGGCGCTCTTCGGCCTGGGCCTAGGTGCTTGCGCCACCCCCCTGGGCCTACCGGGCTCTGAGGGCCCTGCCCTGGACCCCCTGCCCCCCTGCCCTTGGTTCAGTCACAGCAGAGGTGGCCACACCCACACCCTCTGTGACCTCGGCGTTCCACCCTCCTGCAGCCCCGCCCGCCCCCCCTCCGCCGGTTGCCCTGGGCTACGGAAGCTGCATCCTGGGGCCAGGGGGTTCCCAGGAGGCCAAGGGAAGACACGATGGCCTTAAGTGAGTCGCAGAGGCCTTACGTGGGCTTGTGTGGTTGGGTTCACCTCTTACGTTTCACCGAACTCTGCGAGAAGACAGGGACCTGCAGCCTCACAGTTGGGCTCCACGGTAAGGTGTGCGGGACAGACCTCAAACTGACCCACGGCATGGAGCGACACCCGCCATCGAGAGGTCTACAAGAGAGCCGCTGCAGCTAGCCCACAGGTCCCAGAAAACTAGATGCCTCTTTATGTAAGTGAGTTTTGGGGAGATTTGTTGCAAAGCATTATCGCAGCAAGAGCTGACTAATACAACGTTCTCCAAATCACTGCCATGTCCACGGCTGCCACCGTGCCTACGTGTAAGGCAACTGTGTCCTCGAACTTTGAGAACTCCTGAATTCTCGGTGCCTCTCCAACACAATGTACGTGGCTAAGGTGTCCCCAGATAACCTCACTAACGTACCACCGAGACCGCCCTAAGCTTTTATTGAACGTAATGCAACGCTCTTTCTATTCGTTCTCTGTTTCTACGTGGGTAAAATGCTTTCCGTCAGTCGAAAAGGATGGAAAATCGGCACAAAACACTCTGTGGATAGTTGTTTTTCACAAAGGAAAATCACAAACGAAACAGGCATTTCGCCGGGTGCAGAGCACTAACGCCCCCTAGTGCCTCTCAATGCCAAGTGGACAGAGGCACTTCATTAAATATCGAATCCCAGCTCTCTCCGCTTGAGAGGGAGAGCAAGCCATTCTCAGGTGGAGGAGGGCTGTTTTCAGCAGCTATCTGCAACGTTCTGTGGACCTGGCCACTGTGTAGCTACAAAGAAACCTTTTGTCTGAGGAAACTAACTAAAGAAACTTGAAAGTGGAGGAAGAGAGAAAGAATGAGACAACACCCTCATCTCGGTGACTCATCCACTTATTCGTTCACTTACCAAATCAAATATCCACTACGCGTAGAGAGTCCTGGGCTGAAAACCCGCACAGAACACGGAGACGTACCCCCATTCGCAGGGAGGTTAGGTACCAGAGAGGGAGACAAGATGTAGATTACCTTACGGCAGTTCCGCACATGTCCTGTTAAAGTGTTTGCAGCTTCAGGGGAGAGAAGGGATCCAGAAATCGCTTGGATTCTCAGTGAAGTCTTCCCAGAGAAGGAGGTGCAAAATAGGCGGACTGGAAGAAACAAAAAAATTAACCTCGTGGGTAGATATGAAACGGAGCAGAGGTTCACAGATACTTAGACCCTGTTCTTTCTTGAAACGTCTGGAAAGTGAAACTGAAGCCAAATTACGGAGGGCCTTGAGTGTCAGTCTTCGGAGCTTGGCCGTACGGGGTTGGCAGCGGGTGCCACGGACGGCTCGGACGAGGGCAAGGGCATAACCCAAGAGCCCTGGGAGGTGTAGGAGAGGTCGCAGCGAGGGAGATAGAAAGGCATGCGATTCTCCGAAGCAGTCACCGTAACCCAGGTGTAAACTCATAAACGGTAGACGCCGAGTAAGGGCGACACAGATGGCAGGGAGGAGTACGAGGGACACTAGAAAGGAAAACGCTCAGGGCTTCACCAGGGATCGGGTGCATTCCTTTCTCCCTCTAACAGAGGTTATCAGTAACCGGGCTAGTCGCTGGGAATCAAGAGTAAGCCAAAGAGGCGTGATCTCTTCTTCCTCACGGACCACCACGGGGTAAACTTACCTACCTGAAACTGGATGGGAAAGGCGATGACGGCCATAAGCGAGAGGTGCGTGGTGTCACGTGAGCTACGGTAGGGGGACGTGATGAGCTGAGTAGGTAAGGGGACGCTTTCTTGACCAAGTGACACCTGAGAAGAGATGAGAAGGGTGAGGCGGCATCGGTCAGCTGCAAACTAAACAGAGGGACACTGCCTGCAGAGGGGCAGCACGGGCAATGCGCCGTTGTAAGTATGCAGGCCTGAGAGGAGGCCACTGTGGGCAGGATGACTGAGAATGGAAGGAAGGAGCTGCAAGACGAGGCCGCAGAGATCACGCTCCACCCTGCCCAGGCGATGCCCTGCCCTGCGGACTAGCACACCCAGAGAGAGAGTACCGGTGCACAGCCAGCTGAGAAGCCTGCTCGAGGATGCAAGGCAAGGCTGCTTCTTTCACCAAGAAAGTCTTGTCTGGTAAACTAAACGGCGTATCGATGGAGCGGACACGTGATTTTACATTCTGAAGCAGGCGCCCCGCCTTACGGAACGGCGACGGTTCTCAGGGGGGCCGGGCAGGAGCCGCTCCGCGCGTCTGTCCCAGGGACCCACCCGCCTGCGGGACCTCCGGCCGCCTCGCAGGAAGCTACGACGCCCAGCCCCGTGGCTACCTGTGCAGCGAGGTGTACTCTGCGGACGCGTGCCACACACACTTCAAGTGGGAGGGCGGCCTGAGTGGCAAGGCGAGAGGCCGGCCTGCCGCGCGTAGCAAGAAGGCGCTCTTCGGCCTGGGCCTAGGTGCTTGCGCCGCCCCCCTGGGCCTACCGGGCTCTGAGGGCCCTGCCCTGGACCCCCTGCCCCCCTGCCCTTGGTTCAGTCACAGCAGAGGTGGCCACACCCACACCCTCTGTGACCTCGGCGTTCCACCCTCCTGCAGCCCCGCCCGCCCCCCCTCCGCCGGTTGCCCTGGGCTACGGAAGCTGCCTCCTGGGGCCAGGGGGTTCCCAGGAGGCCAAGGGAAGACACGATGGCCTTAAGTGAGTCGCAGAGGCCTTACGTGGGCTTGTGTGGTTGGGTTCACCTCTTACGTTTCACCGAACTCTGCGAGAAGACAGGGACCTGCAGCCTCACAGCTGGGCTCCACGGTAAGGTGTGCAGGACAGACCTCAAACTGACCCACGGCATGGAGCGACACCCGCCATCGAGAGGTCTACAAGAGAGCCGCTGCAGCTAGCCCACAGGTCCCAGAAAACTAGATGCCTCTTTATGTAAGTGAGTTTTGGGGAGATTTGTTGCAAAGCATTATCGCAGCAAGAGCTGACTAATACAACGTTCTCCAAATCACTGCCATGTCCACGGCTGCCACCGTGCCTACGTGTAAGGCAACTGTGTCCTCGAACTTTGAGAACTCCTGAATTCTCGGTGCCTCTCCAACACAATGTACGTGGCTAAGGTGTCCCCAGATAACCTCACTAACGTACCACCGAGACCGCCCTAAGCTTTTATTGAACGTAATGCAACGCTCTTTCTATTCGTTCTCTGTTTCTACGTGGGTAAAATGCTTTCCGTCAGTCTAAAAGGATGGAAAATCGGCACAAAACACTCTGTGGATAGTTGTTTTTCACAAAGGAAAATCACAAACGAAACAGGCATTTCGCCGGGTGCAGAGCACTAACGCCCCCTAGTGCCTCTCAATGCCAAGTGGACAGAGGCACTTCATTAAATATCGAATCCCAGCTCTCTCCGCTTGAGAGGGAGAGCAAGCCATTCTCAGGTGGAGGAGGGCTGTTTTCAGCAGCTATCTGCAACGTTCTGTGGACCTGGCCACTGTGTAGCTACAAGGAAACCTTTTGTCTGAGGAACCTAACTAAAGAAACTTGAAAGTGGAGGAAGAGAGAAAGAATGAGACAACACCCTCATCTCGGTGACTCATCCACTTATTCGTTCACTTACCAAATCAAATATCCACTACGCGTAGAGAGTCCTGGGCTGAAAACCCGCACAGAACACGGAGACGTACCCCCATTCGCAGGGAGGTTAGGTACCAGAGAGGGAGACAAGATGTAGATTACCTTACGGCAGTTCCGCACATGTCCTGTTAAAGTGTTTGCAGCTCCAGGGGAGAGAAGGGATCCAGAAATCGCTTGGATTCTCAGTGAAGTCTTCCCAGAGAAGGAGGTGCAAAATAGGCGGACTGGAAGAAACAAAAAAATTAACCTCGTGGGTAGATATGAAACGGAGCAGAGGTTCACAGATACTTAGACCCCGTTCTTTCTTGACACGTCTGGAAAGTGAAACTGAAGCCAAATTACGGAGGGCCTTGAGTGTCAGTCTTCGGAGCTTGGCCGTACGGGGTTGACAGCGGGTGCCACGGACGGCTCGGACGAGGGCAAGGGCATAACCCAAGAGCCCTGGGAGGTGTAGGAGAGGTCGCAGCGAGGGAGATAGAAAGGCATGCGATTCTCCGAAGCAGTCACCGTAACCCAGGTGTAAACTCATAAACGGTAGACGCCGAGTAAGGGCGACACAGATGGCAGGGAGGAGTACGAGGGACACTAGAAAGGAAAACGCTCAGGGCTTCACCAGGGATCGGGTGCATTCCTTTCTCCCTCTAACAGAGGTTATCAGTAACCGGGCTAGTCGCTGGGAATCAAGAGTAAGCCAAACAGGCGTGATCTCTTCTTCCTCACGGACCACCACGGGGTAAACTTACCTACCTGAAACTGGATGGGAAAGGCGATGACGGCCATAAGCGAGAGGTGCGTGGTGTCATGTGAGCTACGGTAGGGGGACGTGATGAGCTGAGTAGGTAAGGGGACGCTTTCTTGACCAAGTGACACCTGAGAAGAGATGAGAAGGGTGAGGCGGCATCGGTCAGCTGCAAACTAAACAGAGGGACACTGCCTGCAGAGGGGCAGCACGGGCCATGCGCCGTTGTAAGTATGCAGGCCTGAGAGGAGGCCACTGTGGGCAGGATGACTGAGAATGGAAGGAAGGAGCTGCAAGACGAGGCCGCAGAGATCACGCTCCACCCTGCCCAGGCGATGCCCTGCCCTGCGGACTAGCACACCCAGAGAGAGAGTACCGGTGCACAGCCAGCTGAGAAGCCTGCTCGAGGATGCAAGGCAAGGCTGCTTCTTTCACCAAGAAAGTCTTGCCTGGTAAACTAAACGGCGTATCGATGGAGCGGACACGTGATTTTACATTCTGAAGCAGGCGCCCCGCCTTACGGAACGGCGACGGTTCTCAGGGGGGCCGGGCAGGAGCCGCTCCGCGCGTCTGTCCCAGGGACCCACCCGCCTGCGGGACCTCCGGCCGCCTCGCAGGAAGCTACGACGCCCAGCCCCGTGGCTACCTGTGCAGCGAGGTGTACTCCGCGGACGCGTGCCACACACACTTCAAGTGGGAGGGCGGCCTGAGTGGCAAGGCGAGAGGCCGGCCTGCCGCGCGTACCAAGAAGGCGCTCTTCGGCCTGGGCCTAGGTGCTTGCGCCGCCCCCCTGGGCCTACCGGGCTCTGAGGGCCCTGCCCTGGACCCCCTGCCCCCCTGCCCTTGGTTCAGTCACAGCAGAGGTGGCCACACCCACACCCTCTGTGACCTCGGCGTTCCACCCTCCTGCAGCCCCGCCCGCCCCCCCTCCGCCGGTTGCCCTGGGCTACGGAAGCTGCCTCCTGGGGCCAGGGGGTTCCCAGGAGGCCAAGGGAAGACACGATGGCCTTAAGTGAGTCGCAGAGGCCTTACGTGGGCTTGTGTGGTTGGGTTCACCTCTTACGTTTCACCGAACTCTGCGAGAAGACAGGGACCTGCAGCCTCACAGTTGGGCTCCACGGTAAGGTGTGCGGGACAGACCTCAAACTGACCCACGGCATGGAGCGACACCCGCCATCGAGAGGTCTACAAGAGAGCCGCTGCAGCTAGCCCACAGGTCCCAGAAAACTAGATGCCTCTTTATGTAAGTGAGTTTTGGGGAGATTTGTTGCAAAGCATTATCGCAGCAAGAGCTGACTAATACAACGTTCTCCAAATCACTGCCATGTCCACGGCTGCCACCGTGCCTACGTGTAAGGCAACTGTGTCCTCGAACTTTGAGAACTCCTGAATTCTCGGTGCCTCTCCAACACAATGTACGTGGCTAAGGTGTCCCCAGATAACCTCACTAACGTACCACCGAGACCGCCCTAAGCTTT
This sequence comes from Stenella coeruleoalba, assembly GCF_951394435.1. Classification (NCBI taxonomy): domain Eukaryota; kingdom Metazoa; phylum Chordata; class Mammalia; order Artiodactyla; family Delphinidae; genus Stenella; species Stenella coeruleoalba. The sequence goes on from NC_137169.1 coordinate 155,192,813, forward strand.
TATTGAACGTAATGCAACACTCTTTCTATTCGTTCTCTGTTTCTACGTGGGTAAAATGCTTTCCGTCAGTCTAAAAGGATGGAAAATCGGCACAAAACACTCTGTGGATAGTTGTTTTTCACAAAGGAAAATCACAAACGAAACAGGCATTTCGCCGGGTGCAGAGCACTAACGCCCCCTAGTGCCTCTCAATGCCAAGTGGACAGAGGCACTTCATTAAATATCGAATCCCAGCTCTCTCCGCTTGAGGGGGAGAGCAAGCCATTCTCAGGTGGAGGAGGGCTGTTTTCAGCAGCTATCTGCAACGTTCTGTGGACCTGGCCACTGTGTAGCTACAAAGAAACCTTTTGTCTGAGGAAACTAACTAAAGAAACTTGAAAGTGGAGGAAGAGAGAAAGAATGAGACAACACCCTCATCTCGGTGACTCATCCACTTATTCGTTCACTTACCAAATCAAATATCCACTACGCGTAGAGAGTCCTGGGCTGAAAACCCGCACAGAACACGGAGACGTACCCCCATTCGCAGGGAGGTTAGGTACCAGAGAGGGAGACAAGATGTAGATTACCTTACGGCAGTTCCGCACATGTCCTGTTAAAGTGTTTGCAGCTCCAGGGGAGAGAAGGGATCCAGAAATCGCTTGGATTCTCAGTGAAGTCTTCCCAGAGAAGGAGGTGCAAAATAGGCGGACTGGAAGAAACAAAAAAATTAACCTCGTGGGTAGATATGAAACGGAGCAGAGGTTCACAGATACTTAGACCCCGTTCTTTCTTGACACGTCTGGAAAGTGAAACTGAAGCCAAATTACGGAGGGCCTTGAGTGTCAGTCTTCGGAGCTTGGCCGTACGGGGTTGACAGCGGGTGCCACGGACGGCTCGGACGAGGGCAAGGGCATAACCCAAGAGCCCTGGGAGGTGTAGGAGAGGTCGCAGCGAGGGAGATAGAAAGGCATGCGATTCTCCGAAGCAGTCACCGTAACCCAGGTGTAAACTCATAAACGGTAGACGCCGAGTAAGGGCGACACAGATGGCAGGGAGGAGTACGAGGGACACTAGAAAGGAAAACGCTCAGGGCTTCACCAGGGATCGGGTGCATTCCTTTCTCCCTCTAACAGAGGTTATCAGTAACCGGGCTAGTCGCTGGGAATCAAGAGTAAGCCAAACAGGCGTGATCTCTTCTTCCTCACGGACCACCACGGGGTAAACTTACCTACCTGAAACTGGATGGGAAAGGCGATGACGGCCATAAGCGAGAGGTGCGTGGTGTCACGTGAGCTACGGTAGGGGGACGTGATGAGCTGAGTAGGTAAGGGGACGCTTTCTTGACCAAGTGACACCTGAGAAGAGATGAGAAGGGTGAGGCGGCATCGGTCAGCTGCAAACTAAACAGAGGGACACTGCCTGCAGAGGGGCAGCACGGGCCATGCGCCGTTGTAAGTATGCAGGCCTGAGAGGAGGCCACTGTGGGCAGGATGACTAAGAATGGAAGGAAGGAACTGCAAGACGAAGCCGCAGAGATCACGCTCCACCCTGCCCAGGCGATGCCCTGCCCTGCGGACTAGCACACCCAGAGAGAGAGTACCGGTGCACAGCCAGCTGAGAAGCCTGCTCGAGGATGCAAGGCAAGGCTGCTTCTTTCACCAAGAAAGTCTTGCCTGGTAAACTAAACGGCGTATCGATGGAGCGGACACGTGATTTTACATTCTGAAGCAGGCGCCCCGCCTTACGGAACGGCGACGGTTCTCAGGGGGGCCGGGCAGGAGCCGCTCCGCGCGTCTGTCCCAGGGACCCACCCGCCTGCGGGACCTCCGGCCGCCTCGCAGGAAGCTACGACGCCCAGCCCCGTGGCTACCTGTGCAGCGAGGTGTACTCCGCGGACGCGTGCCACACACACTTCAAGTGGGAGGGCGGCCTGAGTGGCAAGGCGAGAGGCCGGCCTGCCGCGCGTACCAAGAAGGCGCTCTTCGGCCTGGGCCTAGGTGCTTGCGCCGCCCCCCTGGGCCTACCGGGCTCTGAGGGCCCTGCCCTGGACCCCCTGCCCCCCTGCCCTTGGTTCAGTCACAGCAGAGGTGGCCACACCCACACCCTCTGTGACCTCGGCGTTCCACCCTCCTGCAGCCCCGCCCGCCCCCCTCCGCCGGTTGCCCTGGGCTACGGAAGCTGCCTCCTGGGGCCAGGGGGTTCCCAGGAGGCCAAGGGAAGACACGATGGCCTTAAGTGAGTCGCAGAGGCCTTACGTGGGCTTGTGTGGTTGGGTTCACCTCTTACGTTTCACCGAACTCTGCGAGAAGACAGGGACCTGCAGCCTCACAGTTGGGCTCCACGGTAAGGTGTGCGGGACAGACCTCAAACTGACCCACGGCATGGAGCGACACCCGCCATCGAGAGGTCTACAAGAGAGCCGCTGCAGCTAGCCCACAGGTCCCAGAAAACTAGATGCCTCTTTATGTAAGTGAGTTTTGGGGAGATTTGTTGCAAAGCATTATCACAGCAAGAGCTGACTAATACAACGTTCTCCAAATCACTGCCATGTCCACGGCTGCCACCGTGCCTACGTGTAAGGCAACTGTGTCCTCGAACTTTGAGAACTCCTGAATTCTCGGTGCCTCTCCAACACAATGTACGTGGCTAAGGTGTCCCCAGATAACCTCACTAACGTACCACCGAGACCGCCCTAAGCTTTTATTGAACGTAATGCAACGCTCTTTCTATTCGTTCTCTGTTTCTACGTGGGTAAAATGCTTTCCGTCAGTCGAAAAGGATGGAAAATCGGCACAAAACACTCTGTGGATAGTTGTTTTTCACAAAGGAAAATCACAAACGAAACAGGCATTTCGCCGGGTGCAGAGCACTAACGCCCCCTAGTGCCTCTCAATGCCAAGTGGACAGAGGCACTTCATTAAATATCGAATCCCAGCTCTCTCCGCTTGAGAGGGAGAGCAAGCCATTCTCAGGTGGAGGAGGGCTGTTTTCAGCAGCTATCTGCAACGTTCTGTGGACCTGGCCACTGTGTAGCTACAAGGAAACCTTTTGTCTGAGGAACCTAACTAAAGAAACTTGAAAGTGGAGGAAGAGAGAAAGAATGAGACAACACCCTCATCTCGGTGACTCATCCACTTATTCGTTCACTTACCAAATCAAATATCCACTACGCGTAGAGAGTCCTGGGCTGAAAACCCGCACAGAACACGGAGACGTACCCCCATTCGCAGGGAGGTTAGGTACCAGAGAGGGAGACAAGATGTAGATTACCTTACGGCAGTTCCGCACATGTCCTGTTAAAGTGTTTGCAGCTCCAGGGGAGAGAAGGGATCCAGAAATCGCTTGGATTCTCAGTGAAGTCTTCCCAGAGAAGGAGGTGCAAAATAGGCGGACTGGAAGAAACAAAAAAATTAACCTCGTGGGTAGATATGAAACGGAGCAGAGGTTCACAGATACTTAGACCCCGTTCTTTCTTGACACGTCTGGAAAGTGAAACTGAAGCCAAATTACGGAGGGCCTTGAGTGTCAGTCTTCGGAGCTTGGCCGTACGGGGTTGACAGCGGGTGCCACGGACGGCTCGGACGAGGGCAAGGGCATAACCCAAGAGCCCTGGGAGGTGTAGGAGAGGTCGCAGCGAGGGAGATAGAAAGGCATGCGATTCTCCGAAGCAGTCACCGTAACCCAGGTGTAAACTCATAAACGGTAGACGCCGAGTAAGGGCGACACAGATGGCAGGGAGGAGTACGAGGGACACTAGAAAGGAAAACGCTCAGGGCTTCACCAGGGATCGGGTGCATTCCTTTCTCCCTCTAACAGAGGTTATCAGTAACCGGGCTAGTCGCTGGGAATCAAGAGTAAGCCAAAGAGGCGTGATCTCTTCTTCCTCACGGACCACCACGGGGTAAACTTACCTACCTGAAACTGGATGGGAAAGGCGATGACGGCCATAAGCGAGAGGTGCGTGGTGTCACGTGAGCTACGGTAGGGGGACGTGATGAGCTGAGTAGGTAAGGGGACGCTTTCTTGACCAAGTGACACCTGAGAAGAGATGAGAAGGGTGAGGCGGCATCGGTCAGCTGCAAACTAAACAGAGGGACACTGCCTGCAGAGGGGCAGCACGGGCCATGCGCCGTTGTAAGTATGCAGGCCTGAGAGGAGGCCACTGTGGGCAGGATGACTGAGAATGGAAGGAAGGAGCTGCAAGACGAGGCCGCAGAGATCACGCTCCACCCTGCCCAGGCGATGCCCTGCCCTGCGGACTAGCACACCCAGAGAGAGAGTACCGGTGCACAGCCAGCTGAGAAGCCTGCTCGAGGATGCAAGGCAAGGCTGCTTCTTTCACCAAGAAAGTCTTGCCTGGTAAACTAAACGGCGTATCGATGGAGCGGACACGTGATTTTACATTCTGAAGCAGGCGCCCCGCCTTACGGAACGGCGACGGTTCTCAGGGGGGCCGGGCAGGAGCCGCTCCGCGCGTCTGTCCCAGGGACCCACCCGCCTGCGGGACCTCCGGCCGCCTCGCAGGAAGCTACGACGCCCAGCCCCGTGGCTACCTGTGCAGCGAGGTGTACTCCGCGGACGCGTGCCACACACACTTCAAGTGGGAGGGCGGCCTGAGTGGCAAGGCGAGAGGCCGGCCTGCCACGCGTACCAAGAAGGCGCTCTTCGGCCTGGGCCTAGGTGCTTGCGCCGCCCCCCTGGGCCTACCGGGCTCTGAGGGCCCTGCCCTGGACCCCCTGCCCCCCTGCCCTTGGTTCAGTCACAGCAGAGGTGGCCACACCCACACCCTCTGTGACCTCGGCGTTCCACCCTCCTGCAGCCCCGCCCGCCCCCCCTCCGCCGGTTGCCCTGGGCTACGGAAGCTGCATCCTGGGGCCAGGGGGTTCCCAGGAGGCCAAGGGAAGACACGATGGCCTTAAGTGAGTCACAGAGGCCTTACGTGGGCTTGTGTGGTTGGGTTCACCTCTTACGTTTCACCGAACTCTGCGAGAAGACAGGGACCTGCAGCCTCACAGTTGGGCTCCACGGTAAGGTGTGCGGGACAGACCTCAAACTGACCCACGGCATGGAGCGACACCCGCCATCGAGAGGTCTACAAGAGAGCCGCTGCAGCTAGCCCACAGGTCCCAGAAAACTAGATGCCTCTTTATGTAAGTGAGTTTTGGGGAGATTTGTTGCAAAGCATTATCGCAGCAAGAGCTGACTAATACAACGTTCTCCAAATCACTGCCATGTCCACGGCTGCCACCGTGCCTACGTGTAAGGCAACTGTGTCCTCGAACTTTGAGAACTCCTGAATTCTCGGTGCCTCTCCAACACAATGTACGTGGCTAAGGTGTCCCCAGATAACCTCACTAACGTACCACCGAGACCGCCCTAAGCTTTTATTGAACGTAATGCAACGCTCTTTCTATTCGTTCTCTGTTTCTACGTGGGTAAAATGCTTTCCGTCAGTCTAAAAGGATGGAAAATCGGCACAAAACACTCTGTGGATAGTTGTTTTTCACAAAGGAAAATCACAAACGAAACAGGCATTTCGCCGGGTGCAGAGCACTAACGCCCCCTAGTGCCTCTCAATGCCAAGTGGACAGAGGCACTTCATTAAATATCGAATCCCAGCTCTCTCCGCTTGAGAGGGAGAGCAAGCCATTCTCAGGTGGAGGAGGGCTGTTTTCAGCAGCTATCTGCAACGTTCTGTGGACCTGGCCACTGTGTAGCTACAAGGAAACCTTTTGTCTGAGGAAACTAACTAAAGAAACTTGAAAGTGGAGGAAGAGAGAAAGAATGAGACAACACCCTCATCTCGGTGACTCATCCACTTATTCGTTCACTTACCAAATCAAATATCCACTACGCGTAGAGAGTCCTGGGCTGAAAACCCACACAGAACACGGAGACGTACCCCCATTCGCAGGGAGGTTAGGTACCAGAGAGGGAGACAAGATGTAGATTACCTTACGGCAGTTCCGCACATGTCCTGTTAAAGTGTTTGCAGCTCCAGGGGAGAGAAGGGATCCAGAAATCGCTTGGATTCTCAGTGAGGTCTTCCCAGAGAAGGAGGTGCAAAATAGGCGGACTGGAAGAAACAAAAAAATTAACCTCGTGGGTAGATATGAAACGGAGCAGAGGTTCACAGATACTTAGACCCCGTTCTTTCTTGACACGTCTGGAAAGTGAAACTGAAGCCAAATTACGGAGGGCCTTGAGTGTCAGTCTTCGGAGCTTGGCCGTACGGGGTTGACAGCGGGTGCCACGGACGGCTCGGACGAGGGCAAGGGCATAACCCAAGAGCCCTGGGAGGTGTAGGAGAGGTCGCAGCGAGGGAGATAGAAAGGCATGCGATTCTCCGAAGCAGTCACCGTAACCCAGGTGTAAACTCATAAACGGTAGACGCCGAGTAAGGGCGACACAGATGGCAGGGAGGAGTACGAGGGACACTAGAAAGGAAAACGCTCAGGGCTTCACCAGGGATCGGGTGCATTCCTTTCTCCCTCTAACAGAGGTTATCAGTAACCGGGCTAGTCGCTGGGAATCAAGAGTAAGCCAAACAGGCGTGATCTCTTCTTCCTCACGGACCACCACGGGGTAAACTTACCTACCTGAAACTGGATGGGAAAGGCGATGACGGCCATAAGCGAGAGGTGCGTGGTGTCACGTGAGCTACGGTAGGGGGACGTGATGAGCTGAGTAGGTAAGGGGACGCTTTCTTGACCAAGTGACACCTGAGAAGAGATGAGAAGGGTGAGGCGGCATCGGTCAGCTGCAAACTAAACAGAGGGACACTGCCTGCAGAGGGGCAGCACGGGCCATGCGCCGTTGTAAGTATGCAGGCCTGAGAGGAGGCCACTGTGGGCAGGATGACTGAGAATGGAAGGAAGGAGCTGCAAGACGAGGCCGCAGAGATCACGCTCCACCCTGCCCAGGCGATGCCCTGCCCTGCGGACTAGCACACCCAGAGAGAGAGTACCGGTGCACAGCCAGCTGAGAAGCCTGCTCGAGGATGCAAGGCAAGGCTGCTTCTTTCACCAAGAAAGTCTTGCCTGGTAAACTAAACGGCGTATCGATGGAGCGGACACGTGATTTTACATTCTGAAGCAGGCGCCCCGCCTTACGGAACGGCGACGGTTCTCAGGGGGGCCGGGCAGGAGCCGCTCCGCGCGTCTGTCCCAGGGACCCACCCGCCTGCGGGACCTCCGGCCGCCTCGCAGGAAGCTACGACGCCCAGCCCCGTGGCTACCTGTGCAGCGAGGTGTACTCCGCGGACGCGTGCCACACACACTTCAAGTGGGAGGGCGGCCTGAGTGGCAAGGCGAGAGGCCGGCCTGCCGCGCGTACCAAGAAGGCGCTCTTCGGCCTGGGCCTAGGTGCTTGCGCCGCCCCCCTGGGCCTACCGGGCTCTGAGGGCCCTGCCCTGGACCCCCTGCCCCCCTGCCCTTGGTTCAGTCACAGCAGAGGTGGCCACACCCACACCCTCTGTGACCTCGGCGTTCCACCCTCCTGCAGCCCCGCCCGCCCCCCCTCCGCCGGTTGCCCTGGGCTACGGAAGCTGCCTCCTGGGGCCAGGGGGTTCCCAGGAGGCCAAGGGAAGACACGATGGCCTTAAGTGAGTCGCAGAGGCCTTACGTGGGCTTGTGTGGTTGGGTTCACCTCTTACGTTTCACCGAACTCTGCGAGAAGACAGGGACCTGCAGCCTCACAGTTGGGCTCCACGGTAAGGTGTGCGGGACAGACCTCAAACTGACCCACGGCATGGAGCGACACCCGCCATCGAGAGGTCTACAAGAGAGCCGCTGCAGCTAGCCCACAGGTCCCAGAAAACTAGATGCCTCTTTATGTAAGTGAGTTTTGGGGAGATTTGTTGCAAAGCATTATCGCAGCAAGAGCTGACTAATACAACGTTCTCCAAATCACTGCCATGTCCACGGCTGCCACCGTGCCTACGTGTAAGGCAACTGTGTCCTCGAACTTTGAGAACTCCTGAATTCTCGGTGCCTCTCCAACACAATGTACGTGGCTAAGGTGTCCCCAGATAACCTCACTAACGTACCACCGAGACCGCCCTAAGCTTTTATTGAACGTAATGCAACGCTCTTTCTATTCGTTCTCTGTTTCTACGTGGGTAAAATGCTTTCCGTCAGTCGAAAAGGATGGAAAATCGGCACAAAACACTCTGTGGATAGTTGTTTTTCACAAAGGAAAATCACAAACGAAACAGGCATTTCGCCGGGTGCAGAGCACTAACGCCCCCTAGTGCCTCTCAATGCCAAGTGGACAGAGGCACTTCATTAAATATCGAATCCCAGCTCTCTCCGCTTGAGAGGGAGAGCAAGCCATTCTCAGGTGGAGGAGGGCTGTTTTCAGCAGCTATCTGCAACGTTCTGTGGACCTGGCCACTGTGTAGCTACAAGGAAACCTTTTGTCTGAGGAACCTAACTAAAGAAACTTGAAAGTGGAGGAAGAGAGAAAGAATGAGACAACACCCTCATCTCGGTGACTCATCCACTTATTCGTTCACTTACCAAATCAAATATCCACTACGCGTAGAGAGTCCTGGGCTGAAAACCCACACAGAACACGGAGACGTACCCCCATTCGCAGGGAGGTTAGGTACCAGAGAGGGAGACAAGATGTAGATTACCTTACGGCAGTTCCGCACATGTCCTGTTAAAGTGTTTGCAGCTCCAGGGGAGAGAAGGGATCCAGAAATCGCTTGGATTCTCAGTGAGGTCTTCCCAGAGAAGGAGGTGCAAAATAGGCGGACTGGAAGAAACAAAAAAATTAACCTCGTGGGTAGATATGAAACGGAGCAGAGGTTCACAGATACTTAGACCCCGTTCTTTCTTGACACGTCTGGAAAGTGAAACTGAAGCCAAATTACGGAGGGCCTTGAGTGTCAGTCTTCGGAGCTTGGCCGTACGGGGTTGACAGCGGGTGCCACGGACGGCTCGGACGAGGGCAAGGGCATAACCCAAGAGCCCTGGGAGGTGTAGGAGAGGTCGCAGCGAGGGAGATAGAAAGGCATGCGATTCTCCGAAGCAGTCACCGTAACCCAGGTGTAAACTCATAAACGGTAGACGCCGAGTAAGGGCGACACAGATGGCAGGGAGGAGTACGAGGGACACTAGAAAGGAAAACGCTCAGGGCTTCACCAGGGATCGGGTGCATTCCTTTCTCCCTCTAACAGAGGTTATCAGTAACCGGGCTAGTCGCTGGGAATCAAGAGTAAGCCAAACAGGCGTGATCTCTTCTTCCTCACGGACCACCACGGGGTAAACTTACCTACCTGAAACTGGATGGGAAAGGCGATGACGGCCATAAGCGAGAGGTGCGTGGTGTCACGTGAGCTACGGTAGGGGGACGTGATGAGCTGAGTAGGTAAGGGGACGCTTTCTTGACCAAGTGACACCTGAGAAGAGATGAGAAGGGTGAGGCGGCATCGGTCAGCTGCAAACTAAACAGAGGGACACTGCCTGCAGAGGGGCAGCACGGGCCATGCGCCGTTGTAAGTATGCAGGCCTGAGAGGAGGCCACTGTGGGCAGGATGACTGAGAATGGAAGGAAGGAGCTGCAAGACGAGGCCGCAGAGATCACGCTCCACCCTGCCCAGGCGATGCCCTGCCCTGCGGACTAGCACACCCAGAGAGAGAGTACCGGTGCACAGCCAGCTGAGAAGCCTGCTCGAGGATGCAAGGCAAGGCTGCTTCTTTCACCAAGAAAGTCTTGCCTGGTAAACTAAACGGCGTATCGATGGAGCGGACACGTGATTTTACATTCTGAAGCAGGCGCCCCGCCTTACGGAACGGCGATGGTTCTCAGGGGGGCCGGGCAGGAGCCGCTCCGCGCGTCTGTCCCAGGGACCCACCCGCCTGCGGGACCTCCGGCCGCCTCGCAGGAAGCTACGACGCCCAGCCCCGTGGCTACCTGTGCAGCGAGGTGTACTCCGCGGACGCGTGCCACACACACTTCAAGTGGGAGGGCGGCCTGAGTGGCAAGGCGAGAGGCCGGCCTGCCGCGCGTACCAAGAAGGCGCTCTTCGGCCTGGGCCTAGGTGCTTGCGCCGCCCCCCTGGGCCTACCGGGCTCTGAGGGCCCTGCCCTGGACCCCCTGCCCCCCTGCCCTTGGTTCAGTCACAGCAGAGGTGGCCACACCCACACCCTCTGTGACCTCGGCGTTCCACCCTCCTGCAGCCCCGCCCGCCCCCCCTCCGCCGGTTGCCCTGGGCTACGGAAGCTGCCTCCTGGGGCCAGGGGGTTCCCAGGAGGCCAAGGGAAGACACGATGGCCTTAAGTGAGTCGCAGAGGCCTTACGTGGGCTTGTGTGGTTGGGTTCACCTCTTACGTTTCACCGAACTCTGCGAGAAGACAGGGACCTGCAGCCTCACAGTTGGGCTCCACGGTAAGGTGTGCGGGACAGACCTCAAACTGACCCACGGCATGGAGCGACACCCGCCATCGAGAGGTCTACAAGAGAGCCGCTGCAGCTAGCCCACAGGTCCCAGAAAACTAGATGCCTCTTTATGTAAGTGAGTTTTGGGGAGATTTGTTGCAAAGCATTATCGCAGCAAGAGCTGACTAATACAACGTTCTCCAAATCACTGCCATGTCCACGGCTGCCACCGTGCCTACGTGTAAGGCAACTGTGTCCTCGAACTTTGAGAACTCCTGAATTCTCGGTGCCTCTCCAACACAATGTACGTGGCTAAGGTGTCCCCAGATAACCTCACTAACGTACCACCGAGACCGCCCTAAGCTTTTATTGAACGTAATGCAACGCTCTTTCTATTCGTTCTCTGTTTCTACGTGGGTAAAATGCTTTCCGTCAGTCGAAAAGGATGGAAAATCGGCACAAAACACTCTGTGGATAGTTGTTTTTCACAAAGGAAAATCACAAACGAAACAGGCATTTCGCCGGGTGCAGAGCACTAACGCCCCCTAGTGCCTCTCAATGCCAAGTGGACAGAGGCACTTCATTAAATATCGAATCCCAGCTCTCTCCGCTTGAGAGGGAGAGCAAGCCATTCTCAGGTGGAGGAGGGCTGTTTTCAGCAGCTATCTGCAACGTTCTGTGGACCTGGCCACTGTGTAGCTACAAGGAAACCTTTTGTCTGAGGAAACTAACTAAAGAAACTTGAAAGTGGAGGAAGAGAGAAAGAATGAGACAACACCCTCATCTCGGTGACTCATCCACTTATTCGTTCACTTACCAAATCAAATATCCACTACGCGTAGAGAGTCCTGGGCTGAAAACCCACACAGAACACGGAGACGTACCCCCATTCGCAGGGAGGTTAGGTACCAGAGAGGGAGACAAGATGTAGATTACCTTACGGCAGTTCCGCACATGTCCTGTTAAAGTGTTTGCAGCTCCAGGGGAGAGAAGGGATCCAGAAATCGCTTGGATTCTCAGTGAGGTCTTCCCAGAGAAGGAGGTGCAAAATAGGCGGACTGGAAGAAACAAAAAAATTAACCTCGTGGGTAGATATGAAACGGAGCAGAGGTTCACAGATACTTAGACCCCGTTCTTTCTTGACACGTCTGGAAAGTGAAACTGAAGCCAAATTACGGAGGGCCTTGAGTGTCAGTCTTCGGAGCTTGGCCGTACGGGGTTGACAGCGGGTGCCACGGACGGCTCGGACGAGGGCAAGGGCATAACCCAAGAGCCCTGGGAGGTGTAGGAGAGGTCGCAGCGAGGGAGATAGAAAGGCATGCGATTCTCCGAAGCAGTCACCGTAACCCAGGTGTAAACTCATAAACGGTAGACGCCGAGTAAGGGCGACACAGATGGCAGGGAGGAGTACGAGGGACACTAGAAAGGAAAACGCTCAGGGCTTCACCAGGGATCGGGTGCATTCCTTTCTCCCTCTAACAGAGGTTATCAGTAACCGGGCTAGTCGCTGGGAATCAAGAGTAAGCCAAACAGGCGTGATCTCTTCTTCCTCACGGACCACCACGGGGTAAACTTACCTACCTGAAACTGGATGGGAAAGGCGATGACGGCCATAAGCGAGAGGTGCGTGGTGTCACGTGAGCTACGGTAGGGGGACGTGATGAGCTGAGTAGGTAAGGGGACGCTTTCTTGACCAAGTGACACCTGAGAAGAGATGAGAAGGGTGAGGCGGCATCGGTCAGCTGCAAACTAAACAGAGGGACACTGCCTGCAGAGGGGCAGCACGGGCCATGCGCCGTTGTAAGTATGCAGGCCTGAGAGGAGGCCACTGTGGGCAGGATGACTGAGAATGGAAGGAAGGAGCTGCAAGACGAGGCCGCAGAGATCACGCTCCACCCTGCCCAGGCGATGCCCTGCCCTGCGGACTAGCACACCCAGAGAGAGAGTACCGGTGCACAGCCAGCTGAGAAGCCTGCTCGAGGATGCAAGGCAAGGCTGCTTCTTTCACCAAGAAAGTCTTGCCTGGTAAACTAAACGGCGTATCGATGGAGCGGACACGTGATTTTACATTCTGAAGCAGGCGCCCCGCCTTACGGAACGGCGACGGTTCTCAGGGGGGCCGGGCAGGAGCCGCTCCGCGCGTCTGTCCCAGGGACCCACCCGCCTGCGGGACCTCCGGCCGCCTCGCAGGAAGCTACGACGCCCAGCCCCGTGGCTACCTGTGCAGCGAGGTGTACTCCGCGGACGCGTGCCACACACACTTCAAGTGGGAGGGCGGCCTGAGTGGCAAGGCGAGAGGCCGGCCTGCCGCGCGTACCAAGAAGGCGCTCTTCGGCCTGGGCCTAGGTGCTTGCGCCGCCCCCCTGGGCCTACCGGGCTCTGAGGGCCCTGCCCTGGACCCCCTGCCCCCCTGCCCTTGGTTCAGTCACAGCAGAGGTGGCCACACCCACACCCTCTGTGACCTCGGCGTTCCACCCTCCTGCAGCCCCGCCCGCCCCCCCTCCGCCGGTTGCCCTGGGCTACGGAAGCTGCCTCCTGGGGCCAGGGGGTTCCCAGGAGGCCAAGGGAAGACACGATGGCCTTAAGTGAGTCGCAGAGGCCTTACGTGGGCTTGTGTGGTTGGGTTCACCTCTTACGTTTCACCGAACTCTGCGAGAAGACAGGGACCTGCAGCCTCACAGTTGGGCTCCACGGTAAGGTGTGCGGGACAGACCTCAAACTGACCCACGGCATGGAGCGACACCCGCCATCGAGAGGTCTACAAGAGAGCTGCTGCAGCTAGCCCACAGGTCCCAGAAAACTAGATGCCTCTTTATGTAAGTGAGTTTTGGGGAGATTTGTTGCAAAGCATTATCGCAGCAAGAGCTGACTAATACAACGTTCTCCAAATCACTGCCATGTCCACGGCTGCCACCATGCCTACGTGTAAGGCAACTGTGTCCTCGAACTTTGAGAACTCCTGAATTCTCGGTGCCTCTCCAACACAATGTACGTGGCTAAGGTGTCCCCAGATAACCTCACTAACGTACCACCGAGACCGCCCTAAGCTTTTATTGAACGTAATGCAACGCTCTTTCTATTCGTTCTCTGTTTCTACGTGGGTAAAATGCTTTCCGTCAGTCGAAAAGGATGGAAAATCGGCACAAAACACTCTGTGGATAGTTGTTTTTCACAAAGGAAAATCACAAACGAAACAGGCATTTCGCCGGGTGCAGAGCACTAACGCCCCCTAGTGCCTCTCAATGCCAAGTGGACAGAGGCACTTCATTAAATATCGAATCCCAGCTCTCTCCGCTTGAGAGGGAGAGCAAGCCATTCTCAGGTGGAGGAGGGCTGTTTTCAGCAGCTATCTGCAACGTTCTGTGGACCTGGCCACTGTGTAGCTACAAGGAAACCTTTTGTCTGAGGAAACTAACTAAAGAAACTTGAAAGTGGAGGAAGAGAGAAAGAATGAGACAACACCCTCATCTCGGTGACTCATCCACTTATTCGTTCACTTACCAAATCAAATATCCACTACGCGTAGAGAGTCCTGGGCTGAAAACCCACACAGAACACGGAGACGTACCCCCATTCGCAGGGAGGTTAGGTACCAGAGAGGGAGACAAGATGTAGATTACCTTACGGCAGTTCCGCACATGTCCTGTTAAAGTGTTTGCAGCTCCAGGGGAGAGAAGGGATCCAGAAATCGCTTGGATTCTCAGTGAGGTCTTCCCAGAGAAGGAGGTGCAAAATAGGCGGACTGGAAGAAACAAAAAAATTAACCTCGTGGGTAGATATGAAACGGAGCAGAGGTTCACAGATACTTAGACCCCGTTCTTTCTTGACACGTCTGGAAAGTGAAACTGAAGCCAAATTACGGAGGGCCTTGAGTGTCAGTCTTCGGAGCTTGGCCGTACGGGGTTGACAGCGGGTGCCACGGACGGCTCGGACGAGGGCAAGGGCATAACCCAAGAGCCCTGGGAGGTGTAGGAGAGGTCGCAGCGAGGGAGATAGAAAGGCATGCGATTCTCCGAAGCAGTCACCGTAACCCAGGTGTAAACTCATAAACGGTAGACGCCGAGTAAGGGCGACACAGATGGCAGGGAGGAGTACGAGGGACACTAGAAAGGAAAACGCTCAGGGCTTCACCAGGGATCGGGTGCATTCCTTTCTCCCTCTAACAGAGGTTATCAGTAACCGGGCTAGTCGCTGGGAATCAAGAGTAAGCCAAACAGGCGTGATCTCTTCTTCCTCACGGACCACCACGGGGTAAACTTACCTACCTGAAACTGGATGGGAAAGGCGATGACGGCCATAAGCGAGAGGTGCGTGGTGTCACGTGAGCTACGGTAGGGGGACGTGATGAGCTGAGTAGGTAAGGGGACGCTTTCTTGACCAAGTGACACCTGAGAAGAGATGAGAAGGGTGAGGCGGCATCGGTCAGCTGCAAACTAAACAGAGGGACACTGCCTGCAGAGGGGCAGCACGGGCCATGCGCCGTTGTAAGTATGCAGGCCTGAGAGGAGGCCACTGTGGGCAGGATGACTGAGAATGGAAGGAAGGAGCTGCAAGACGAGGCCGCAGAGATCACGCTCCACCCTGCCCAGGCGATGCCCTGCCCTGCGGACTAGCACACCCAGAGAGAGAGTACCGGTGCACAGCCAGCTGAGAAGCCTGCTCGAGGATGCAAGGCAAGGCTGCTTCTTTCACCAAGAAAGTCTTGCCTGGTAAACTAAACGGCGTATCGATGGAGCGGACACGTGATTTTACATTCTGAAGCAGGCGCCCCGCCTTACGGAACGGCGACGGTTCTCAGGGGGGCCGGGCAGGAGCCGCTCCGCGCGTCTGTCCCAGGGACCCACCCGCCTGCGGGACCTCCGGCCGCCTCGCAGGAAGCTACGACGCCCAGCCCCGTGGCTACCTGTGCAGCGAGGTGTACTCCGCGGACGCGTGCCACACACACTTCAAGTGGGAGGGCGGCCTGAGTGGCAAGGCGAGAGGCCGGCCTGCCGCGCGTACCAAGAAGGCGCTCTTCGGCCTGGGCCTAGGTGCTTGCGCCGCCCCCCTGGGCCTACCGGGCTCTGAGGGCCCTGCCCTGGACCCCCTGCCCCCCTGCCCTTGGTTCAGTCACAGCAGAGGTGGCCACACCCACACCCTCTGTGACCTCGGCGTTCCACCCTCCTGCAGCCCCGCCCGCCCCCCCTCCGCCGGTTGCCCTGGGCTACGGAAGCTGCATCCTGGGGCCAGGGGGTTCCCAGGAGGCCAAGGGAAGACACGATGGCCTTAAGTGAGTCGCAGAGGCCTTACGTGGGCTTGTGTGGTTGGGTTCACCTCTTACGTTTCACCGAACTCTGCGAGAAGACAGGGACCTGCAGCCTCACAGTTGGGCTCCACGGTAAGGTGTGCGGGACAGACCTCAAACTGACCCACGGCATGGAGTGACACCCGCCATCGAGAGGTCTACAAGAGAGCCGCTGCAGCTAGCCCACAGGTCCCAGAAAACTAGATGCCTCT
The DNA here is from genome assembly GCF_951394435.1 of Stenella coeruleoalba. NCBI lineage: Eukaryota > Metazoa > Chordata > Mammalia > Artiodactyla > Delphinidae > Stenella > Stenella coeruleoalba. Next base: position 155,208,677 of record NC_137169.1, read on the forward strand.
TTATGTAAGTGAGTTTTGGGGAGATTTGTTGCAAAGCATTATCGCAGCAAGAGCTGACTAATACAACGTTCTCCAAATCACTGCCATGTCCACGGCTGCCACCGTGCCTACGTGTAAGGCAACTGTGTCCTCGAACTTTGAGAACTCCTGAATTCTCGGTGCCTCTCCAACACAATGTACGTGGCTAAGGTGTCCCCAGATAACCTCACTAACGTACCACCGAGACCGCCCTAAGCTTTTATTGAACGTAATGCAACGCTCTTTCTATTCGTTCTCTGTTTCTACGTGGGTAAAATGCTTTCCGTCAGTCGAAAAGGATGGAAAATCGGCACAAAACACTCTGTGGATAGTTGTTTTTCACAAAGGAAAATCACAAACGAAACAGGCATTTCGCCGGGTGCAGAGCACTAACGCCCCCTAGTGCCTCTCAATGCCAAGTGGACAGAGGCACTTCATTAAATATCGAATCCCAGCTCTCTCTGCTTGAGGGGGAGAGCAAGCCATTCTCAGGTGGAGGAGGGCTGTTTTCAGCAGCTATCTGCAACGTTCTGTGGACCTGGCCACTGTGTAGCTACAAAGAAACCTTTTGTCTGAGGAAACTAACTAAAGAAACTTGAAAGTGGAGGAAGAGAGAAAGAATGAGACAACACCCTCATCTCGGTGACTCATCCACTTATTCGTTCACTTACCAAATCAAATATCCACTACGTGTAGAGAGTCCTGGGCTGAAAACCCGCACAGAACACGGAGACGTACACCCATTCGCAGGGAGGTTAGGTACCAGAGAGGGAGACAAGATGTAGATTACCTTACGGCAGTTCCGCACATGTCCTGTTAAAGTGTTTGCAGCTCCAGGGGAGAGAAGGGATCCAGAAATCGCTTGGATTCTCAGTGAAGTCTTCCCAGAGAAGGAGGTGCAAAATAGGCGGACTGGAAGAAACAAAAAAATTAACCTCGTGGGTAGATATGAAACGGAGCAGAGGTTCACAGATACTTAGACCCCGTTCTTTCTTGACACGTCTGGAAAGTGAAACTGAAGCCAAATTACGGAGGGCCTTGAGTGTCAGTCTTCGGAGCTTGGCCGTACGGGGTTGACAGCGGGTGCCACGGACGGCTCGGACGAGGGCAAGGGCATAACCCAAGAGCCCTGGGAGGTGTAGGAGAGGTCGCAGTGAGGGAGATAGAAAGGCATGCGATTCTCCGAAGCAGTCACCGTAACCCAGGTGTAAACTCATAAACGGTAGACGCCGAGTAAGGGTGACACAGATGGCAGGGAGGAGTACGAGGGACACTAGAAAGGAAAACGCTCAGGGCTTCACCAGGGATCGGGTGCATTCCTTTCTCCCTCTAACAGAGGTTATCAGTAACCGGGCTAGTCGCTGGGAATCAAGAGTAAGCCAAACAGGCGTGATCTCTTCTTCCTCACGGACCACCACGGGGTAAACTTACCTACCTGAAACTGGATGGGAAAGGCGATGACGGCCATAAGCGAGAGGTGCGTGGTGTCACGTGAGCTACGGTAGGGGGACGTGATGAGCTGAGTAGGTAAGGGGACGCTTTCTTGACCAAGTGACACCTGAGAAGAGATGAGAAGGGTGAGGCGGCATCGGTCAGCTGCAAACTAAACAGAGGGACACTGCCTGCAGAGGGGCAGCACGGGCCATGCGCCGTTGTAAGTATGCAGGCCTGAGAGGAGGCCACTGTGGGCAGGATGACTGAGAATGGAAGGAAGGAGCTGCAAGACGAGGCCGCAGAGATCACGCTCCACCCTGCCCAGGCGATGCCCTGCCCTGCGGACTAGCACACCCAGAGAGAGAGTACCGGTGCACAGCCAGCTGAGAAGCCTGCTCGAGGATGCAAGGCAAGGCTGCTTCTTTCACCAAGAAAGTCTTGCCTGGTAAACTAAACGGCGTATCGATGGAGCGGACACGTGATTTTACATTCTGAAGCAGGCGCCCCGCCTTACGGAACGGCGACGGTTCTCAGGGGGGCCGGGCAGGAGCCGCTCCGCGCGTCTGTCCCAGGGACCCACCCGCCTGCGGGACCTCCGGCCGCCTCGCAGGAAGCTACGACGCCCAGCCCCGTGGCTACCTGTGCAGCGAGGTGTACTCCGCGGACGCGTGCCACACACACTTCAAGTGGGAGGGTGGCCTGAGTGGCAAGGCGAGAGGCCGGCCTGCCGCGCGTACCAAGAAGGCGCTCTTCGGCCTGGGCCTAGGTGCTTGCGCCGCCCCCCTGGGCCTACTGGGCTCTGAGGGCCCTGCCCTGGACCCCCTGCCCCCCTGCCCTTGGTTCAGTCACAGCAGAGGTGGCCACACCCACACCCTCTGTGACCTCGGCGTTCCACCCTCCTGCAGCCCCGCCCGCCCCCCCTCCGCCGGTTGCCCTGGGCTACGGAAGCTGCATCCTGGGGCCAGGGGTTTCCCAGGAGGCCAAGGGAAGACACGATGGCCTTAAGTGAGTCGCAGAGGCCTTACGTGGGCTTGTGTGGTTGGGTTCACCTCTTACGTTTCACCGAACTCTGCGAGAAGACAGGGACCTGCAGCCTCACAGTTGGGCTCCACGGTAAGGTGTGCGGGACAGACCTCAAACTGACCCACGGCATGGAGCGACACCCGCCATCGAGAGGTCTACAAGAGAGCCGCTGCAGCTAGCCCACAGGTCCCAGAAAACTAGATGCCTCTTTATGTAAGTGAGTTTTGGGGAGATTTGTTGCAAAGCATTATCGCAGCAAGAGCTGACTAATACAACGTTCTCCAAATCACTGCCATGTCCACGGCTGCCACCGTGCCTACGTGTAAGGCAACTGTGTCCTCGAACTTTGAGAACTCCTGAATTCTCGGTGCCTCTCCAACACAATGTACGTGGCTAAGGTGTCCCCAGATAACCTCACTAACGTACCACCGAGACCGCCCTAAGCTTTTATTGAACGTAATGCAACGCTCTTTCTATTCGTTCTCTGTTTCTACGTGGGTAAAATGCTTTCCGTCAGTCTAAAAGGATGGAAAATCGGCACAAAACACTCTGTGGATAGTTGTTTTTCACAAAGGAAAATCACAAACGAAACAGGCATTTCGTCGGGTGCAGAGCACTAACGCCCCCTAGTGCCTCTCAATGCCAAGTGGACAGAGGCACTTCATTAAATATCGAATCCCAGCTCTCTCCGCTTGAGAGGGAGAGCAAGCCATTCTCAGGTGGAGGAGGGCTGTTTTCAGCAGCTATCTGCAACGTTCTGTGGACCTGGCCACTGTGTAGCTACAAGGAAACCTTTTGTCTGAGGAAACTAACTAAAGAAACTTGAAAGTGGAGGAAGAGAGAAAGAATGAGACAACACCCTCATCTCGGTGACTCATCCACTTATTCGTTCACTTACCAAATCAAATATCCACTACGCGTAGAGAGTCCTGGGCTGAAAACCCGCACAGAACACGGAGACGTACCCCCATTCGCAGGGAGGTTAGGTACCAGAGAGGGAGACAAGATGTAGATTACCTTACGGCAGTTCCGCACATGTCCTGTTAAAGTGTTTGCAGCTCCAGGGGAGAGAAGGGATCCAGAAATCGCTTGGATTCTCAGTGAAGTCTTCCCAGAGAAGGAGGTGCAAAATAGGCGGACTGGAAGAAACAAAAAAATTAACCTCGTGGGTAGATATGAAACGGAGCAGAGGTGCACAGATACTTAGACCCCGTTCTTTCTTGACACGTCTGGAAAGTGAAACTGAAGCCAAATTACGGAGGGCCTTGAGTGTCAGTCTTCGGAGCTTGGCCGTACGGGGTTGACAGCGGGTGCCACGGACGGCTCGGACGAGGGCAAGGGCATAACCCAAGAGCCCTGGGAGGTGTAGGAGAGGTCGCAGCGAGGGAGATAGAAAGGCATGCGATTCTCCGAAGCAGTCACCGTAACCCAGGTGTAAACTCATAAACGGTAGACGCCGAGTAAGGGCGACACAGATGGCAGGGAGGAGTACGAGGGACACTAGAAAGGAAAACGCTCAGGGCTTCACCAGGGATCGGGTGCATTCCTTTCTCCCTCTAACAGAGGTTATCAGTAACCGGGCTAGTCGCTGGGAATCAAGAGTAAGCCAAAGAGGCGTGATCTCTTCTTCCTCACGGACCACCACGGGGTAAACTTACCTACCTGAAACTGGATGGGAAAGGCGATGACGGCCATAAGCGAGAGGTGCGTGGTGTCACGTGAGCTACGGTAGGGGGACGTGATGAGCTGAGTAGGTAAGGGGACGCTTTCTTGACCAAGTGACACCTGAGAAGAGATGAGAAGGGTGAGGCGGCATCGGTCAGCTGCAAACTAAACAGAGGGACACTGCCTGCTGAGGGGCAGCACGGGCCATGCGCCGTTGTAAGTATGCAGGCCTGAGAGGAGGCCACTGTGGGCAGGATGACTGAGAATGGAAGGAAGGAGCTGCAAGACGAGGCCGCAGAGATCACGCTCCACCCTGCCCAGGCGATGCCCTGCCCTGCGGACTAGCACACCCAGAGAGAGAGTACCGGTGCACAGCCAGCTGAGAAGCCTGCTCGAGGATGCAAGGCAAGGCTGCTTCTTTCACCAAGAAAGTCTTGCCTGGTAAACTAAACGGCGTATCGATGGAGCGGACACGTGATTGTACATTCTGAAGCAGGCGCCCCGCCTTACGGAACGGCGACGGTTCTCAGGGGGGCCGGGCAGGAGCCGCTCCGCGCATCTGTCCCAGGGACCCACCCGCCTGCGGGACCTCCGGCCGCCTCGCAGGAAGCTACGACGCCCAGCCCCGTGGCTACCTGTGCAGCGAGGTGTACTCCGCGGACGCGTGCCACACACACTTCAAGTGGGAGGGCGGCCTGAGTGGCAAGGCGAGAGGCCGGCCTGCCGCGCGTACCAAGAAGGCACTCTTCGGCCTGGGCCTAGGTGCTTGCGCCGCCCCCCTGGGCCTACCGGGCTCTGAGGGCCCTGCCCTGGACCCCCTGCCCCCCTGCCCTTGGTTCAGTCACAGCAGAGGTGGCCACACCCACACCCTCTGTGACCTCGGCGTTCCACCCTCCTGCAGCCCCGCCCGCCCCCCCTCCGCCGGTTGCCCTGGGCTACGGAAGCTGCATCCTGGGGCCAGGGGGTTCCCAGGAGGCCAAGGGAAGACACGATGGCCTTAAGTGAGTCGCAGAGGCCTTACGTGGGCTTGTGTGGTTGGGTTCACCTCTTACGTTTCACCGAACTCTGCGAGAAGACAGGGACCTGCAGCCTCACAGTTGGGCTCCACGGTAAGGTGTGCGGGACAGACCTCAAACTGACCCACGGCATGGAGCGACACCCGCCATCGAGAGGTCTACAAGAGAGCCGCTGCAGCTAGCCCACAGGTCCCAGAAAACTAGATGCCTCTTTATGTAAGTGAGTTTTGGGGAGATTTGTTGCAAAGCATTATCGCAGCAAGAGCTGACTAATACAACGTTCTCCAAATCACTGCCATGTCCACGGCTGCCACCGTGCCTACGTGTAAGGCAACTGTGTCCTCGAACTTTGAGAACTCCTGAATTCTCGGTGCCTCTCCAACACAATGTACGTGGCTAAGGTGTCCCCAGATAACCTCACTAATGTACCACCGAGACCGCCCTAAGCTTTTATTGAACGTAATGCAACGCTCTTTCTATTCGTTCTCTGTTTCTACGTGGGTAAAATGCTTTCCGTCAGTCTAAAAGGATGGAAAATCGGCACAAAACACTCTGTGGATAGTTGTTTTTCACAAAGGAAAATCACAAACGAAACAGGCATTTCGCCGGGTGCAGAGCACTAACGCCCCCTAGTGCCTCTCAATGCCAAGTGGACAGAGGCACTTCATTAAATATCGAATCCCAGCTCTCTCCGCTTGAGAGGGAGAGCAAGCCATTCTCAGGTGGAGGAGGGCTGTTTTCAGCAGCTATCTGCAACGTTCTGTGCACCTGGCCACTGTGTAGCTACAAGGAAACCTTTTGTCTGAGGAACCTAACTAAAGAAACTTGAAAGTGGAGGAAGAGAGAAAGAATGAGACAACACCCTCATCTCGGTGACTCATCCACTTATTCGTTCACTTACCAAATCAAATATCCACTACGCGTAGAGAGTCCTGGGCTGAAAACCCGCACAGAACACGGAGACGTACCCCCATTCGCAGGGAGGTTAGGTACCAGAGAGGGAGACAAGATGTAGATTACCTTACGGCAGTTCCGCACATGTCCTGTTAAAGTGTTTGCAGCTCCAGGGGAGAGAAGGGATCCAGAAATCGCTTGGATTCTCAGTGAAGTCTTCCCAGAGAAGGAGGTGCAAAATAGGCGGACTGGAAGAAACAAAAAAATTAACCTCGTGGGTAGATATGAAACGGAGCAGAGGTGCACAGATACTTAGACCCCGTTCTTTCTTGACACGTCTGGAAAGTGAAACTGAAGCCAAATTACGGAGGGCCTTGAGTGTCAGTCTTCGGAGCTTGGCCGTACGGGGTTGACAGCGGGTGCCACGGACGGCTCGGACGAGGGCAAGGGCATAACCCAAGAGCCCTGGGAGGTGTAGGAGAGGTCGCAGCGAGGGAGATAGAAAGGCATGCGATTCTCCGAAGCAGTCACCGTAACCCAGGTGTAAACTCATAAACGGTAGACGCCGAGTAAGGGCGACACAGATGGCAGGGAGGAGTACGAGGGACACTAGAAAGGAAAACGCTCAGGGCTTCACCAGGGATCGGGTGCATTCCTTTCTCCCTCTAACAGAGGTTATCAGTAACCGGGCTAGTCGCTGGGAATCAAGAGTAAGCCAAAGAGGCGTGATCTCTTCTTCCTCACGGACCACCACGGGGTAAACTTACCTACCTGAAACTGGATGGGAAAGGCGATGACGGCCATAAGCGAGAGGTGCGTGGTGTCACGTGAGCTACGGTAGGGGGACGTGATGAGCTGAGTAGGTAAGGGGACGCTTTCTTGACCAAGTGACACCTGAGAAGAGATGAGAAGGGTGAGGCGGCATCGGTCAGCTGCAAACTAAACAGAGGGACACTGCCTGCAGAGGGGCAGCACGGGCCATGCACCGTTGTAAGTATGCAGGCCTGAGAGGAGGCCACTGTGGGCAGGTTGACTGAGAATGGAAGGAAGGAGCTGCAAGACGAGGCCGCAGAGATCACGCTCCACCCTGCCCAGGCGATGCCCTGCCCTGCGGACTAGCACACCCAGAGAGAGAGTACCGGTGCACAGCCAGCTGAGAAGCCTGCTCGAGGATGCAAGGCAAGGCTGCTTCTTTCACCAAGAAAGTCTTGCCTGGTAAACTAAACGGCGTATCGATGGAACGGACACGTGATTGTACATTCTGAAGCAGGCGCCCCGCCTTACGGAACGGCGACGGTTCTCAGGGGGGCCGGGCAGGAGCCGCTCCGCGCGTCTGTCCCAGGGTCCCACCCGCCTGCGGGACCTCCGGCCGCCTCGCAGGAAGCTCCGACGCCCAGCCCCGTGGCTACCTGTGCAGCGAGGTGTACTCCGCGGACGCGTGCCACACACACTTCAAGTGGGAGGGCGGCCTGAGTGGCAAGGCGAGAGGCCGGCCTGCCGCGCGTACCAAGAAGGCGCTCTTCGGCCTGGGCCTAGGTGCTTGCGCCGCCCCCCTGGGCCTACCGGGCTCTGAGGGCCCTGCCCTGGACCCCCTGCCCCCCTGCCCTTGGTTCAGTCACAGCAGAGGTGGCCACACCCACACCCTCTGTGACCTCGGCGTTCCACCCTCCTGCAGCCCCGCCCGCCCCCCCTCCGCCGGTTGCCCTGGGCTACGGAAGCTGCATCCTGGGGCCAGGGGGTTCCCAGGAGGCCAAGGGAAGACACGATGGCCTTAAGTGAGTCGCAGAGGCCTTACGTGGGCTTGTGTGGTTGGGTTCACCTCTTACGTTTCACCGAACTCTGCGAGAAGACAGGGACCTGCAGCCTCACAGTTGGGCTCCACGGTAAGGTGTGCGGGACAGACCTCAAACTGACCCATGGCATGGAGCGACACCCGCCATCGAGAGGTCTACAAGAGAGCCGCTGCAGCTAGCCCACAGGTCCCAGAAAACTAGATGCCTCTTTATGTAAGTGAGTTTTGGGGAGATTTGTTGCAAAGCATTATCGCAGCAAGAGCTGACTAATACAACGTTCTCCAAATCACTGCCATGTCCACGGCTGCCACCGTGCCTACGTGTAAGGCAACTGTGTCCTCGAACTTTGAGAACTCCTGAATTCTCGGTGTCTCTCCAACACAATGTACGTGGCTAAGGTGTCCCCAGATAACCTCACTAACGTACCACCGAGACCGCCCTAAGCTTTTATTGAACGTAATGCAACGCTCTTTCTATTCGTTCTCTGTTTCTACGTGGGTAAAATGCTTTCCGTCAGTCTAAAAGGATGGAAAATCGGCACAAAACCCTCCGTGGATAGTTGTTTTTCACAAAGGAAAATCACAAACGAAACAGGCATTTCACCGGGTGCAGAGCACTAACGCCCCCTAGTGCCTCTCAATGCCAAGTGGACAGAGGCACTTCATTAAATATCGAATCCCAGCTCTCTCCGCTTGAGAGGGAGAGCAAGCCATTCTCAGGTGGAGGAGGGCTGTTTTCAGCAGCAATCTGCAACGTTCTGTGGACCTGGCCACTGTGTAGCTACAAAGAAACCTTTTGTCTGAGGAAACTAACTAAAGAAACTTGAAAGTGGAGGAAGAGAGAAAGAATGAGACAACACCCTCATCTCGGTGACTCATCCACATATTCGTTCACTTACCAAATCAAATATCCACTACGCGTAGAGAGTCCTGGGCTGAAAACCCGCACAGAACACGGAGACGTACCCCCATTCGCAGGGAGGTTAGGTACCAGAGAGGGAGACAAGATGTAGATTACCTTACGGCAGTTCCGCACATGTCCTGTTAAAGTGTTTGCAGCTCCAGGGGAGAGAAGGGATCCAGAAATCGCTTGGATTCTCAGTGAAGTCTTCCCAGAGAAGGAGGTGCAAAATAGGCGGACTGGAAGAAACAAAAAAATTAACCTCGTGGGTAGATATGAAACGGAGCAGAGGTGCACAGATACTTAGACCCCGTTCTTTCTTGACACGTCTGGAAAGTGAAACTGAAGCCAAATTACGGAGGGCCTTGAGTGTCAGTCTTCGGAGCTTGGCCGTACGGGGTTGACAGCGGGTGCCACGGACGGCTCGGACGAGGGCAAGGGCATAACCCAAGAGCCCTGGGAGGTGTAGGAGAGGTCGCAGCGAGGGAGATAGAAAGGCATGCGATTCTCCGAAGCAGTCACCGTAACCCAGGTGTAAACTCATAAACGGTAGACGCCGAGTAAGGGCGACACAGATGGCAGGGAGGAGTACGAGGGACACTAGAAAGGAAAACGCTCAGGGCTTCACCAGGGATCGGGTGCATTCCTTTCTCCCTCTAACAGAGGTTATCAGTAACCGGGCTAGTCGCTGGGAATCAAGAGTAAGCCAAAGAGGCGTGATCTCTTCTTCCTCACGGACCACCACGGGGTAAACTTACCTACCTGAAACTGGATGGGAAAGGCGATGACGGCCATAAGCGAGAGGTGCGTGGTGTCACGTGAGCTACGGTAGGGGGACGTGATGAGCTGAGTAGGTAAGGGGACGCTTTCTTGACCAAGTGACACCTGAGAAGAGATGAGAAGGGTGAGGCGGCATCGGTCAGCTGCAAACTAAACAGAGGGACACTGCCTGCAGAGGGGCAGCACGGGCCATGCGCCGTTGTAAGTATGCAGGCCTGAGAGGAGGCCACTGTGGGCAGGATGACTGAGAATGGAAGGAAGGAGCTGCAAGACGAGGCCGCAGAGATCACGCTCCACCCTGCCCAGGCGATGCCCTGCCCTGCGGACTAGCATACCCAGAGAGAGAGTACCGGTGCACAGCCAGCTGAGAAGCCTGCTCGAGGATGCAAGGCAAGGCTGCTTCTTTCACCAAGAAAGTCTTGCCTGGTAAACTAAACGGCGTATCGATGGAGCGGACACGTGATTGTACATTCTGAAGCAGGCGCCCCGCCTTACGGAACGGCGACGGTTCTCAGGGGGGCCGGGCAGGAGCCGCTCCGCGCGTCTGTCCCAGGGACCCACCCGCCTGCGGGACCTCCGGCCGCCTCGCAGGAAGCTACGACGCCCAGCCCCGTGGCTACCTGTGCAGCGAGGTGTACTCCGCGGACGCGTGCCACACACACTTCAAGTGGGAGGGCGGCCTGAGTGGCAAGGCGAGAGGCCGGCCTGCCGCGCGTACCAAGAAGGCGCTCTTCGGCCTGGGCCTAGGTGCTTGCGCCGCCCCCCTGGTCCTACCGGGCTCTGAGGGCCCTGCCCTGGACCCCCTGACCCCTGCCCTTGGTTCAGTCACAGCAGAGGAGGCCACACCCACACCCTCTGTGACCTCCGTGTTCCACCCTCCTGCAGCCCCGCCCGCCCCCCCTCCGCCGGTTGCCCTGGGCTACGGAAGCTGCATCCTGGGGCCAGGGGGTTCCCAGGAGGCCAAGGGAAGACACGATGGCCTTAAGTGAGTCGCAGAGGCCTTACGTGGGCTTGTGTGGTTGGGTTCACCTCTTACGTTTCACCGAACTCTGCGAGAAGACAGGGACCTGCAGCCTCACAGTTGGGCTCCACGGTAAGGTGTGCGGGACAGACCTCAAACTGACCCACGGCATGGAGCGACACCCGTCATCGAGAGGTCTACAAGAGAGCCGCTGCAGCTAGCCCACAGGTCCCAGAAAACTAGATGCCTCTTTATGTAAGTGAGTTTTGGGGAGATTTGTTGCAAAGCATTATCGCAGCAAGAGCTGACTAATACAACGTTCTCCAAATCACTGCCATGTCCACGGCTGCCACCGTGCCTACGTGTAAGGCAACTGTGTCCTCGAACTTTGAGAACTCCTGAATTCTCGGTGCCTCTCCAACACAATGTACGTGGCTAAGGTGTCCCCAGATAACCTCACTAACGTACCACCGAGACCGCCCTAAGCTTTTATTGAACGTAATGCAACGCTCTTTCTATTCGTTCTCTGTTTCTACGTGGGTAAAATGCTTTCCGTCAGTCTAAAAGGATGGAAAATCGGCACAAAACACTCTGTGGATAGTTGTTTTTCACAAAGGAAAATCACAAACGAAACAGGCATTTCGCCGGGTGCAGAGCACTAACGCCCCCTAGTGCCTCTCAATGCCAAGTGGACAGAGGCACTTCATTAAATATCGAATCCCAGCTCTCTCCGCTTGAGAGGGAGAGCAAGCCATTCTCAGGTGGAGGAGGGCTGTTTTCAGCAGCTATCTGCAACGTTCTGTGCACCTGGCCACTGTGTAGCTACAAGGAAACCTTTTGTCTGAGGAACCTAACTAAAGAAACTTGAAAGTGGAGGAAGAGAGAAAGAATGAGACAACACCCTCATCTCGGTGACTCATCCACTTATTCGTTCACTTACCAAATCAAATATCCACTACGCGTAGAGAGTCCTGGGCTGAAAACCCGCACAGAACACGGAGACGTACCCCCATTCGCAGGGAGGTTAGGTACCAGAGAGGGAGACAAGATGTAGATTACCTTATGGCAGTTCCGCACATGTCCTGTTAAAGTGTTTGCAGCTTCAGGGGAGAGAAGGGATCCAGAAATCGCTTGGATTCTCAGTGAAGTCTTCCCAGAGAAGGAGGTGCAAAATAGGCGGACTGGAAGAAAAAAAAAAATTAACCTCGTGGGTAGATATGAAACGGAGCAGAGGTGCACAGATACTTAGACCTCGTTCTTTCTTGACACGTCTGGAAAGTGAAACTGAAGCCAAATTATGGAGGGCCTTGAGTGTCAGTCTTCGGAGCTTGGCCGTACAGGGTTGACAGCGGGTGCCACGGACGGCTCGGACGAGGGCAAGGGCATAACCCAAGAGCCCTGGGAGGTGTAGGAGAGGTCGCAGCGAGGGAGATAGAAAGGCATGCGATTCTCCGAAGCAGTCACCGTAACCCAGGTGTAAACTCATAAACGGTAGACGCCGAGTAAGGGCGACACAGATGGCAGGGAGGAGTACGAGGGACACTAGAAAGGAAAACGCTCAGGGCTTCACCAGGGATCGGGTGCATTCCTTTCTCCCTCTAACAGAGGTTATCAGTAACCGGGCTAGTCGCTGGGAATCAAGAGTAAGCCAAAGAGGCGTGATCTCTTCTTCCTCACGGACCACCACGGGGTAAACTTACCTACCTGAAACTGGATGGGAAAGGCGATGACGGCCATAAGTGAGAGGTGCGTGGTGTCACGTGAGCTACGGTAGGGGGACGTGATGAGCTGAGTAGGTAAGGGGACGCTTTCTTGACCAAGTGACACCTGAGAAGAGATGAGAAGGGTGAGGCGGCATCGGTCAGCTGCAAACTAAACAGAGGGACACTGCCTGCAGAGGGGCAGCACGGGCCATGCGCCGTTGTAAGTATGCAGGCCTGAGAGGAGGCCACTGTGGGCAGGATGACTGAGAATGGAAGGAAGGAGCTGCAAGACGAGGCCGCAGAGATCACGCTCCACCCTGCCCAGGCGATGCCCTGCCCTGCGGACTAGCACACCCAGAGAGAGAGTACCGGTGCACAGCCAGCTGAGAAGCCTGCTCGAGGATGCAAGGCAAGGCTGCTTCTTTCACCAAGAAAGTCTTGCCTGGTAAACTAAACGGCGTATCGATGGAGCGGACACGTGATTTTACATTCTGAAGCAGGCGCCCCGCCTTACGGAACGGCGACGGTTCTCAGGGGGGCCGGGCAGGAGCCGCTCCGCGCGTCTGTCCCAGGGACCCACCCGCTTGCGGGACCTCCGGCCGCCTCGCAGGAAGCTACGACGCCCAGCCCCGTGGCTACCTGTGCAGCGAGGTGTACTCCGCGGACGCGTGCCACACACACTTCAAGTGGGAGGGCGGCCTGAGTGGCAAGGCGAGAGGCCGGCCTGCCGCGCGTACCAAGAAGGCGCTCTTCGGCCTGGGCCTAGGTGCTTGCGCCGCCCCCCTGGGCCTACCGGGCTCTGAGGGCCCTGCCCTGGACCCCCTGCCCCCCTGCCCTTGGTTCAGTCACAGCAGAGGTGGCCACACCCACACCCTCTGTGACCTCGGCGTTCCACCCTCCTGCAGCCCCGCCCGCCCCCCCTCCGCCGGTTGCCCTGGGCTACGGAAGCTGCATCCTGGGGCCAGGGGGTTCCCAGGAGGCCAAGGGAAGACACGATGGCCTTAAGTGAGTCGCAGAGGCCTTACGTGGGCTTGTGTGGTTGGGTTCACCTCTTACGTTTCACCGAACTCTGCGAGAAGACAGGGACCTGCAGCCTCACAGTTGGGCTCCACGGTAAGGTGTGCGGGACAGACCTCAAACTGACCCACGGCATGGAGCGACACCCGCCATCGAGAGGTCTACAAGAGAGCCGCTGCAGCTAGCCCACAGGTCCCAGAAAACTAGATGCCTCTTTATGTAAGTGAGTTTTGGGGAGATTTGTTGCAAAGCATTATCGCAGCAAGAGCTGACTAATACAACGTTCTCCAAATCACTGCCATGTCCACGGCTGCCACCGTGCCTACGTGTAAGGCAACTGTGTCCTCGAACTTTGAGAACTCCTGAATTCTCGGTGCCTCTCCAACACAATGTACGTGGCTAAGGTGTCCCCAGATAACCTCACTAACGTACCACCGAGACCGCCCTAAGCTTTTATTGAACGTAATGCAACGCTCTTTCTATTCGTTCTCTGTTTCTACGTGGGTAAAATGCTTTCCGTCAGTCGAAAAGGATGGAAAATCGGCACAAAACACTCTGTGGATAGTTGTTTTTCACAAAGGAAAATCACAAACGAAACAGGCATTTCGCCGGGTGCAGAGCACTAACGCCCCCTAGTGCCTCTCAATGCCAAGTGGACAGAGGCACTTCATTAAATATCGAATCCCAGCTCTCTCCGCTTGAGAGGGAGAGCAAGCCATTCTCAGGTGGAGGAGGGCTGTTTTCAGCAGCTATCTGCAACGTTCTGTGGACCTGGCCACTGTGTAGCTACAAGGAAACCTTTTGTCTGAGGAACCTAACTAAAGAAACTTGAAAGTGGAGGAAGAGAGAAAGAATGAGACAACACCCTCATCTCGGTGACTCATCCACTTATTCGTTCACTTACCAAATCAAATATCCACTACGCGTAGAGAGTCCTGGGCTGAAAACCCGCACAGAACACGGAGACGTACCCCCATTCGCAGGGAGGTTAGGTACCAGAGAGGGAGACAAGATGTAGATTACCTTACGGCAGTTCCGCACATGTCCTGTTAAAGTGTTTGCAGCTCCAGGGGAGAGAAGGGATCCAGAAATCGCTTGGATTCTCAGTGAAGTCTTCCCAGAGAAGGAGGTGCAAAATAGGCGGACTGGAAGAAACAAAAAAATTAACCTCGTGGGTAGATATGAAACGGAGCAGAGGTTCACAGATACTTAGACCCCGTTCTTTCTTGACACGTCTGGAAAGTGAAACTGAAGCCAAATTACGGAGGGCCTTGAGTGTCAGTCTTCGGAGCTTGGCCGTATGGGGTTGACAGCGGGTGCCACGGACGGCTCGGACGAGGGCAAGGGCATAACCCAAGAGCCCTGGGAGGTGTAGGAGAGGTCGCAGCGAGGGAGATAGAAAGGCATGCGATTCTCCGAAGCAGTCACCGTAACCCAGGTGTAAACTCATAAACGGTAGACGCCGAGTAAGGGCGACAGAGATGGCAGGGAGGAGTACGAGGGACACTAGAAAGGAAAACGCTCAGGGCTTCACCAGGGATCGGGTGCATTCCTTTCTCCCTCTAACAGAGGTTATCAGTAACCGGGCTAGTCGCTGGGAATCAAGAGTAAGCCAAACAGGCGTGATCTCTTCTTCCTCACGGACCACCACGGGGTAAACTTACCTACCTGAAACTGGATGGGAAAGGCGATGACGGCCATAAGCGAGAGGTGCGTGGTGTCACGTGAGCTACGGTAGGGGGACGTGATGAGCTGAGTAGGTAAGGGGACGCTTTCTTGACCAAGTGACACCTGAGAAGAGATGAGAAGGGTGAGGCGGCATCGGTCAGCTGCAAACTAAACAGAGGGACACTGCCTGCAGAGGGGCAGCACGGGCAATGCGCCGTTGTAAGTATGCAGGCCTGAGAGGAGGCCACTGTGGGCAGGATGACTGAGAATGGAAGGAAGGAGCTGCAAGACGAGGCCGCAGAGATCACGCTCCACCCTGCCCAGGCGATGCCCTGCCCTGCGGACTAGCACACCCAGAGAGAGAGTACCGGTGCACAGCCAGCTGAGAAGCCTGCTCGAGGATGCAAGGCAAGGCTGCTTCTTTCACCAAGAAAGTCTTGCCTGGTAAACTAAACGGCGTATCGATGGAGCGGACACGTGATTTTACATTCTGAAGCAGGCGCCCCGCCTTACGGAACGGCGACGGTTCTCAGGGGGGCCGGGCAGGAGCCGCTCCGCGCGTCAGTCCCAGGGACGCACCCGCCTGCGGGACCTCCGGCCGCCTCGCAGGAAGCTACGACGCCCAGCCCCGTGGCTACCTGTGCAGCGAGGTGTACTCCGCGGACGCGTGCCACACACACTTCAAGTGGGAGGGCGGCCTGAGTGGCAAGGCGAGAGGCCGGCCTGCCGCGCGTACCAAGAAGGCGCTCTTCGGCCTGGGCCTAGGTGCTTGCGCCGCCCCCCTGGGCCTACCGGGCTCTGAGGGCCCTGCCCTGGACCCCCTGCCCCCCTGCCCTTGGTTCAGTCACAGCAGAGGTGGCCACACCCACACCCTCTGTGACCTCGGCGTTCCACCCTCCTGCAGCCCCGCCCGCCCCCCCTCCGCCGGTTGCCCTGGGCTACGGAAGCTGCATCCTGGGGCCAGGGGGTTCCCAGGAGGCCAAGGGAAGACACGATGGCCTTAAGTGAGTCGCAGAGGCCTTACGTGGGCTTGTGTGGTTGGGTTCACCTCTTACGTTTCACCGAACTCTGCGAGAAGACAGGGACCTGCAGCCTCACAGTTGGGCTCCACGGTAAGGTGTGCGGGACAGACCTCAAACTGACCCACGGCATGGAGCGACACCCGCCATCGAGAGGTCTACAAGAGAGCCGCTGCAGCTAGCCCACAGGTCCCAGAAAACTAGATGCCTCTTTATGTAAGTGAGTTTTGGGGAGATTTGTTGCAAAGCATTATCGCAGCAAGAGCTGACTAATACAACGTTCTCCAAATCACTGCCATGTCCACGGCTGCCACCGTGCCTACGTGTAAGGCAACTGTGTCCTCGAACTTTGAGAACTCCTGAATTCTCGGTGCCTCTCCAACACAATGTACGTGGCTAAGGTGTCCCCAGATAACCTCACTAACGTACCACCGAGACCGCCCTAAGCTTTTATTGAACGTAATGCAACGCTCTTTCTATTCGTTCTCTGTTTCTACGTGGGTAAAATGCTTTCCGTCAGTCTAAAAGGATGGAAAATCGGCACAAAACACTCTGTGGATAGTTGTTTTTCACAAAGGAAAATCACAAACGAAACAGGCATTTCGCCGGGTGCAGAGCACTAACGCCCCCTAGTGCCTCTCAATGCCAAGTGGACAGAGGCACTTCATTAAATATCGAATCCCAGCTCTCTCCGCTTGAGAGGGAGAGCAAGCCATTCTCAGGTGGAGGAGGGCTGTTTTCAGCAGCTATCTGCAACGTTCTGTGGACCTGGCCACTGTGTAGCTACAAGGAAACCTTTTGTCTGAGGAACCTAACTAAAGAAACTTGAAAGTGGAGGAAGAGAGAAAGAATGAGACAACACCCTCATCTCGGTGACTCATCCACTTATTCGTTCACTTACCAAATCAAATATCCACTACGCGTAGAGAGTCCTGGGCTGAAAACCCGCACAGAACACGGAGACGTACCCCCATTCGCAGGGAGGTTAGGTACCAGAGAGGGAGACAAGATGTAGATTACCTTACGGCAGTTCCGCACATGTCCTGTTAAAGTGTTTGCAGCTCCAGGGGAGAGAAGGGATCCAGAAATCGCTTGGATTCTCAGTGAAGTCTTCCCAGAGAAGGAGGTGCAAAATAGGCGGACTGGAAGAAACAAAAAAATTAACCTCGTGGGTAGATATGAAACGGAGCAGAGGTTCACAGATACTTAGACCCCGTTCTTTCTTGACACGTCTGGAAAGTGAAACTGAAGCCAAATTACGGAGGGCCTTGAGTGTCAGTCTTCGGAGCTTGGCCGTATGGGGTTGACAGCGGGTGCCACGGACGGCTCGGACGAGGGCAAGGGCATAACCCAAGAGCCCTGGGAGGTGTAGGAGAGGTCGCAGCGAGGGAGATAGAAAGGCATGCGATTCTCCGAAGCAGTCACCGTAACCCAGGTGTAAACTCATAAACGGTAGACGCCGAGTAAGGGCGACACAGATGGCAGGGAGGAGTACGAGGGACACTAGAAAGGAAAACGCTCAGGGCTTCACCAGGGATCGGGTGCATTCCTTTCTCCCTCTAACAGAGGTTATCAGTAACCGGGCTAGTCGCTGGGAATCAAGAGTAAGCCAAACAGGCGTGATCTCTTCTTCCTCACGGACCACCACGGGGTAAACTTACCTACCTGAAACTGGATGGGAAAGGCGATGACGGCCATAAGCGAGAGGTGCGTGGTGTCACGTGAGCTACGGTAGGGGGACGTGATGAGCTGAGTAGGTAAGGGGACGCTTTCTTGACCAAGTGACACCTGAGAAGAGATGAGAAGGGTGAGGCGGCATCGGTCAGCTGCAAACTAAACAGAGGGACACTGCCTGCAGAGGGGCAGCACGGGCAATGCGCCGTTGTAAGTATGCAGGCCTGAGAGGAGGCCACTGTGGGCAGGATGACTGAGAATGGAAGGAAGGAGCTGCAAGACGAGGCCGCAGAGATCACGCTCCACCCTGCCCAGGCGATGCCCTGCCCTGCGGACTAGCACACCCAGAGAGAGAGTACCGGTGCACAGCCAGCTGAGAAGCCTGCTCGAGGATGCAAGGCAAGGCTGCTTCTTTCACCAAGAAAGTCTTGCCTGGTAAACTAAACGGCGTATCGATGGAGCGGACACGTGATTTTACATTCTGAAGCAGGCGCCCCGCCTTACGGAACGGCGACGGTTCTCAGGGGGGCCGGGCAGGAGCCGCTCCGCGCGTCAGTCCCAGGGACGCACCCGCCTGCGGGACCTCCGGCCGCCTCGCAGGAAGCTACGACGCCCAGCCCCGTGGCTACCTGTGCAGCGAGGTGTACTCCGCGGACGCGTGCCACACACACTTCAAGTGGGAGGGCGGCCTGAGTGGCAAGGCGAGAGGCCGGCCTGCCACGCGTAGCAAGATGGCGCTCTTCGGCCTGGGCCTAGGTGCTTGCGCCGCCCCCCTGGGCCTACCGGGCTCTGAGGGCCCTGCCCTGGACCCCCTGCCCCCCTGCCCTTGGTTCAGTCACAGCAGAGGTGGCCACACCCACACCCTCTGTGACCTCGGCGTTCCACCCTCCTGCAGCCCCGCCCGCCCCCCCTCCGCCGGTTGCCCTGGGCTACGGAAGCTGCATCCTGGGGCCAGGGGGTTCCCAGGAGGCCAAGGGAAGACACGATGGCCTTAAGTGAGTCGCAGAGGCCTTACGTGGGCTTGTGTGGTTGGGTTCACCTCTTACGTTTCACCGAACTCTGCGAGAAGACAGGGACCTGCAGCCTCACAGTTGGGCTCCACGGTAAGGTGTGCGGGACAGACCTCAAACTGACCCACGGCATGGAGCGACACCCGCCATCGAGAGGTCTACAAGAGAGCCGCTGCAGCTAGCCCACAGGTCCCAGAAAACTAGATGCCTCTTTATGTAAGTGAGTTTTGGGGAGATTTGTTGCAAAGCATTATCGCAGCAAGAGCTGACTAATACAACGTTCTCCAAATCACTGCCATGTCCACGGCTGCCACCGTGCCTACGTGTAAGGCAACTGTGTCCTCGAACTTTGAGAACTCCTGAATTCTCGGTGCCTCTCCAACACAATGTACGTGGCTAAGGTGTCCCCAGATAACCTCACTAACGTACCACCGAGACCGCCCTAAGCTTTTATTGAACGTAATGCAACGCTCTTTCTATTCGTTCTCTGTTTCTACGTGGGTAAAATGCTTTCCGTCAGTCGAAAAGGATGGAAAATCGGCACAAAACACTCTGTGGATAGTTGTTTTTCACAAAGGAAAATCACAAACGAAACAGGCATTTCGCCGGGTGCAGAGCACTAACGCCCCCTAGTGCCTCTCAATGCCAAGTGGACAGAGGCACTTCATTAAATATCGAATCCCAGCTCTCTCCGCTTGAGAGGGAGAGCAAGCCATTCTCAGGTGGAGGAGGGCTGTTTTCAGCAGCTATCTGCAACGTTCTGTGGACCTGGCCACTGTGTAGCTACAAGGAAACCTTTTGTCTGAGGAACCTGACTAAAGAAACTTGAAAGTGGAGGAAGAGAGAAAGAATGAGACAACACCCTCATCTCGGTGACTCATCCACTTATTCGTTCACTTACCAAATCAAATATCCACTACGCGTAGAGAGTCCTGGGCTGAAAACCCGCACAGAACACGGAGACGTACCCCCATTCGCAGGGAGGTTAGGTACCAGAGAGGGAGACAAGATGTAGATTACCTTACGGCAGTTCCGCACATGTCCTGTTAAAGTGTTTGCAGCTCCAGGGGAGAGAAGGGATCCAGAAATCGCTTGGATTCTCAGTGAAGTCTTCCCAGAGAAGGAGGTGCAAAATAGGCGGACTGGAAGAAACAAAAAAATTAACCTCGTGGGTAGATATGAAACGGAGCAGAGGTTCACAGATACTTAGACCCCGTTCTTTCTTGACACGTCTGGAAAGTGAAACTGAAGCCAAATTACGGAGGGCCTTGAGTGTCAGTCTTCGGAGCTTGGCCGTACGGGGTTGACAGCGGGTGCCACGGACGGCTCGGACGAGGGCAAGGGCATAACCCAAGAGCCCTGGGAGGTGTAGGAGAGGTCGCAGCGAGGGAGATAGAAAGGCATGCGATTCTCCGAAGCAGTCACCGTAACCCAGGTGTAAACTCATAAACGGTAGACGCCGAGTAAGGGCGACACAGATGGCAGGGAGGAGTACGAGGGACACTAGAAAGGAAAACGCTCAGGGCTTCACCAGGGATCGGGTGCATTCCTTTCTCCCTCTAACAGAGGTTATCAGTAACCGGGCTAGTCGCTGGGAATCAAGAGTAAGCCAAAGAGGCGTGATCTCTTCTTCCTCACGGACCACCACGGGGTAAACTTACCTACCTGAAACTGGATGGGAAAGGCGATGACGGCCATAAGCGAGAGGTGCGTGGTGTCACGTGAGCTACGGTAGGGGGACGTGATGAGCTGAGTAGGTAAGGGGACGCTTTCTTGACCAAGTGACACCTGAGAAGAGATGAGAAGGGTGAGGCGGCATCGGTCAGCTGCAAACTAAACAGAGGGACACTGCCTGCAGAGGGGCAGCACGGGCCATGCGCCGTTGTAAGTATGCAGGCCTGAGAGGAGGCCACTGTGGGCAGGATGACTGAGAATGGAAGGAAGGAGCTGCAAGACGAGGCCGCAGAGATCACGCTCCACCCTGCCCAGGCGATGCCCTGCCCTGCGGACTAGCACACCCAGAGAGAGAGTACCGGTGCACAGCCAGCTGAGAAGCCTGCTCGAGGATGCAAGGCAAGGCTGCTTCTTTCACCAAGAAAGTCTTGCCTGGTAAACTAAACGGCGTATCGATGGAGCGGACACGTGATTTTACATTCTGAAGCAGGCGCCCCGCCTTACGGAACGGCGACGGTTCTCAGGGGGGCCGGGCAGGAGCCGCTCCGCGCGTCTGTCCCAGGGACCCACCCGCCTGCGGGACCTCCGGCCGCCTCGCAGGAAGCTACGACGCCCAGCCCCGTGGCTACCTGTGCAGCGAGGTGTACTCCGCGGACGCGTGCCACACACACTTCAAGTGGGAGGGCGGCCTGAGTGGCAAGGCGAGAGGCCGGCCTGCCGCGCGTACCAAGAAGGCGCTCTTCGGCCTGGGCCTAGGTGCTTGCGCCGCCCCCCTGGGCCTACCGGGCTCTGAGGGCCCTGCCCTGGACCCCCTGCCCCCCTGCCCTTGGTTCAGTCACAGCAGAGGTGGCCACACCCACACCCTCTGTGACCTCGGCGTTCCACCCTCCTGCAGCCCCGCCCGCCCCCCCTCCGCCGGTTGCCCTGGGCTACGGAAGCTGCATCCTGGGGCCAGGGGGTTCCCAGGAGGCCAAGGGAAGACACGATGGCCTTAAGTGAGTCGCAGAGGCCTTACGTGGGCTTGTGTGGTTGGGTTCACCTCTTACGTTTCACCGAACTCTGCGAGAAGACAGGGACCTGCAGCCTCACAGTTGGGCTCCACGGTAAGGTGTGCGGGACAGACCTCAAACTGACCCACGGCATGGAGCGACACCCGCCATCGAGAGGTCTACAAGAGAGCCGCTGCAGCTAGCCCACAGGTCCCAGAAAACTAGATGCCTCTTTATGTAAGTGAGTTTTGGGGAGATTTGTTGCAAAGCATTATCGCAGCAAGAGCTGACTAATACAACGTTCTCCAAATCACTGCCATGTCCACGGCTGCCACCGTGCCTACGTGTAAGGCAACTGTGTCCTCGAACTTTGAGAACTCCTGAATTCTCGGTGCCTCTCCAACACAATGTACGTGGCTAAGGTGTCCCCAGATAACCTCACTAACGTACCACCGAGACCGCCCTAAGCTTTTATTGAACGTAATGCAACGCTCTTTCTATTCGTTCTCTGTTTCTACGTGGGTAAAATGCTTTCCGTCAGTCTAAAAGGATGGAAAATCGGCACAAAACACTCTGTGGATAGTTGTTTTTCACAAAGGAAAATCACAAACGAAACAGGCATTTCGCCGGGTGCAGAGCACTAACGCCCCCTAGTGCCTCTCAATGCCAAGTGGACAGAGGCACTTCATTAAATATCGAATCCCAGCTCTCTCCGCTTGAGAGGGAGAGCAAGCCATTCTCAGGTGGAGGAGGGCTGTTTTCAGCAGCTATCTGCAACGTTCTGTGGACCTGGCCACTGTGTAGCTACAAGGAAACCTTTTGTCTGAGGAACCTAACTAAAGAAACTTGAAAGTGGAGGAAGAGAGAAAGAATGAGACAACACCCTCATCTCGGTGACTCATCCACTTATTCGTTCACTTACCAAATCAAATATCCACTACGCGTAGAGAGTCCTGGGCTGAAAACCCGCACAGAACACGGAGACGTACCCCCATTCGCAGGGAGGTTAGGTACCAGAGAGGGAGACAAGATGTAGATTACCTTACGGCAGTTCCGCACATGTCCTGTTAAAGTGTTTGCAGCTCCAGGGGAGAGAAGGGATCCAGAAATCGCTTGGATTCTCAGTGAAGTCTTCCCAGAGAAGGAGGTGCAAAATAGGCGGACTGGAAGAAACAAAAAAATTAACCTCGTGGGTAGATATGAAACGGAGCAGAGGTTCACAGATACTTAGACCCCGTTCTTTCTTGACACGTCTGGAAAGTGAAACTGAAGCCAAATTACGGAGGGCCTTGAGTGTCAGTCTTCGGAGCTTGGCCGTACGGGGTTGACAGCGGGTGCCACGGACGGCTCGGACGAGGGCAAGGGCATAACCCAAGAGCCCTGGGAGGTGTAGGAGAGGTCGCAGCGAGGGAGATAGAAAGGCATGCGATTCTCCGAAGCAGTCACCGTAACCCAGGTGTAAACTCATAAACGGTAGACGCCGAGTAAGGGCGACACAGATGGCAGGGAGGAGTACGAGGGACACTAGAAAGGAAAACGCTCAGGGCTTCACCAGGGATCGGGTGCATTCCTTTCTCCCTCTAACAGAGGTTATCAGTAACCGGGCTAGTCGCTGGGAATCAAGAGTAAGCCAAAGAGGCGTGATCTCTTCTTCCTCACGGACCACCACGGGGTAAACTTACCTACCTGAAACTGGATGGGAAAGGCGATGACGGCCATAAGCGAGAGGTGCGTGGTGTCACGTGAGCTACGGTAGGGGGACGTGATGAGCTGAGTAGGTAAGGGGACGCTTTCTTGACCAAGTGACACCTGAGAAGAGATGAGAAGGGTGAGGCGGCATCGGTCAGCTGCAAACTAAACAGAGGGACACTGCCTGCAGAGGGGCAGCACGGGCCATGCGCCGTTGTAAGTATGCAGGCCTGAGAGGAGGCCACTGTGGGCAGGATGACTGAGAATGGAAGGAAGGAGCTGCAAGACGAGGCCGCAGAGATCACGCTCCACCCTGCCCAGGCGATGCCCTGCCCTGCGGACTAGCACACCCAGAGAGAGAGTACCGGTGCACAGCCAGCTGAGAAGCCTGCTCGAGGATGCAAGGCAAGGCTGCTTCTTTCACCAAGAAAGTCTTGCCTGGTAAACTAAACGGCGTATCGATGGAGCGGACACGTGATTTTACATTCTGAAGCAGGCGCCCCGCCTTACGGAACGGCGACGGTTCTCAGGGGGGCCGGGCAGGAGCCGCTCCGCGCGTCTGTCCCAGGGACCCACCCGCCTGCGGGACCTCCGGCCGCCTCGCAGGAAGCTACGACGCCCAGCCCCGTGGCTACCTGTGCAGCGAGGTGTACTCCGCGGACGCGTGCCACACACACTTCAAGTGGGAGGGCGGCCTGAGTGGCAAGGCGAGAGGCCGGCCTGCCGCGCGTACCAAGAAGGCGCTCTTCGGCCTGGGCCTAGGTGCTTGCGCCGCCCCCCTGGGCCTACCGGGCTCTGAGGGCCCTGCCCTGGACCCCCTGCCCCCCTGCCCTTGGTTCAGTCACAGCAGAGGTGGCCACACCCACACCCTCTGTGACCTCGGCGTTCCACCCTCCTGCAGCCCCGCCCGCCCCCCCTCCGCCGGTTGCCCTGGGCTACGGAAGCTGCATCCTGGGGCCAGGGGGTTCCCAGGAGGCCAAGGGAAGACACGATGGCCTTAAGTGAGTCGCAGAGGCCTTACGTGGGCTTGTGTGGTTGGGTTCACCTCTTACGTTTCACCGAACTCTGCGAGAAGACAGGGACCTGCAGCCTCACAGTTGGGCTCCACGGTAAGGTGTGCGGGACAGACCTCAAACTGACCCACGGCATGGAGCGACACCCGCCATCGAGAGGTCTACAAGAGAGCCGCTGCAGCTAGCCCACAGGTCCCAGAAAACTAGATGCCTCTTTATGTAAGTGAGTTTTGGGGAGATTTGTTGCAAAGCATTATCGCAGCAAGAGCTGACTAATACAACGTTCTCCAAATCACTGCCATGTCCACGGCTGCCACCGTGCCTACGTGTAAGGCAACTGTGTCCTCGAACTTTGAGAACTCCTGAATTCTCGGTGCCTCTCCAACACAATGTACGTGGCTAAGGTGTCCCCAGATAACCTCACTAACGTACCACCGAGACCGCCCTAAGCTTTTATTGAACGTAATGCAACGCTCTTTCTATTCGTTCTCTGTTTCTACGTGGGTAAAATGCTTTCCGTCAGTCTAAAAGGATGGAAAATCGGCACAAAACACTCTGTGGATAGTTGTTTTTCACAAAGGAAAATCACAAACGAAACAGGCATTTCGCCGGGTGCAGAGCACTAACGCCCCCTAGTGCCTCTCAATGCCAAGTGGACAGAGGCACTTCATTAAATATCGAATCCCAGCTCTCTCCGCTTGAGAGGGAGAGCAAGCCATTCTCAGGTGGAGGAGGGCTGTTTTCAGCAGCTATCTGCAACGTTCTGTGGACCTGGCCACTGTGTAGCTACAAGGAAACCTTTTGTCTGAGGAACCTAACTAAAGAAACTTGAAAGTGGAGGAAGAGAGAAAGAATGAGACAACACCCTCATCTCGGTGACTCATCCACTTATTCGTTCACTTACCAAATCAAATATCCACTACGCGTAGAGAGTCCTGGGCTGAAAACCCGCACAGAACACGGAGACGTACCCCCATTCGCAGGGAGGTTAGGTACCAGAGAGGGAGACAAGATGTAGATTACCTTACGGCAGTTCCGCACATGTCCTGTTAAAGTGTTTGCAGCTCCAGGGGAGAGAAGGGATCCAGAAATCGCTTGGATTCTCAGTGAAGTCTTCCCAGAGAAGGAGGTGCAAAATAGGCGGACTGGAAGAAACAAAAAAATTAACCTCGTGGGTAGATATGAAACGGAGCAGAGGTTCACAGATACTTAGACCCCGTTCTTTCTTGACACGTCTGGAAAGTGAAACTGAAGCCAAATTACGGAGGGCCTTGAGTGTCAGTCTTCGGAGCTTGGCCGTACGGGGTTGACAGCGGGTGCCACGGACGGCTCGGACGAGGGCAAGGGCATAACCCAAGAGCCCTGGGAGGTGTAGGAGAGGTCGCAGCGAGGGAGATAGAAAGGCATGCGATTCTCTGAAGCAGTCACCGTAACCCAGGTGTAAACTCATAAACGGTAGACGCCGAGTAAGGGCGACACAGATGGCAGGGAGGAGTACGAGGGACACTAGAAAGGAAAACGCTCAGGGCTTCACCAGGGATCGGGTGCATTCCTTTCTCCCTCTAACAGAGGTTATCAGTAACCGGGCTAGTCGCTGGGAATCAAGAGTAAGCCAAAGAGGCGTGATCTCTTCTTCCTCACGGACCACCACGGGGTAAACTTACCTACCTGAAACTGGATGGGAAAGGCGATGACGGCCATAAGCGAGAGGTGCGTGGTGTCACGTGAGCTACGGTAGGGGGACGTGATGAGCTGAGTAGGTAAGGGGACGCTTTCTTGACCAAGTGACACCTGAGAAGAGATGAGAAGGGTGAGGCGGCATCGGTCAGCTGCAAACTAAACAGAGGGACACTGCCTGCAGAGGGGCAGCACGGGCCATGCGCCGTTGTAAGTATGCAGGCCTGAGAGGAGGCCACTGTGGGCAGGATGACTGAGAATGGAAGGAAGGAGCTGCAAGACGAGGCCGCAGAGATCACGCTCCACCCTGCCCAGGCGATGCCCTGCCCTGCGGACTAGCACACCCAGAGAGAGAGTACCGGTGCACAGCCAGCTGAGAAGCCTGCTCGAGGATGCAAGGCAAGGCTGCTTCTTTCACCAAGAAAGTCTTGCCTGGTAAACTAAACGGCGTATCGATGGAGCGGACACGTGATTTTACATTCTGAAGCAGGCGCCCCGCCTTACGGAACGGCGACGGTTCTCAGGGGGGCCGGGCAGGAGCCGCTCCGCGCGTCTGTCCCAGGGACCCACCCGCCTGCGGGACCTCCGGCCGCCTCGCAGGAAGCTACGACGCCCAGCCCCGTGGCTACCTGTGCAGCGAGGTGTACTCCGCGGACGCGTGCCACACACACTTCAAGTGGGAGGGCGGCCTGAGTGGCAAGGCGAGAGGCCGGCCTGCCGCGCGTACCAAGAAGGCGCTCTTCGGCCTGGGCCTAGGTGCTTGCGCCGCCCCCCTGGGCCTACCGGGCTCTGAGGGCCCTGCCCTGGACCCCCTGCCCCCCTGCCCTTGGTTCAGTCACAGCAGAGGTGGCCACACCCACACCCTCTGTGACCTCGGCGTTCCACCCTCCTGCAGCCCCGCCCGCCCCCCCTCCGCCGGTTGCCCTGGGCTACGGAAGCTGCATCCTGGGGCCAGGGGGTTCCCAGGAGGCCAAGGGAAGACACGATGGCCTTAAGTGAGTCGCAGAGGCCTTACGTGGGCTTGTGTGGTTGGGTTCACCTCTTACGTTTCACCGAACTCTGCGAGAAGACAGGGACCTGCAGCCTCACAGTTGGGCTCCACGGTAAGGTGTGCGGGACAGACCTCAAACTGACCCACGGCATGGAGCGACACCCGCCATCGAGAGGTCTACAAGAGAGCCGCTGCAGCTAGCCCACAGGTCCCAGAAAACTAGATGCCTCTTTATGTAAGTGAGTTTTGGGGAGATTTGTTGCAAAGCATTATCGCAGCAAGAGCTGACTAATACAACGTTCTCCAAATCACTGCCATGTCCACGGCTGCCACCGTGCCTACGTGTAAGGCAACTGTGTCCTCGAACTTTGAGAACTCCTGAATTCTCGGTGCCTCTCCAACACAATGTACGTGGCTAAGGTGTCCCCAGATAACCTCACTAACGTACCACCGAGACCGCCCTAAGCTTTTATTGAACGTAATGCAACGCTCTTTCTATTCGTTCTCTGTTTCTACGTGGGTAAAATGCTTTCCGTCAGTCTAAAAGGATGGAAAATCGGCACAAAACACTCTGTGGATAGTTGTTTTTCACAAAGGAAAATCACAAACGAAACAGGCATTTCGCCGGGTGCAGAGCACTAACGCCCCCTAGTGCCTCTCAATGCCAAGTGGACAGAGGCACTTCATTAAATATCGAATCCCAGCTCTCTCCGCTTGAGAGGGAGAGCAAGCCATTCTCAGGTGGAGGAGGGCTGTTTTCAGCAGCTATCTGCAACGTTCTGTGGACCTGGCCACTGTGTAGCTACAAGGAAACCTTTTGTCTGAGGAACCTAACTAAAGAAACTTGAAAGTGGAGGAAGAGAGAAAGAATGAGACAACACCCTCATCTCGGTGACTCATCCACTTATTCGTTCACTTACCAAATCAAATATCCACTACGCGTAGAGAGTCCTGGGCTGAAAACCCGCACAGAACACGGAGACGTACCCCCATTCGCAGGGAGGTTAGGTACCAGAGAGGGAGACAAGATGTAGATTACCTTACGGCAGTTCCGCACATGTCCTGTTAAAGTGTTTGCAGCTCCAGGGGAGAGAAGGGATCCAGAAATCGCTTGGATTCTCAGTGAAGTCTTCCCAGAGAAGGAGGTGCAAAATAGGCGGACTGGAAGAAACAAAAAAATTAACCTCGTGGGTAGATATGAAACGGAGCAGAGGTTCACAGATACTTAGACCCCGTTCTTTCTTGACACGTCTGGAAAGTGAAACTGAAGCCAAATTACGGAGGGCCTTGAGTGTCAGTCTTCGGAGCTTGGCCGTACGGGGTTGACAGCGGGTGCCACGGACGGCTCGGACGAGGGCAAGGGCATAACCCAAGAGCCCTGGGAGGTGTAGGAGAGGTCGCAGCGAGGGAGATAGAAAGGCATGCGATTCTCCGAAGCAGTCACCGTAACCCAGGTGTAAACTCATAAACGGTAGACGCCGAGTAAGGGCGACACAGATGGCAGGGAGGAGTACGAGGGACACTAGAAAGGAAAACGCTCAGGGCTTCACCAGGGATCGGGTGCATTCCTTTCTCCCTCTAACAGAGGTTATCAGTAACCGGGCTAGTCGCTGGGAATCAAGAGTAAGCCAAAGAGGCGTGATCTCTTCTTCCTCACGGACCACCACGGGGTAAACTTACCTACCTGAAACTGGATGGGAAAGGCGATGACGGCCATAAGCGAGAGGTGCGTGGTGTCACGTGAGCTACGGTAGGGGGACGTGATGAGCTGAGTAGGTAAGGGGACGCTTTCTTGACCAAGTGACACCTGAGAAGAGATGAGAAGGGTGAGGCGGCATCGGTCAGCTGCAAACTAAACAGAGGGACACTGCCTGCAGAGGGGCAGCACGGGCCATGCGCCGTTGTAAGTATGCAGGCCTGAGAGGAGGCCACTGTGGGCAGGATGACTGAGAATGGAAGGAAGGAGCTGCAAGACGAGGCCGCAGAGATCACGCTCCACCCTGCCCAGGCGATGCCCTGCCCTGCGGACTAGCACACCCAGAGAGAGAGTACCGGTGCACAGCCAGCTGAGAAGCCTGCTCGAGGATGCAAGGCAAGGCTGCTTCTTTCACCAAGAAAGTCTTGCCTGGTAAACTAAACGGCGTATCGATGGAGCGGACACGTGATTTTACATTCTGAAGCAGGCGCCCCGCCTTACGGAACGGCGACGGTTCTCAGGGGGGCCGGGCAGGAGCCGCTCCGCGCGTCTGTCCCAGGGACCCACCCGCCTGCGGGACCTCCGGCCGCCTCGCAGGAAGCTACGACGCCCAGCCCCGTGGCTACCTGTGCAGCGAGGTGTACTCCGCGGACGCGTGCCACACACACTTCAAGTGGGAGGGCGGCCTGAGTGGCAAGGCGAGAGGCCGGCCTGCCGCGCGTACCAAGAAGGCGCTCTTCGGCCTGGGCCTAGGTGCTTGCGCCGCCCCCCTGGGCCTACCGGGCTCTGAGGGCCCTGCCCTGGACCCCCTGCCCCCCTGCCCTTGGTTCAGTCACAGCAGAGGTGGCCACACCCACACCCTCTGTGACCTCGGCGTTCCACCCTCCTGCAGCCCCGCCCGCCCCCCCTCCGCCGGTTGCCCTGGGCTACGGAAGCTGCATCCTGGGGCCAGGGGGTTCCCAGGAGGCCAAGGGAAGACACGATGGCCTTAAGTGAGTCGCAGAGGCCTTACGTGGGCTTGTGTGGTTGGGTTCACCTCTTACGTTTCACCGAACTCTGCGAGAAGACAGGGACCTGCAGCCTCACAGTTGGGCTCCACGGTAAGGTGTGCGGGACAGACCTCAAACTGACCCACGGCATGGAGCGACACCCGCCATCGAGAGGTCTACAAGAGAGCCGCTGCAGCTAGCCCACAGGTCCCAGAAAACTAGATGCCTCTTTATGTAAGTGAGTTTTGGGGAGATTTGTTGCAAAGCATTATCGCAGCAAGAGCTGACTAATACAACGTTCTCCAAATCACTGCCATGTCCACGGCTGCCACCGTGCCTACGTGTAAGGCAACTGTGTCCTCGAACTTTGAGAACTCCTGAATTCTCGGTGCCTCTCCAACACAATGTACGTGGCTAAGGTGTCCCCAGATAACCTCACTAACGTACCACCGAGACTGCCCTAAGCTTTTATTGAACGTAATGCAACGCTCTTTCTATTCGTTCTCTGTTTCTACGTGGGTAAAATGCTTTCCGTCAGTCTAAAAGGATGGAAAATCGGCACAAAACACTCTGTGGATAGTTGTTTTTCACAAAGGAAAATCACAAACGAAACAGGCATTTCGCCGGGTGCAGAGCACTAACGCCCCCTAGTGCCTCTCAATGCCAAGTGGACAGAGGCACTTCATTAAATATCGAATCCCAGCTCTCTCCGCTTGAGAGGGAGAGCAAGCCATTCTCAGGTGGAGGAGGGCTGTTTTCAGCAGCTATCTGCAACGTTCTGTGCACCTGGCCACTGTGTAGCTACAAGGAAACCTTTTGTCTGAGGAACCTAACTAAAGAAACTTGAAAGTGGAGGAAGAGAGAAAGAATGAGACAACACCCTCATCTCGGTGACTCATCCACTTATTCGTTCACTTACCAAATCAAATATCCACTACGCGTAGAGAGTCCTGGGCTGAAAACCCGCACAGAACACGGAGACGTACCCCCATTCGCAGGGAGGTTAGGTACCAGAGAGGGAGACAAGATGTAGATTACCTTACGGCAGTTCCGCACATGTCCTGTTAAAGTGTTTGCAGCTCCAGGGGAGAGAAGGGATCCAGAAATCGCTTGGATTCTCAGTGAAGTCTTCCCAGAGAAGGAGGTGCAAAATAGGCGGACTGGAAGAAACAAAAAAATTAACCTCGTGGGTAGATATGAAACGGAGCAGAGGTTCACAGATACTTAGACCCCGTTCTTTCTTGACACGTCTGGAAAGTGAAACTGAAGCCAAATTACGGAGGGCCTTGAGTGTCAGTCTTCGGAGCTTGGCCGTACAGGGTTGACAGCGGGTGCCACGGACGGCTCGGACGAGGGCAAGGGCATAACCCAAGAGCCCTGGGAGGTGTAGGAGAGGTCGCAGCGAGGGAGATAGAAAGGCATGCGATTCTCCGAAGCAGTCACCGTAACCCAGGTGTAAACTCATAAACGGTAGACGCCGAGTAAGGGCGACACAGATGGCAGGGAGGAGTACGAGGGACACTAGAAAGGAAAACGCTCAGGGCTTCACCAGGGATCGGGTGCATTCCTTTCTCCCTCTAACAGAGGTTATCAGTAACCGGGCTAGTCGCTGGGAATCAAGAGTAAGCCAAACAGGCGTGATCTCTTCTTCCTCACGGACCACCACGGGGTAAACTTACCTACCTGAAACTGGATGGGAAAGGCGATGACGGCCATAAGCGAGAGGTGCGTGGTGTCACGTGAGTTACGGTAGGGGGACGTGATGAGCTGAGTAGGTAAGGGGACGCTTTCTTGACCAAGTGACACCTGAGAAGAGATGAGAAGGGTGAGGCGGCATCGGTCAGCTGCAAACTAAACAGAGGGACACTGCCTGCAGAGGGGCAGCACGGGCCATGCGCCGTTGTAAGTATGCAGGCCTGAGAGGAGGCCACTGTGGGCAGGATGACTGAGAATGGAAGGAAGGAGCTGCAAGACGAGGCCGCAGAGATCACGCTCCACCCTGCCCAGGCGATGCCCTGCCCTGCGGACTAGCACACCCAGAGAGAGAGTACCGGTGCACAGCCAGCTGAGAAGCCTGCTCGAGGATGCAAGGCAAGGCTGCTTCTTTCACCAAGAAAGTCTTGCCTGGTAAACTAAACGGCGTATCGATGGAGCGGACACGTGATTTTACATTCTGAAGCAGGCGCCCCGCCTTACGGAACGGCGACGGTTCTCAGGGGGGCCGGGCAGGAGCCGCTCCGTGCGTCTGTCCCAGGGACCCACCCGCCTGCGGGACCTCCGGCCGCCTCGCAGGAAGCTACGACGCCCAGCCCCGTGGCTACCTGTGCAGCGAGGTGTACTCCGCGGACGCGTGCCACACACACTTCAAGTGGGAGGGCGGCCTGAGTGGCAAGGCGAGAGGCCGGCCTGCCGCGCGTAGCAAGAAGGCGCTCTTCGGCCTGGGCCTAGGTGCTTGCGCCGCCCCCCTGGGCCTACCGGGCTCTGAGGGCCCTGCCCTGGACCCCCTGCCCCCCTGCCCTTGGTTCAGTCACAGCAGAGGTGGCCACACCCACACCCTCTGTGACCTCGGCGTTCCACCCTCCTGCAGCCCCGCCCGCCCCCCCTCCGCCGGTTGCCCTGGGCTACGGAAGCTGCATCCTGGGGCCAGGGGGTTCCCAGGAGGCCAAGGGAAGACACGATGGCCTTAAGTGAGTCGCAGAGGCCTTACGTGGGCTTGTGTGGTTGGGTTCACCTCTTACGTTTCACCGAACTCTGCGAGAAGACAGGGACCTGCAGCCTCACAGTTGGGCTCCACGGTAAGGTGTGCGGGACAGACCTCAAACTGACCCACGGCATGGAGCGACACCCGCCATCGAGAGGTCTACAAGAGAGCCGCTGCAGCTAGCCCACAGGTCCCAGAAAACTAGATGCCTCTTTATGTAAGTGAGTTTTGGGGAGATTTGTTGCAAAGCATTATCGCAGCAAGAGCTGACTAATACAACGTTCTCCAAATCACTGCCATGTCCACGGCTGCCACCGTGCCTACGTGTAAGGCAACTGTGTCCTCGAACTTTGAGAACTCCTGAATTCTCGGTGCCTCTCCAACACAATGTACGTGGCTAAGGTGTCCCCAGATAACCTCACTAACGTACCACCGAGACCGCCCTAAGCTTTTATTGAACGTAATGCAACGCTCTTTCTATTCGTTCTCTGTTTCTACGTGGGTAAAATGCTTTCCGTCAGTCGAAAAGGATGGAAAATCGGCACAAAACACTCTGTGGATAGTTGTTTTTCACAAAGGAAAATCACAAACGAAACAGGCATTTTGCCGGGTGCAGAGCACTAACGCCCCCTAGTGCCTCTCAATGCCAAGTGGACAGAGGCACTTCATTAAATATCGAATCCCAGCTCTCTCCGCTTGAGAGGGAGAGCAAGCCATTCTCAGGTGGAGGAGGGCTGTTTTCAGCAGCTATCTGCAACGTTCTGTGGACCTGGCCACTGTGTAGCTACAAGGAAACCTTTTGTCTGAGGAACCTAACTAAAGAAACTTGAAAGTGGAGGAAGAGAGAAAGAATGAGACAACACCCTCATCTCGGTGACTCATCCACTTATTCGTTCACTTACCAAATCAAATATCCACTACGCGTAGAGAGTCCTGGGCTGAAAACCCGCACAGAACACGGAGACGTACCCCCATTCGCAGGGAGGTTAGGTACCAGAGAGGGAGACAAGATGTAGATTACCTTACGGCAGTTCCGCACATGTCCTGTTAAAGTGTTTGCAGCTCCAGGGGAGAGAAGGGATCCAGAAATCGCTTGGATTCTCAGTGAAGTCTTCCCAGAGAAGGAGGTGCAAAATAGGCGGACTGGAAGAAACAAAAAAATTAACCTCGTGGGTAGATATGAAACGGAGCAGAGGTTCACAGATACTTAGACCCCGTTCTTTCTTGACACGTCTGGAAAGTGAAACTGAAGCCAAATTACGGAGGGCCTTGAGTGTCAGTCTTCGGAGCTTGGCCGTACGGGGTTGACAGCGGGTGCCACGGACGGCTCGGACGAGGGCAAGGGCATAACCCAAGAGCCCTGGGAGGTGTAGGAGAGGTCGCAGCGAGGGAGATAGAAAGGCATGCGATTCTCCGAAGCAGTCACCGTAACCCAGGTGTAAACTCATAAACGGTAGACGCCGAGTAAGGGCGACACAGATGGCAGGGAGGAGTACGAGGGACACTAGAAAGGAAAACGCTCAGGGCTTCACCAGGGATCGGGTGCATTCCTTTCTCCCTCTAACAGAGGTTATCAGTAACCGGGCTAGTCGCTGGGAATCAAGAGTAAGCCAAAGAGGCGTGATCTCTTCTTCCTCACGGACCACCACGGGGTAAACTTACCTACCTGAAACTGGATGGGAAAGGCGATGACGGCCATAAGCGAGAGGTGCGTGGTGTCACGTGAGCTACGGTAGGGGGACGTGATGAGCTGAGTAGGTAAGGGGACGCTTTCTTGACCAAGTGACACCTGAGAAGAGATGAGAAGGGTGAGGCGGCATCGGTCAGCTGCAAACTAAACAGAGGGACACTGCCTGCAGAGGGGCAGCACGGGCCATGCGCCGTTGTAAGTATGCAGGCCTGAGAGGAGGCCACTGTGGGCAGGATGACTGAGAATGGAAGGAAGGAGCTGCAAGACGAGGCCGCAGAGATCACGCTCCACCCTGCCCAGGCGATGCCCTGCCCTGCGGACTAGCACACCCAGAGAGAGAGTACCGGTGCACAGCCAGCTGAGAAGCCTGCTCGAGGATGCAAGGCAAGGCTGCTTCTTTCACCAAGAAAGTCTTGCCTGGTAAACTAAACGGCGTATCGATGGAGCGGACACGTGATTTTACATTCTGAAGCAGGCGCCCCGCCTTACGGAACGGCGACGGTTCTCAGGGGGGCCGGGCAGGAGCCGCTCCGCGCGTCTGTCCCAGGGACCCACCCGCCTGCGGGACCTCCGGCCGCCTCGCAGGAAGCTACGACGCCCAGCCCCGTGGCTCCCTGTGCAGCGAGGTGTACTCCGCGGACGCGTGCCACACACACTTCAAGTGGGAGGGCGGCCTGAGTGGCAAGGCGAGAGGCCGGCCTGCCGCGCGTACCAAGAAGGCGCTCTTCGGCCTGGGCCTAGGTGCTTGCGCCGCCCCCCTGGGCCTACCGGGCTCTGAGGGCCCTGCCCTGGACCCCCTGCCCCCCTGCCCTTGGTTCAGTCACAGCAGAGGTGGCCACACCCACACCCTCTGTGACCTCGGCGTTCCACCCTCCTGCAGCCCCGCCCGCCCCCCCTCCGCCGGTTGCCCTGGGCTACGGAAGCTGCATCCTGGGGCCAGGGGGTTCCCAGGAGGCCAAGGGAAGACACGATGGCCTTAAGTGAGTCGCAGAGGCCTTACGTGGGCTTGTGTGGTTGGGTTCACCTCTTACGTTTCACCGAACTCTGCGAGAAGACAGGGACCTGCAGCCTCACAGTTGGGCTCCACGGTAAGGTGTGCGGGACAGACCTCAAACTGACCCACGGCATGGAGCGACACCCGCCATCGAGAGGTCTACAAGAGAGCCGCTGCAGCTAGCCCACAGGTCCCAGAAAACTAGATGCCTCTTTATGTAAGTGAGTTTTGGGGAGATTTGTTGCAAAGCATTATCGCAGCAAGAGCTGACTAATACAACGTTCTCCAAATCACTGCCATGTCCACGGCTGCCACCGTGCCTACGTGTAAGGCAACTGTGTCCTCGAACTTTGAGAACTCCTGAATTCTCGGTGCCTCTCCAACACAATGTACGTGGCTAAGGTGTCCCCAGATAACCTCACTAACGTACCACCGAGACCGCCCTAAGCTTTTATTGAACGTAATGCAACGCTCTTTCTATTCGTTCTCTGTTTCTACGTGGGTAAAATGCTTTCCGTCAGTCGAAAAGGATGGAAAATCGGCACAAAACACTCTGTGGATAGTTGTTTTTCACAAAGGAAAATCACAAACGAAACAGGCATTTCGCCGGGTGCAGAGCACTAACGCCCCCTAGTGCCTCTCAATGCCAAGTGGACAGAGGCACTTCATTAAATATCGAATCCCAGCTCTCTCCGCTTGAGAGGGAGAGCAAGCCATTCTCAGGTGGAGGAGGGCTGTTTTCAGCAGCTATCTGCAACGTTCTGTGGACCTGGCCACTGTGTAGCTACAAGGAAACCTTTTGTCTGAGGAACCTAACTAAAGAAACTTGAAAGTGGAGGAAGAGAGAAAGAATGAGACAACACCCTCATCTCGGTGACTCATCCACTTATTCGTTCACTTACCAAATCAAATATCCACTACGCGTAGAGAGTCCTGGGCTGAAAACCCGCACAGAACACGGAGACGTACCCCCATTCGCAGGGAGGTTAGGTACCAGAGAGGGAGACAAGATGTAGATTACCTTACGGCAGTTCCGCACATGTCCTGTTAAAGTGTTTGCAGCTCCAGGGGAGAGAAGGGATCCAGAAATCGCTTGGATTCTCAGTGAAGTCTTCCCAGAGAAGGAGGTGCAAAATAGGCGGACTGGAAGAAACAAAAAAATTAACCTCGTGGGTAGATATGAAACGGAGCAGAGGTGCACAGATACTTAGACCCCGTTCTTTCTTGACACGTCTGGAAAGTGAAACTGAAGCCAAATTACGGAGGGCCTTGAGTGTCAGTCTTCGGAGCTTGGCTGTACGGGGTTGACAGCGGGTGCCACGGACGGCTCGGACGAGGGCAAGGGCATAACCCAAGAGCCCTGGGAGGTGTAGGAGAGGTCGCAGCGAGGGAGATAGAAAGGCATGCGATTCTCCGAAGCAGTCACCGTAACCCAGGTGTAAACTCATAAACGGTAGACGCCGAGTAAGGGCGACACAGATGGCAGGGAGGAGTACGAGGGACACTAGAAAGGAAAACGCTCAGGGCTTCACCAGGGATCGGGTGCATTCCTTTCTCCCTCTAACAGAGGTTATCAGTAACCGGGCTAGTCGCTGGGAATCAAGAGTAAGCCAAAGAGGCGTGATCTCTTCTTCCTCACGGACCACCACGGGGTAAACTTACCTACCTGAAACTGGATGGGAAAGGCGATGACGGCCATAAGCGAGAGGTGCGTGGTGTCACGTGAGCTACGGTAGGGGGACGTGATGAGCTGAGTAGGTAAGGGGACGCTTTCTTGACCAAGTGACACCTGAGAAGAGATGAGAAGGGTGAGGCAGCATCGGTCAGCTGCAAACTAAACAGAGGGACACTGCCTGCAGAGGGGCAGCACGGGCCATGCGCCGTTGTAAGTATGCAGGCCTGAGAGGAGGCCACTGTGGGCAGGATGACTGAGAATGGAAGGAAGGAGCTGCAAGACGAGGCCGCAGAGATCACGCTCCACCCTGCCCAGGCGATGCCCTGCCCTGCGGACTAGCACACCCAGAGAGAGAGTACCGGTGCACAGCCAGCTGAGAAGCCTGCTCGAGGATGCAAGGCAAGGCTGCTTCTTTCACCAAGAAAGTCTTGCCTGGTAAACTAAACGGCGTATCGATGGAGCGGACACGTGATTTTACATTCTGAAGCAGGCGCCCCGCCTTACGGAACGGCGACGGTTCTCAGGGGGGCCGGGCAGGAGCCGCTCCGCACGTCTGTCCCAGGGACCCACCCGCCTGCGGGACCTCCGGCCGCCTCGCAGGAAGCTACGACGCCCAGCCCCGTGGCTACCTGTGCAGCGAGGTGTACTCCGCGGACGCGTGCCACACACACTTCAAGTGGGAGGGCGGCCTGAGTGGCAAGGCGAGAGGCCGGCCTGCCGCGCGTACCAAGAAGGCGCTCTTCGACCTGGGCCTAGGTGCTTGCGCCGCCCCCCTGGGCCTACCGGGCTCTGAGGGCCCTGCCCTGGACCCCCTGCCCCCCTGCCCTTGGTTCAGTCACAGCAGAGGTGGCCACACCCACACCCTCTGTGACCTCGGCGTTCCACCCTCCTGCAGCCCCGCCCGCCCCCCCTCCGCCGGTTGCCCTGGGCTACGGAAGCTGCATCCTGGGGCCAGGGGGTTCCCAGGAGGCCAAGGGAAGACACGATGGCCTTAAGTGAGTCGCAGAGGCCTTACGTGGGCTTGTGTGGTTGGGTTCACCTCTTACGTTTCACCGAACTCTGCGAGAAGACAGGGACCTGCAGCCTCACAGTTGGGCTCCACGGTAAGGTGTGCGGGACAGACCTCAAACTGACCCACGGCATGGAGCGACACCCGCCATCGAGAGGTCTACAAGAGAGCCGCTGCAGCTAGCCCACAGGTCCCAGAAAACTAGATGCCTCTTTATGTAAGTGAGTTTTGGGGAGATTTGTTGCAAAGCATTATCGCAGCAAGAGCTGACTAATACAACGTTCTCCAAATCACTGCCATGTCCACGGCTGCCACCGTGCCTACGTGTAAGGCAACTGTGTCCTCGAACTTTGAGAACTCCTGAATTCTCGGTGCCTCTCCAACACAATGTACGTGGCTAAGGTGTCCCCAGATAACCTCACTAACGTACCACCGAGACCGCCCTAAGCTTTTATTGAACGTAATGCAACGCTCTTTCTATTCGTTCTCTGTTTCTACGTGGGTAAAATGCTTTCCGTCAGTCTAAAAGGATGGAAAATCGGCACAAAACACTCTGTGGATAGTTGTTTTTCACAAAGGAAAATCACAAACGAAACAGGCATTTCGCCGGGTGCAGAGCACTAACGCCCCCTAGTGCCTCTCAATGCCAAGTGGACAGAGGCACTTCATTAAATATCGAATCCCAGCTCTCTCCGCTTGAGAGGGAGAGCAAGCCATTCTCAGGTGAAGGAGGGCTGTTTTCAGCAGCTATCTGCAACGTTCTGTGCACCTGGCCACTGTGTAGCTACAAGGAAACCTTTTGTCTGAGGAACCTAACTAAAGAAACTTGAAAGTGGAGGAAGAGAGAAAGAATGAGACAACACCCTCATCTCGGTGACTCATCCACTTATTCGTTCACTTACCAAATCAAATATCCACTACGCGTAGAGAGTCCTGGGCTGAAAACCCGCACAGAACACGGAGACGTACCCCCATTCGCAGGGAGGTTAGGTACCAGAGAGGGAGACAAGATGTAGATTACCTTACGGCAGTTCCGCACATGTCCTGTTAAAGTGTTTGCAGCTCCAGGGGAGAGAAGGGATCCAGAAATCGCTTGGATTCTCAGTGAAGTCTTCCCAGAGAAGGAGGTGCAAAATAGGCGGACTGGAAGAAACAAAAAAATTAACCTCGTGGGTAGATATGAAACGGAGCAGAGGTTCACAGATACTTAGACCCCGTTCTTTCTTGACACGTCTGGAAAGTGAAACTGAAGCCAAATTACGGAGGGCCTTGAGTGTCAGTCTTCGGACCTTGGCCGTACGGGGTTGACAGCGGGTGCCACGGACGGCTCGGACGAGGGCAAGGGCATAACCCAAGAGCCCTGGGAGGTGTAGGAGAGGTCGCAGCGAGGGAGATAGAAAGGCATGCGATTCTCCAAAGCAGTCACCGTAACCCAGGTGTAAACTCATAAACGGTAGACGCCGAGTAAGGGCGACACAGATGGCAGGGAGGAGTACGAGGGACACTAGAAAGGAAAACGCTCAGGGCTTCACCAGGGATCGGGTGCATTCCTTTCTCCCTCTAACAGAGGTTATCAG
This sequence comes from Stenella coeruleoalba, assembly GCF_951394435.1. Taxonomy (NCBI): domain Eukaryota; kingdom Metazoa; phylum Chordata; class Mammalia; order Artiodactyla; family Delphinidae; genus Stenella; species Stenella coeruleoalba. The sequence goes on from NC_137169.1 coordinate 155,247,616, forward strand.
TAACCGGGCTAGTCGCTGGGAATCAAGAGTAAGCCAAAGAGGCGTGATCTCTTCTTCCTCACGGACCACCACAGGGTAAACTTACCTACCTGAAACTGGATGGGAAAGGCGATGACGGCCATAAGCGAGAGGTGCGTGGTGTCACGTGAGCTACGGTAGGGGGACGTGATGAGCTGAGTAGGTAAGGGGACGCTTTCTTGACCAAGTGACACCTGAGAAGAGATGAGAAGGGTGAGGCGGCATCGGTCAGCTGCAAACTAAACAGAGGGACACTGCCTGCAGAGGGGCAGCACGGGCCATGCGCCGTTGTAAGTATGCAGGCCTGAGAGGAGGCCACTGTGGGCAGGATGACTGAGAATGGAAGGAAGGAGCTGCAAGACGAGGCCGCAGAGATCACGCTCCACCCTGCCCAGGCGATGCCCTGCCCTGCGGACTAGCACACCCAGAGAGAGAGTACCGGTGCACAGCCAGCTGAGAAGCCTGCTCGAGGATGCAAGGCAAGGCTGCTTCTTTCACCAAGAAAGTCTTGCCTGGTAAACTAAACGGCGTATCGATGGAGCGGACACGTGATTTTACATTCTGAAGCAGGCGCCCCGCCTTACGGAACGGCGACGGTTCTCAGGGGGGCCGGGCAGGAGCCGCTCCGCGCGTCTGTCCCAGGGACCCACCCGCCTGCGGGACCTCCGGCCGCCTCGCAGGAAGCTACGACGCCCAGCCCCGTGGCTACCTGTGCAGCGAGGTGTACTCCGTGGACGCGTGCCACACACACTTCAAGTGGGAGGGCGGCCTGAGTGGCAAGGCGAGAGGCCGGCCTGCCGCGCGTACCAAGAAGGCGCTCTTCGACCTGGGCCTAGGTGCTTGCGCCGCCCCCCTGGGCCTACCGGGCTCTGAGGGCCCTGCCCTGGACCCCCTGCCCCCCTGCCCTTGGTTCAGTCACAGCAGAGGTGGCCACACCCACACCCTCTGTGACCTCGGCGTTCCACCCTCCTGCAGCCCCGCCCACCCCCCCTCCGCCGGTTGCCCTGGGCTACGGAAGCTGCATCCTGGGGCCAGGGGGTTCCCAGGAGGCCAAGGGAAGACACGATGGCCTTAAGTGAGTCGCAGAGGCCTTACGTGGGCTTGTGTGGTTGGGTTCACCTCTTACGTTTCACCGAACTCTGCGAGAAGACAGGGACCTGCAGCCTCACAGTTGGGCTCCACGGTAAGGTGTGCGGGACAGACCTCAAACTGACCCACGGCATGGAGCGACACCCGCCATCGAGAGGTCTACAAGAGAGCCGCTGCAGCTAGCCCACAGGTCCCAGAAAACTAGATGCCTCTTTATGTAAGTGAGTTTTGGGGAGATTTGTTGCAAAGCATTATCGCAGCAAGAGCTGACTAATACAACGTTCTCCAAATCACTGCCATGTCCACGGCTGCCACCGTGCCTACGTGTAAGGCAACTGTGTCCTCGAACTTTGAGAACTCCTGAATTCTCGGTGCCTCTCCAACACAATGTACGTGGCTAAGGTGTCCCCAGATAACCTCACTAACGTACCACCGAGACCGCCCTAAGCTTTTATTGAACGTAATGCAACGCTCTTTCTATTCGTTCTCTGTTTCTACGTGGGTAAAATGCTTTCCGTCAGTCTAAAAGGATGGAAAATCGGCACAAAACACTCTGTGGATAGTTGTTTTTCACAAAGGAAAATCACAAACGAAACAGGCATTTCGCCGGGTGCAGAGCACTAACGCCCCCTAGTGCCTCTCAATGCCAAGTGGACAGAGGCACTTCATTAAATATCAAATCCCAGCTCTCTCCGCTTGAGAGGGAGAGCAAGCCATTCTCAGGTGGAGGAGGGCTGTTTTCAGCAGCTATCTGCAACGTTCTGTGGACCTGGCCACTGTGTAGCTACAAGGAAACCTTTTGTCTGAGGAACCTAACTAAAGAAACTTGAAAGTGGAGGAAGAGAGAAAGAATGAGACAACACCCTCATCTCGGTGACTCATCCACTTATTCGTTCACTTACCAAATCAAATATCCACTACGCGTAGAGAGTCCTGGGCTGAAAACCCGCACAGAACACGGAGACGTACCCCCATTCGCAGGGAGGTTAGGTACCAGAGAGGGAGACAAGATGTAGATTACCTTACGGCAGTTCCGCACATGTCCTGTTAAAGTGTTTGCAGCTCCAGGGGAGAGAAGGGATCCAGAAATCGCTTGGATTCTCAGTGAAGTCTTCCCAGAGAAGGAGGTGCAAAATAGGCGGACTGGAAGAAACAAAAAAATTAACCTCGTGGGTAGATATGAAACGGAGCAGAGGTTCACAGATACTTAGACCCCGTTCTTTCTTGACACGTCTGGAAAGTGAAACTGAAGCCAAATTACGGAGGGCCTTGAGTGTCAGTCTTCGGAGCTTGGCCGTACGGGGTTGACAGCGGGTGCCACGGACGGCTCGGACGAGGGCAAGGGCATAACCCAAGAGCCCTGGGAGGTGTAGGAGAGGTCGCAGCGAGGGAGATAGAAAGGCATGCGATTCTCCGAAGCAGTCACCGTAACCCAGGTGTAAACTCATAAACGGTAGACGCCGAGTAAGGGCGACACAGATGGCAGGGAGGAGTACGAGGGACACTAGAAAGGAAAACGCTCAGGGCTTCACCAGGGATCGGGTGCATTCCTTTCTCCCTCTAACAGAGGTTATCAGTAACCGGGCTAGTCGCTGGGAATCAAGAGTAAGCCAAAGAGGCGTGATCTCTTCTTCCTCACGGACCACCACGGGGTAAACTTACCTACCTGAAACTGGATGGGAAAGGCGATGACGGCCATAAGCGAGAGGTGCGTGGTGTCACGTGAGCTACGGTAGGGGGACGTGATGAGCTGAGTAGGTAAGGGGACGCTTTCTTGACCAAGTGACACCTGAGAAGAGATGAGAAGGGTGAGGCGGCATCGGTCAGCTGCAAACTAAACAGAGGGACACTGCCTGCAGAGGGGCAGCACGGGCCATGCGCCGTTGTAAGTATGCAGGCCTGAGAGGAGGCCACTGTGGGCAGGATGACTGAGAATGGAAGGAAGGAGCTGCAAGACGAGGCCGCAGAGATCACGCTCCACCCTGCCCAGGCGATGCCCTGCCCTGCGGACTAGCACACCCAGAGAGAGAGTACCGGTGCACAGCCAGCTGAGAAGCCTGCTCGAGGATGCAAGGCAAGGCTGCTTCTTTCACCAAGAAAGTCTTGCCTGGTAAACTAAACGGCGTATCGATGGAGTGGACACGTGATTTTACATTCTGAAGCAGGCGCCCCGCCTTACGGAACGGCGACGGTTCTCAGGGGGGCCGGGCAGGAGCCGCTCCGCGCGTCTGTCCCAGGGACCCACCCGCCTGCGGGACCTCCGGCCGCCTCGCAGGAAGCTACGACGCCCAGCCCCGTGGCTACCTGTGCAGCGAGGTGTACTCCGCGGACGCGTGCCACACACACTTCAAGTGGGAGGGCGGCCTGAGTGGCAAGGCGAGAGGCCGGCCTGCCGCGCGTAGCAAGAAGGCGCTCTTCGACCTGGGCCTAGGTGCTTGCGCCGCCCCCCTGGGCCTACCGGGCTCTGAGGGCCCTGCCCTGGACCCCCTGCCCCCCTGCCCTTGGTTCAGTCACAGCAGAGGTGGCCACACCCACACCCTCTGTGACCTCGGCGTTCCACCCTCCTGCAGCCCCGCCCGCCCCCCCTCCGCCGGTTGCCCTGGGCTACGGAAGCTGCATCCTGGGGCCAGGGGGTTCCCAGGAGGCCAAGGGAAGACACGATGGCCTTAAGTGAGTCGCAGAGGCCTTACGTGGGCTTGTGTGGTTGGGTTCACCTCTTACGTTTCACCGAACTCTGCGAGAAGACAGGGACCTGCAGCCTCACAGTTGGGCTCCACGGTAAGGTGTGCGGGACAGACCTCAAACTGACCCACGGCATGGAGCGACACCCGCCATCGAGAGGTCTACAAGAGAGCCGCTGCAGCTAGCCCACAGGTCCCAGAAAACTAGATGCCTCTTTATGTAAGTGAGTTTTGGGGAGATTTGTTGCAAAGCATTATCGCAGCAAGAGCTGACTAATACAACGTTCTCCAAATCACTGCCATGTCCACGGCTGCCACCGTGCCTACGTGTAAGGCAACTGTGTCCTCGAACTTTGAGAACTCCTGAATTCTCGGTGCCTCTCCAACACAATGTACGTGGCTAAGGTGTCCCCAGATAACCTCACTAACGTACCACCGAGACCGCCCTAAGCTTTTATTGAACGTAATGCAACGCTCTTTCTATTCGTTCTCTGTTTCTACGTGGGTAAAATGCTTTCCGTCAGTCTAAAAGGATGGAAAATCGGCACAAAACACTCTGTGGATAGTTGTTTTTCACAAAGGAAAATCACAAACGAAACAGGCATTTCGCCGGGTGCAGAGCACTAACGCCCCCTAGTGCCTCTCAATGCCAAGTGGACAGAGGCACTTCATTAAATATCGAATCCCAGCTCTCTCCGCTTGAGAGGGAGAGCAAGCCATTCTCAGGTGGAGGAGGGCTGTTTTCAGCAGCTATCTGCAACGTTCTGTGGACCTGGCCACTGTGTAGCTACAAGGAAACCTTTTGTCTGAGGAACCTAACTAAAGAAACTTGAAAGTGGAGGAAGAGAGAAAGAATGAGACAACACCCTCATCTCGGTGACTCATCCACTTATTCGTTCACTTACCAAATCAAATATCCACTACGCGTAGAGAGTCCTGGGCTGAAAACCCGCACAGAACACGGAGACGTACCCCCATTCGCAGGGAGGTTAGGTACCAGAGAGGGAGACAAGATGTAGATTACCTTACGGCAGTTCCGCACATGTCCTGTTAAAGTGTTTGCAGCTCCAGGGGAGAGAAGGGATCCAGAAATCGCTTGGATTCTCAGTGAAGTCTTCCCAGAGAAGGAGGTGCAAAATAGGCGGACTGGAAGAAACAAAAAAATTAACCTCGTGGGTAGATATGAAACGGAGCAGAGGTTCACAGATACTTAGACCCCGTTCTTTCTTGACACGTCTGGAAAGTGAAACTGAAGCCAAATTACGGAGGGCCTTGAGTGTCAGTCTTCGGAGCTTGGCCGTACGGGGTTGACAGCGGGTGCCACGGACGGCTCGGACGAGGGCAAGGGCATAACCCAAGAGCCCTGGGAGGTGTAGGAGAGGTCGCAGCGAGGGAGATAGAAAGGCATGCGATTCTCCGAAGCAGTCACCGTAACCCAGGTGTAAACTCATAAACGGTAGACGCCGAGTAAGGGCGACACAGATGGCAGGGAGGAGTACGAGGGACACTAGAAAGGAAAACGCTCAGGGCTTCACCAGGGATCGGGTGCATTCCTTTCTCCCTCTAACAGAGGTTATCAGTAACCGGGCTAGTCGCTGGGAATCAAGAGTAAGCCAAAGAGGCGTGATCTCTTCTTCCTCACGGACCACCACGGGGTAAACTTACCTACCTGAAACTGGATGGGAAAGGCGATGACGGCCATAAGCGAGAGGTGCGTGGTGTCACGTGAGCTACGGTAGGGGGACGTGATGAGCTGAGTAGGTAAGGGGACGCTTTCTTGACCAAGTGACACCTGAGAAGAGATGAGAAGGGTGAGGCGGCATCGGTCAGCTGCAAACTAAACAGAGGGACACTGCCTGCAGAGGGGCAGCACGGGCCATGCGCCGTTGTAAGTATGCAGGCCTGAGAGGAGGCCACTGTGGGCAGGATGACTGAGAATGGAAGGAAGGAGCTGCAAGACGAGGCCGCAGAGATCACGCTCCACCCTGCCCAGGCGATGCCCTGCCCTGCGGACTAGCACACCCAGAGAGAGAGTACCGGTGCACAGCCAGCTGAGAAGCCTGCTCGAGGATGCAAGGCAAGGCTGCTTCTTTCACCAAGAAAGTCTTGCCTGGTAAACTAAACGGCGTATCGATGGAGCGGACACGTGATTTTACATTCTGAAGCAGGCGCCCCGCCTTACGGAACGGCGACGGTTCTCAGGGGGGCCGGGCAGGAGCCGCTCCGCGCGTCTGTCCCAGGGACCCACCCGCCTGCGGGACCTCCGGCCGCCTCGCAGGAAGCTACGACGCCCAGCCCCGTGGCTACCTGTGCAGCGAGGTGTACTCCGCGGACGCGTGCCACACACACTTCAAGTGGGAGGGCGGCCTGAGTGGCAAGGCGAGAGGCCGGCCTGCCGCGCGTACCAAGAAGGCGCTCTTCGGCCTGGGCCTAGGTGCTTGCGCCGCCCCCCTGGGCCTACCGGGCTCTGAGGGCCCTGCCCTGGACCCCCTGCCCCCCTGCCCTTGGTTCAGTCACAGCAGAGGTGGCCACACCCACACCCTCTGTGACCTCGGCGTTCCACCCTCCTGCAGCCCCGCCCGCCCCCCCTCCGCCGGTTGCCCTGGGCTACGGAAGCTGCATCCTGGGGCCAGGGGGTTCCCAGGAGGCCAAGGGAAGACACGATGGCCTTAAGTGAGTCGCAGAGGCCTTACGTGGGCTTGTGTGGTTGGGTTCACCTCTTACGTTTCACCGAACTCTGCGAGAAGACAGGGACCTGCAGCCTCACAGTTGGGCTCCACGGTAAGGTGTGCGGGACAGACCTCAAACTGACCCACGGCATGGAGCGACACCCGCCATCGAGAGGTCTACAAGAGAGCCGCTGCAGCTAGCCCACAGGTCCCAGAAAACTAGATGCCTCTTTATGTAAGTGAGTTTTGGGGAGATTTGTTGCAAAGCATTATCGCAGCAAGAGCTGACTAATACAACGTTCTCCAAATCACTGCCATGTCCACGGCTGCCACCGTGCCTACGTGTAAGGCAACTGTGTCCTCGAACTTTGAGAACTCCTGAATTCTCGGTGCCTCTCCAACACAATGTACGTGGCTAAGGTGTCCCCAGATAACCTCACTAACGTACCACCGAGACCGCCCTAAGCTTTTATTGAACGTAATGCAACGCTCTTTCTATTCGTTCTCTGTTTCTACGTGGGTAAAATGCTTTCCGTCAGTCTAAAAGGATGGAAAATCGGCACAAAACACTCTGTGGATAGTTGTTTTTCACAAAGGAAAATCACAAACGAAACAGGCATTTCGCCGGGTGCAGAGCACTAACGCCCCCTAGTGCCTCTCAATGCCAAGTGGACAGAGGCACTTCATTAAATATCGAATCCCAGCTCTCTCCGCTTGAGAGGGAGAGCAAGCCATTCTCAGGTGGAGGAGGGCTGTTTTCAGCAGCTATCTGCAACGTTCTGTGGACCTGGCCACTGTGTAGCTACAAGGAAACCTTTTGTCTGAGGAACCTAACTAAAGAAACTTGAAAGTGGAGGAAGAGAGAAAGAATGAGACAACACCCTCATCTCGGTGACTCATCCACTTATTCGTTCACTTACCAAATCAAATATCCACTACGCGTAGAGAGTCCTGGGCTGAAAACCCGCACAGAACACGGAGACGTACCCCCATTCGCAGGGAGGTTAGGTACCAGAGAGGGAGACAAGATGTAGATTACCTTACGGCAGTTCCGCACATGTCCTGTTAAAGTGTTTGCAGCTCCAGGGGAGAGAAGGGATCCAGAAATCGCTTGGATTCTCAGTGAAGTCTTCCCAGAGAAGGAGGTGCAAAATAGGCGGACTGGAAGAAACAAAAAAATTAACCTCGTGGGTAGATATGAAACGGAGCAGAGGTTCACAGATACTTAGACCCCGTTCTTTCTTGACACGTCTGGAAAGTGAAACTGAAGCCAAATTACGGAGGGCCTTGAGTGTCAGTCTTCGGAGCTTGGCCGTACGGGGTTGACAGCGGGTGCCACGGACGGCTCGGACGAGGGCAAGGGCATAACCCAAGAGCCCTGGGAGGTGTAGGAGAGGTCGCAGCGAGGGAGATAGAAAGGCATGCGATTCTCTGAAGCAGTCACCGTAACCCAGGTGTAAACTCATAAACGGTAGACGCCGAGTAAGGGCGACACAGATGGCAGGGAGGAGTACGAGGGACACTAGAAAGGAAAACGCTCAGGGCTTCACCAGGGATCGGGTGCATTCCTTTCTCCCTCTAACAGAGGTTATCAGTAACCGGGCTAGTCGCTGGGAATCAAGAGTAAGCCAAAGAGGCGTGATCTCTTCTTCCTCACGGACCACCACGGGGTAAACTTACCTACCTGAAACTGGATGGGAAAGGCGATGACGGCCATAAGCGAGAGGTGCGTGGTGTCACGTGAGCTACGGTAGGGGGACGTGATGAGCTGAGTAGGTAAGGGGACGCTTTCTTGACCAAGTGACACCTGAGAAGAGATGAGAAGGGTGAGGCGGCATCGGTCAGCTGCAAACTAAACAGAGGGACACTGCCTGCAGAGGGGCAGCACGGGCCATGCGCCGTTGTAAGTATGCAGGCCTGAGAGGAGGCCACTGTGGGCAGGATGACTGAGAATGGAAGGAAGGAGCTGCAAGACGAGGCCGCAGAGATCACGCTCCACCCTGCCCAGGCGATGCCCTGCCCTGCGGACTAGCACACCCAGAGAGAGAGTACCGGTGCACAGCCAGCTGAGAAGCCTGCTCGAGGATGCAAGGCAAGGCTGCTTCTTTCACCAAGAAAGTCTTGCCTGGTAAACTAAACGGCGTATCGATGGAGCGGACACGTGATTTTACATTCTGAAGCAGGCGCCCCGCCTTACGGAACGGCGACGGTTCTCAGGGGGGCCGGGCAGGAGCCGCTCCGCGCGTCTGTCCCAGGGACCCACCCGCCTGCGGGACCTCCGGCCGCCTCGCAGGAAGCTACGACGCCCAGCCCCGTGGCTACCTGTGCAGCGAGGTGTACTCCGCGGACGCGTGCCACACACACTTCAAGTGGGAGGGCGGCCTGAGTGGCAAGGCGAGAGGCCGGCCTGCCGCGCGTACCAAGAAGGCGCTCTTCGGCCTGGGCCTAGGTGCTTGCGCCGCCCCCCTGGGCCTACCGGGCTCTGAGGGCCCTGCCCTGGACCCCCTGCCCCCCTGCCCTTGGTTCAGTCACAGCAGAGGTGGCCACACCCACACCCTCTGTGACCTCGGCGTTCCACCCTCCTGCAGCCCCGCCCGCCCCCCCTCCGCCGGTTGCCCTGGGCTACGGAAGCTGCATCCTGGGGCCAGGGGGTTCCCAGGAGGCCAAGGGAAGACACGATGGCCTTAAGTGAGTCGCAGAGGCCTTACGTGGGCTTGTGTGGTTGGGTTCACCTCTTACGTTTCACCGAACTCTGCGAGAAGACAGGGACCTGCAGCCTCACAGTTGGGCTCCACGGTAAGGTGTGCGGGACAGACCTCAAACTGACCCACGGCATGGAGCGACACCCGCCATCGAGAGGTCTACAAGAGAGCCGCTGCAGCTAGCCCACAGGTCCCAGAAAACTAGATGCCTCTTTATGTAAGTGAGTTTTGGGGAGATTTGTTGCAAAGCATTATCGCAGCAAGAGCTGACTAATACAACGTTCTCCAAATCACTGCCATGTCCACGGCTGCCACCGTGCCTACGTGTAAGGCAACTGTGTCCTCGAACTTTGAGAACTCCTGAATTCTCGGTGCCTCTCCAACACAATGTACGTGGCTAAGGTGTCCCCAGATAACCTCACTAACGTACCACCGAGACCGCCCTAAGCTTTTATTGAACGTAATGCAACGCTCTTTCTATTCGTTCTCTGTTTCTACGTGGGTAAAATGCTTTCCGTCAGTCTAAAAGGATGGAAAATCGGCACAAAACACTCTGTGGATAGTTGTTTTTCACAAAGGAAAATCACAAACGAAACAGGCATTTCGCCGGGTGCAGAGCACTAACGCCCCCTAGTGCCTCTCAATGCCAAGTGGACAGAGGCACTTCATTAAATATCGAATCCCAGCTCTCTCCGCTTGAGAGGGAGAGCAAGCCATTCTCAGGTGGAGGAGGGCTGTTTTCAGCAGCTATCTGCAACGTTCTGTGGACCTGGCCACTGTGTAGCTACAAGGAAACCTTTTGTCTGAGGAACCTAACTAAAGAAACTTGAAAGTGGAGGAAGAGAGAAAGAATGAGACAACACCCTCATCTCGGTGACTCATCCACTTATTCGTTCACTTACCAAATCAAATATCCACTACGCGTAGAGAGTCCTGGGCTGAAAACCCGCACAGAACACGGAGACGTACCCCCATTCGCAGGGAGGTTAGGTACCAGAGAGGGAGACAAGATGTAGATTACCTTACGGCAGTTCCGCACATGTCCTGTTAAAGTGTTTGCAGCTCCAGGGGAGAGAAGGGATCCAGAAATCGCTTGGATTCTCAGTGAAGTCTTCCCAGAGAAGGAGGTGCAAAATAGGCGGACTGGAAGAAACAAAAAAATTAACCTCGTGGGTAGATATGAAACGGAGCAGAGGTTCACAGATACTTAGACCCCGTTCTTTCTTGACACGTCTGGAAAGTGAAACTGAAGCCAAATTACGGAGGGCCTTGAGTGTCAGTCTTCGGAGCTTGGCCGTACGGGGTTGACAGCGGGTGCCACGGACGGCTCGGACGAGGGCAAGGGCATAACCCAAGAGCCCTGGGAGGTGTAGGAGAGGTCGCAGCGAGGGAGATAGAAAGGCATGCGATTCTCCGAAGCAGTCACCGTAACCCAGGTGTAAACTCATAAACGGTAGACGCCGAGTAAGGGCGACACAGATGGCAGGGAGGAGTACGAGGGACACTAGAAAGGAAAACGCTCAGGGCTTCACCAGGGATCGGGTGCATTCCTTTCTCCCTCTAACAGAGGTTATCAGTAACCGGGCTAGTCGCTGGGAATCAAGAGTAAGCCAAAGAGGCGTGATCTCTTCTTCCTCACGGACCACCACGGGGTAAACTTACCTACCTGAAACTGGATGGGAAAGGCGATGACGGCCATAAGCGAGAGGTGCGTGGTGTCACGTGAGCTACGGTAGGGGGACGTGATGAGCTGAGTAGGTAAGGGGACGCTTTCTTGACCAAGTGACACCTGAGAAGAGATGAGAAGGGTGAGGCGGCATCGGTCAGCTGCAAACTAAACAGAGGGACACTGCCTGCAGAGGGGCAGCACGGGCCATGCGCCGTTGTAAGTATGCAGGCCTGAGAGGAGGCCACTGTGGGCAGGATGACTGAGAATGGAAGGAAGGAGCTGCAAGACGAGGCCGCAGAGATCACGCTCCACCCTGCCCAGGCGATGCCCTGCCCTGCGGACTAGCACACCCAGAGAGAGAGTACCGGTGCACAGCCAGCTGAGAAGCCTGCTCGAGGATGCAAGGCAAGGCTGCTTCTTTCACCAAGAAAGTCTTGCCTGGTAAACTAAACGGCGTATCGATGGAGCGGACACGTGATTTTACATTCTGAAGCAGGCGCCCCGCCTTACGGAACGGCGACGGTTCTCAGGGGGGCCGGGCAGGAGCCGCTCCGCGCGTCTGTCCCAGGGACCCACCCGCCTGCGGGACCTCCGGCCGCCTCGCAGGAAGCTACGACGCCCAGCCCCGTGGCTACCTGTGCAGCGAGGTGTACTCCGCGGACGCGTGCCACACACACTTCAAGTGGGAGGGCGGCCTGAGTGGCAAGGCGAGAGGCCGGCCTGCCGCGCGTACCAAGAAGGCGCTCTTCGGCCTGGGCCTAGGTGCTTGCGCCGCCCCCCTGGGCCTACCGGGCTCTGAGGGCCCTGCCCTGGACCCCCTGCCCCCCTGCCCTTGGTTCAGTCACAGCAGAGGTGGCCACACCCACACCCTCTGTGACCTCGGCGTTCCACCCTCCTGCAGCCCCGCCCGCCCCCCCTCCGCCGGTTGCCCTGGGCTACGGAAGCTGCATCCTGGGGCCAGGGGGTTCCCAGGAGGCCAAGGGAAGACACGATGGCCTTAAGTGAGTCGCAGAGGCCTTACGTGGGCTTGTGTGGTTGGGTTCACCTCTTACGTTTCACCGAACTCTGCGAGAAGACAGGGACCTGCAGCCTCACAGTTGGGCTCCACGGTAAGGTGTGCGGGACAGACCTCAAACTGACCCACGGCATGGAGCGACACCCGCCATCGAGAGGTCTACAAGAGAGCCGCTGCAGCTAGCCCACAGGTCCCAGAAAACTAGATGCCTCTTTATGTAAGTGAGTTTTGGGGAGATTTGTTGCAAAGCATTATCGCAGCAAGAGCTGACTAATACAACGTTCTCCAAATCACTGCCATGTCCACGGCTGCCACCGTGCCTACGTGTAAGGCAACTGTGTCCTCGAACTTTGAGAACTCCTGAATTCTCGGTGCCTCTCCAACACAATGTACGTGGCTAAGGTGTCCCCAGATAACCTCACTAACGTACCACCGAGACTGCCCTAAGCTTTTATTGAACGTAATGCAACGCTCTTTCTATTCGTTCTCTGTTTCTACGTGGGTAAAATGCTTTCCGTCAGTCTAAAAGGATGGAAAATCGGCACAAAACACTCTGTGGATAGTTGTTTTTCACAAAGGAAAATCACAAACGAAACAGGCATTTCGCCGGGTGCAGAGCACTAACGCCCCCTAGTGCCTCTCAATGCCAAGTGGACAGAGGCACTTCATTAAATATCGAATCCCAGCTCTCTCCGCTTGAGAGGGAGAGCAAGCCATTCTCAGGTGGAGGAGGGCTGTTTTCAGCAGCTATCTGCAACGTTCTGTGCACCTGGCCACTGTGTAGCTACAAGGAAACCTTTTGTCTGAGGAACCTAACTAAAGAAACTTGAAAGTGGAGGAAGAGAGAAAGAATGAGACAACACCCTCATCTCGGTGACTCATCCACTTATTCGTTCACTTACCAAATCAAATATCCACTACGCGTAGAGAGTCCTGGGCTGAAAACCCGCACAGAACACGGAGACGTACCCCCATTCGCAGGGAGGTTAGGTACCAGAGAGGGAGACAAGATGTAGATTACCTTACGGCAGTTCCGCACATGTCCTGTTAAAGTGTTTGCAGCTCCAGGGGAGAGAAGGGATCCAGAAATCGCTTGGATTCTCAGTGAAGTCTTCCCAGAGAAGGAGGTGCAAAATAGGCGGACTGGAAGAAACAAAAAAATTAACCTCGTGGGTAGATATGAAACGGAGCAGAGGTTCACAGATACTTAGACCCCGTTCTTTCTTGACACGTCTGGAAAGTGAAACTGAAGCCAAATTACGGAGGGCCTTGAGTGTCAGTCTTCGGAGCTTGGCCGTACAGGGTTGACAGCGGGTGCCACGGACGGCTCGGACGAGGGCAAGGGCATAACCCAAGAGCCCTGGGAGGTGTAGGAGAGGTCGCAGCGAGGGAGATAGAAAGGCATGCGATTCTCCGAAGCAGTCACCGTAACCCAGGTGTAAACTCATAAACGGTAGACGCCGAGTAAGGGCGACACAGATGGCAGGGAGGAGTACGAGGGACACTAGAAAGGAAAACGCTCAGGGCTTCACCAGGGATCGGGTGCATTCCTTTCTCCCTCTAACAGAGGTTATCAGTAACCGGGCTAGTCGCTGGGAATCAAGAGTAAGCCAAACAGGCGTGATCTCTTCTTCCTCACGGACCACCACGGGGTAAACTTACCTACCTGAAACTGGATGGGAAAGGCGATGACGGCCATAAGCGAGAGGTGCGTGGTGTCACGTGAGTTACGGTAGGGGGACGTGATGAGCTGAGTAGGTAAGGGGACGCTTTCTTGACCAAGTGACACCTGAGAAGAGATGAGAAGGGTGAGGCGGCATCGGTCAGCTGCAAACTAAACAGAGGGACACTGCCTGCAGAGGGGCAGCACGGGCCATGCGCCGTTGTAAGTATGCAGGCCTGAGAGGAGGCCACTGTGGGCAGGATGACTGAGAATGGAAGGAAGGAGCTGCAAGACGAGGCCGCAGAGATCACGCTCCACCCTGCCCAGGCGATGCCCTGCCCTGCGGACTAGCACACCCAGAGAGAGAGTACCGGTGCACAGCCAGCTGAGAAGCCTGCTCGAGGATGCAAGGCAAGGCTGCTTCTTTCACCAAGAAAGTCTTGCCTGGTAAACTAAACGGCGTATCGATGGAGCGGACACGTGATTTTACATTCTGAAGCAGGCGCCCCGCCTTACGGAACGGCGACGGTTCTCAGGGGGGCCGGGCAGGAGCCGCTCCGTGCGTCTGTCCCAGGGACCCACCCGCCTGCGGGACCTCCGGCCGCCTCGCAGGAAGCTACGACGCCCAGCCCCGTGGCTACCTGTGCAGCGAGGTGTACTCCGCGGACGCGTGCCACACACACTTCAAGTGGGAGGGCGGCCTGAGTGGCAAGGCGAGAGGCCGGCCTGCCGCGCGTAGCAAGAAGGCGCTCTTCGGCCTGGGCCTAGGTGCTTGCGCCGCCCCCCTGGGCCTACCGGGCTCTGAGGGCCCTGCCCTGGACCCCCTGCCCCCCTGCCCTTGGTTCAGTCACAGCAGAGGTGGCCACACCCACACCCTCTGTGACCTCGGCGTTCCACCCTCCTGCAGCCCCGCCCGCCCCCCCTCCGCCGGTTGCCCTGGGCTACGGAAGCTGCATCCTGGGGCCAGGGGGTTCCCAGGAGGCCAAGGGAAGACACGATGGCCTTAAGTGAGTCGCAGAGGCCTTACGTGGGCTTGTGTGGTTGGGTTCACCTCTTACGTTTCACCGAACTCTGCGAGAAGACAGGGACCTGCAGCCTCACAGTTGGGCTCCACGGTAAGGTGTGCGGGACAGACCTCAAACTGACCCACGGCATGGAGCGACACCCGCCATCGAGAGGTCTACAAGAGAGCCGCTGCAGCTAGCCCACAGGTCCCAGAAAACTAGATGCCTCTTTATGTAAGTGAGTTTTGGGGAGATTTGTTGCAAAGCATTATCGCAGCAAGAGCTGACTAATACAACGTTCTCCAAATCACTGCCATGTCCACGGCTGCCACCGTGCCTACGTGTAAGGCAACTGTGTCCTCGAACTTTGAGAACTCCTGAATTCTCGGTGCCTCTCCAACACAATGTACGTGGCTAAGGTGTCCCCAGATAACCTCACTAACGTACCACCGAGACCGCCCTAAGCTTTTATTGAACGTAATGCAACGCTCTTTCTATTCGTTCTCTGTTTCTACGTGGGTAAAATGCTTTCCGTCAGTCGAAAAGGATGGAAAATCGGCACAAAACACTCTGTGGATAGTTGTTTTTCACAAAGGAAAATCACAAACGAAACAGGCATTTTGCCGGGTGCAGAGCACTAACGCCCCCTAGTGCCTCTCAATGCCAAGTGGACAGAGGCACTTCATTAAATATCGAATCCCAGCTCTCTCCGCTTGAGAGGGAGAGCAAGCCATTCTCAGGTGGAGGAGGGCTGTTTTCAGCAGCTATCTGCAACGTTCTGTGGACCTGGCCACTGTGTAGCTACAAGGAAACCTTTTGTCTGAGGAACCTAACTAAAGAAACTTGAAAGTGGAGGAAGAGAGAAAGAATGAGACAACACCCTCATCTCGGTGACTCATCCACTTATTCGTTCACTTACCAAATCAAATATCCACTACGCGTAGAGAGTCCTGGGCTGAAAACCCGCACAGAACACGGAGACGTACCCCCATTCGCAGGGAGGTTAGGTACCAGAGAGGGAGACAAGATGTAGATTACCTTACGGCAGTTCCGCACATGTCCTGTTAAAGTGTTTGCAGCTCCAGGGGAGAGAAGGGATCCAGAAATCGCTTGGATTCTCAGTGAAGTCTTCCCAGAGAAGGAGGTGCAAAATAGGCGGACTGGAAGAAACAAAAAAATTAACCTCGTGGGTAGATATGAAACGGAGCAGAGGTTCACAGATACTTAGACCCCGTTCTTTCTTGACACGTCTGGAAAGTGAAACTGAAGCCAAATTACGGAGGGCCTTGAGTGTCAGTCTTCGGAGCTTGGCCGTACGGGGTTGACAGCGGGTGCCACGGACGGCTCGGACGAGGGCAAGGGCATAACCCAAGAGCCCTGGGAGGTGTAGGAGAGGTCGCAGCGAGGGAGATAGAAAGGCATGCGATTCTCCGAAGCAGTCACCGTAACCCAGGTGTAAACTCATAAACGGTAGACGCCGAGTAAGGGCGACACAGATGGCAGGGAGGAGTACGAGGGACACTAGAAAGGAAAACGCTCAGGGCTTCACCAGGGATCGGGTGCATTCCTTTCTCCCTCTAACAGAGGTTATCAGTAACCGGGCTAGTCGCTGGGAATCAAGAGTAAGCCAAAGAGGCGTGATCTCTTCTTCCTCACGGACCACCACGGGGTAAACTTACCTACCTGAAACTGGATGGGAAAGGCGATGACGGCCATAAGCGAGAGGTGCGTGGTGTCACGTGAGCTACGGTAGGGGGACGTGATGAGCTGAGTAGGTAAGGGGACGCTTTCTTGACCAAGTGACACCTGAGAAGAGATGAGAAGGGTGAGGCGGCATCGGTCAGCTGCAAACTAAACAGAGGGACACTGCCTGCAGAGGGGCAGCACGGGCCATGCGCCGTTGTAAGTATGCAGGCCTGAGAGGAGGCCACTGTGGGCAGGATGACTGAGAATGGAAGGAAGGAGCTGCAAGACGAGGCCGCAGAGATCACGCTCCACCCTGCCCAGGCGATGCCCTGCCCTGCGGACTAGCACACCCAGAGAGAGAGTACCGGTGCACAGCCAGCTGAGAAGCCTGCTCGAGGATGCAAGGCAAGGCTGCTTCTTTCACCAAGAAAGTCTTGCCTGGTAAACTAAACGGCGTATCGATGGAGCGGACACGTGATTTTACATTCTGAAGCAGGCGCCCCGCCTTACGGAACGGCGACGGTTCTCAGGGGGGCCGGGCAGGAGCCGCTCCGCGCGTCTGTCCCAGGGACCCACCCGCCTGCGGGACCTCCGGCCGCCTCGCAGGAAGCTACGACGCCCAGCCCCGTGGCTCCCTGTGCAGCGAGGTGTACTCCGCGGACGCGTGCCACACACACTTCAAGTGGGAGGGCGGCCTGAGTGGCAAGGCGAGAGGCCGGCCTGCCGCGCGTACCAAGAAGGCGCTCTTCGGCCTGGGCCTAGGTGCTTGCGCCGCCCCCCTGGGCCTACCGGGCTCTGAGGGCCCTGCCCTGGACCCCCTGCCCCCCTGCCCTTGGTTCAGTCACAGCAGAGGTGGCCACACCCACACCCTCTGTGACCTCGGCGTTCCACCCTCCTGCAGCCCCGCCCGCCCCCCCTCCGCCGGTTGCCCTGGGCTACGGAAGCTGCATCCTGGGGCCAGGGGGTTCCCAGGAGGCCAAGGGAAGACACGATGGCCTTAAGTGAGTCGCAGAGGCCTTACGTGGGCTTGTGTGGTTGGGTTCACCTCTTACGTTTCACCGAACTCTGCGAGAAGACAGGGACCTGCAGCCTCACAGTTGGGCTCCACGGTAAGGTGTGCGGGACAGACCTCAAACTGACCCACGGCATGGAGCGACACCCGCCATCGAGAGGTCTACAAGAGAGCCGCTGCAGCTAGCCCACAGGTCCCAGAAAACTAGATGCCTCTTTATGTAAGTGAGTTTTGGGGAGATTTGTTGCAAAGCATTATCGCAGCAAGAGCTGACTAATACAACGTTCTCCAAATCACTGCCATGTCCACGGCTGCCACCGTGCCTACGTGTAAGGCAACTGTGTCCTCGAACTTTGAGAACTCCTGAATTCTCGGTGCCTCTCCAACACAATGTACGTGGCTAAGGTGTCCCCAGATAACCTCACTAACGTACCACCGAGACCGCCCTAAGCTTTTATTGAACGTAATGCAACGCTCTTTCTATTCGTTCTCTGTTTCTACGTGGGTAAAATGCTTTCCGTCAGTCGAAAAGGATGGAAAATCGGCACAAAACACTCTGTGGATAGTTGTTTTTCACAAAGGAAAATCACAAACGAAACAGGCATTTCGCCGGGTGCAGAGCACTAACGCCCCCTAGTGCCTCTCAATGCCAAGTGGACAGAGGCACTTCATTAAATATCGAATCCCAGCTCTCTCCGCTTGAGAGGGAGAGCAAGCCATTCTCAGGTGGAGGAGGGCTGTTTTCAGCAGCTATCTGCAACGTTCTGTGGACCTGGCCACTGTGTAGCTACAAGGAAACCTTTTGTCTGAGGAACCTAACTAAAGAAACTTGAAAGTGGAGGAAGAGAGAAAGAATGAGACAACACCCTCATCTCGGTGACTCATCCACTTATTCGTTCACTTACCAAATCAAATATCCACTACGCGTAGAGAGTCCTGGGCTGAAAACCCGCACAGAACACGGAGACGTACCCCCATTCGCAGGGAGGTTAGGTACCAGAGAGGGAGACAAGATGTAGATTACCTTACGGCAGTTCCGCACATGTCCTGTTAAAGTGTTTGCAGCTCCAGGGGAGAGAAGGGATCCAGAAATCGCTTGGATTCTCAGTGAAGTCTTCCCAGAGAAGGAGGTGCAAAATAGGCGGACTGGAAGAAACAAAAAAATTAACCTCGTGGGTAGATATGAAACGGAGCAGAGGTGCACAGATACTTAGACCCCGTTCTTTCTTGACACGTCTGGAAAGTGAAACTGAAGCCAAATTACGGAGGGCCTTGAGTGTCAGTCTTCGGAGCTTGGCTGTACGGGGTTGACAGCGGGTGCCACGGACGGCTCGGACGAGGGCAAGGGCATAACCCAAGAGCCCTGGGAGGTGTAGGAGAGGTCGCAGCGAGGGAGATAGAAAGGCATGCGATTCTCCGAAGCAGTCACCGTAACCCAGGTGTAAACTCATAAACGGTAGACGCCGAGTAAGGGCGACACAGATGGCAGGGAGGAGTACGAGGGACACTAGAAAGGAAAACGCTCAGGGCTTCACCAGGGATCGGGTGCATTCCTTTCTCCCTCTAACAGAGGTTATCAGTAACCGGGCTAGTCGCTGGGAATCAAGAGTAAGCCAAAGAGGCGTGATCTCTTCTTCCTCACGGACCACCACGGGGTAAACTTACCTACCTGAAACTGGATGGGAAAGGCGATGACGGCCATAAGCGAGAGGTGCGTGGTGTCACGTGAGCTACGGTAGGGGGACGTGATGAGCTGAGTAGGTAAGGGGACGCTTTCTTGACCAAGTGACACCTGAGAAGAGATGAGAAGGGTGAGGCAGCATCGGTCAGCTGCAAACTAAACAGAGGGACACTGCCTGCAGAGGGGCAGCACGGGCCATGCGCCGTTGTAAGTATGCAGGCCTGAGAGGAGGCCACTGTGGGCAGGATGACTGAGAAT
Organism: Stenella coeruleoalba; assembly: GCF_951394435.1. Lineage (NCBI taxonomy): Eukaryota > Metazoa > Chordata > Mammalia > Artiodactyla > Delphinidae > Stenella > Stenella coeruleoalba. The sequence continues at coordinate 155,266,763 of NC_137169.1, forward strand.
GGAAGGAAGGAGCTGCAAGACGAGGCCGCAGAGATCACGCTCCACCCTGCCCAGGCGATGCCCTGCCCTGCGGACTAGCACACCCAGAGAGAGAGTACCGGTGCACAGCCAGCTGAGAAGCCTGCTCGAGGATGCAAGGCAAGGCTGCTTCTTTCACCAAGAAAGTCTTGCCTGGTAAACTAAACGGCGTATCGATGGAGCGGACACGTGATTTTACATTCTGAAGCAGGCGCCCCGCCTTACGGAACGGCGACGGTTCTCAGGGGGGCCGGGCAGGAGCCGCTCCGCACGTCTGTCCCAGGGACCCACCCGCCTGCGGGACCTCCGGCCGCCTCGCAGGAAGCTACGACGCCCAGCCCCGTGGCTACCTGTGCAGCGAGGTGTACTCCGCGGACGCGTGCCACACACACTTCAAGTGGGAGGGCGGCCTGAGTGGCAAGGCGAGAGGCCGGCCTGCCGCGCGTACCAAGAAGGCGCTCTTCGACCTGGGCCTAGGTGCTTGCGCCGCCCCCCTGGGCCTACCGGGCTCTGAGGGCCCTGCCCTGGACCCCCTGCCCCCCTGCCCTTGGTTCAGTCACAGCAGAGGTGGCCACACCCACACCCTCTGTGACCTCGGCGTTCCACCCTCCTGCAGCCCCGCCCGCCCCCCCTCCGCCGGTTGCCCTGGGCTACGGAAGCTGCATCCTGGGGCCAGGGGGTTCCCAGGAGGCCAAGGGAAGACACGATGGCCTTAAGTGAGTCGCAGAGGCCTTACGTGGGCTTGTGTGGTTGGGTTCACCTCTTACGTTTCACCGAACTCTGCGAGAAGACAGGGACCTGCAGCCTCACAGTTGGGCTCCACGGTAAGGTGTGCGGGACAGACCTCAAACTGACCCACGGCATGGAGCGACACCCGCCATCGAGAGGTCTACAAGAGAGCCGCTGCAGCTAGCCCACAGGTCCCAGAAAACTAGATGCCTCTTTATGTAAGTGAGTTTTGGGGAGATTTGTTGCAAAGCATTATCGCAGCAAGAGCTGACTAATACAACGTTCTCCAAATCACTGCCATGTCCACGGCTGCCACCGTGCCTACGTGTAAGGCAACTGTGTCCTCGAACTTTGAGAACTCCTGAATTCTCGGTGCCTCTCCAACACAATGTACGTGGCTAAGGTGTCCCCAGATAACCTCACTAACGTACCACCGAGACCGCCCTAAGCTTTTATTGAACGTAATGCAACGCTCTTTCTATTCGTTCTCTGTTTCTACGTGGGTAAAATGCTTTCCGTCAGTCTAAAAGGATGGAAAATCGGCACAAAACACTCTGTGGATAGTTGTTTTTCACAAAGGAAAATCACAAACGAAACAGGCATTTCGCCGGGTGCAGAGCACTAACGCCCCCTAGTGCCTCTCAATGCCAAGTGGACAGAGGCACTTCATTAAATATCGAATCCCAGCTCTCTCCGCTTGAGAGGGAGAGCAAGCCATTCTCAGGTGAAGGAGGGCTGTTTTCAGCAGCTATCTGCAACGTTCTGTGCACCTGGCCACTGTGTAGCTACAAGGAAACCTTTTGTCTGAGGAACCTAACTAAAGAAACTTGAAAGTGGAGGAAGAGAGAAAGAATGAGACAACACCCTCATCTCGGTGACTCATCCACTTATTCGTTCACTTACCAAATCAAATATCCACTACGCGTAGAGAGTCCTGGGCTGAAAACCCGCACAGAACACGGAGACGTACCCCCATTCGCAGGGAGGTTAGGTACCAGAGAGGGAGACAAGATGTAGATTACCTTACGGCAGTTCCGCACATGTCCTGTTAAAGTGTTTGCAGCTCCAGGGGAGAGAAGGGATCCAGAAATCGCTTGGATTCTCAGTGAAGTCTTCCCAGAGAAGGAGGTGCAAAATAGGCGGACTGGAAGAAACAAAAAAATTAACCTCGTGGGTAGATATGAAACGGAGCAGAGGTTCACAGATACTTAGACCCCGTTCTTTCTTGACACGTCTGGAAAGTGAAACTGAAGCCAAATTACGGAGGGCCTTGAGTGTCAGTCTTCGGACCTTGGCCGTACGGGGTTGACAGCGGGTGCCACGGACGGCTCGGACGAGGGCAAGGGCATAACCCAAGAGCCCTGGGAGGTGTAGGAGAGGTCGCAGCGAGGGAGATAGAAAGGCATGCGATTCTCCAAAGCAGTCACCGTAACCCAGGTGTAAACTCATAAACGGTAGACGCCGAGTAAGGGCGACACAGATGGCAGGGAGGAGTACGAGGGACACTAGAAAGGAAAACGCTCAGGGCTTCACCAGGGATCGGGTGCATTCCTTTCTCCCTCTAACAGAGGTTATCAGTAACCGGGCTAGTCGCTGGGAATCAAGAGTAAGCCAAAGAGGCGTGATCTCTTCTTCCTCACGGACCACCACAGGGTAAACTTACCTACCTGAAACTGGATGGGAAAGGCGATGACGGCCATAAGCGAGAGGTGCGTGGTGTCACGTGAGCTACGGTAGGGGGACGTGATGAGCTGAGTAGGTAAGGGGACGCTTTCTTGACCAAGTGACACCTGAGAAGAGATGAGAAGGGTGAGGCGGCATCGGTCAGCTGCAAACTAAACAGAGGGACACTGCCTGCAGAGGGGCAGCACGGGCCATGCGCCGTTGTAAGTATGCAGGCCTGAGAGGAGGCCACTGTGGGCAGGATGACTGAGAATGGAAGGAAGGAGCTGCAAGACGAGGCCGCAGAGATCACGCTCCACCCTGCCCAGGCGATGCCCTGCCCTGCGGACTAGCACACCCAGAGAGAGAGTACCGGTGCACAGCCAGCTGAGAAGCCTGCTCGAGGATGCAAGGCAAGGCTGCTTCTTTCACCAAGAAAGTCTTGCCTGGTAAACTAAACGGCGTATCGATGGAGCGGACACGTGATTTTACATTCTGAAGCAGGCGCCCCGCCTTACGGAACGGCGACGGTTCTCAGGGGGGCCGGGCAGGAGCCGCTCCGCGCGTCTGTCCCAGGGACCCACCCGCCTGCGGGACCTCCGGCCGCCTCGCAGGAAGCTACGACGCCCAGCCCCGTGGCTACCTGTGCAGCGAGGTGTACTCCGTGGACGCGTGCCACACACACTTCAAGTGGGAGGGCGGCCTGAGTGGCAAGGCGAGAGGCCGGCCTGCCGCGCGTACCAAGAAGGCGCTCTTCGACCTGGGCCTAGGTGCTTGCGCCGCCCCCCTGGGCCTACCGGGCTCTGAGGGCCCTGCCCTGGACCCCCTGCCCCCCTGCCCTTGGTTCAGTCACAGCAGAGGTGGCCACACCCACACCCTCTGTGACCTCGGCGTTCCACCCTCCTGCAGCCCCGCCCACCCCCCCTCCGCCGGTTGCCCTGGGCTACGGAAGCTGCATCCTGGGGCCAGGGGGTTCCCAGGAGGCCAAGGGAAGACACGATGGCCTTAAGTGAGTCGCAGAGGCCTTACGTGGGCTTGTGTGGTTGGGTTCACCTCTTACGTTTCACCGAACTCTGCGAGAAGACAGGGACCTGCAGCCTCACAGTTGGGCTCCACGGTAAGGTGTGCGGGACAGACCTCAAACTGACCCACGGCATGGAGCGACACCCGCCATCGAGAGGTCTACAAGAGAGCCGCTGCAGCTAGCCCACAGGTCCCAGAAAACTAGATGCCTCTTTATGTAAGTGAGTTTTGGGGAGATTTGTTGCAAAGCATTATCGCAGCAAGAGCTGACTAATACAACGTTCTCCAAATCACTGCCATGTCCACGGCTGCCACCGTGCCTACGTGTAAGGCAACTGTGTCCTCGAACTTTGAGAACTCCTGAATTCTCGGTGCCTCTCCAACACAATGTACGTGGCTAAGGTGTCCCCAGATAACCTCACTAACGTACCACCGAGACCGCCCTAAGCTTTTATTGAACGTAATGCAACGCTCTTTCTATTCGTTCTCTGTTTCTACGTGGGTAAAATGCTTTCCGTCAGTCTAAAAGGATGGAAAATCGGCACAAAACACTCTGTGGATAGTTGTTTTTCACAAAGGAAAATCACAAACGAAACAGGCATTTCGCCGGGTGCAGAGCACTAACGCCCCCTAGTGCCTCTCAATGCCAAGTGGACAGAGGCACTTCATTAAATATCAAATCCCAGCTCTCTCCGCTTGAGAGGGAGAGCAAGCCATTCTCAGGTGGAGGAGGGCTGTTTTCAGCAGCTATCTGCAACGTTCTGTGGACCTGGCCACTGTGTAGCTACAAGGAAACCTTTTGTCTGAGGAACCTAACTAAAGAAACTTGAAAGTGGAGGAAGAGAGAAAGAATGAGACAACACCCTCATCTCGGTGACTCATCCACTTATTCGTTCACTTACCAAATCAAATATCCACTACGCGTAGAGAGTCCTGGGCTGAAAACCCGCACAGAACACGGAGACGTACCCCCATTCGCAGGGAGGTTAGGTACCAGAGAGGGAGACAAGATGTAGATTACCTTACGGCAGTTCCGCACATGTCCTGTTAAAGTGTTTGCAGCTCCAGGGGAGAGAAGGGATCCAGAAATCGCTTGGATTCTCAGTGAAGTCTTCCCAGAGAAGGAGGTGCAAAATAGGCGGACTGGAAGAAACAAAAAAATTAACCTCGTGGGTAGATATGAAACGGAGCAGAGGTTCACAGATACTTAGACCCCGTTCTTTCTTGACACGTCTGGAAAGTGAAACTGAAGCCAAATTACGGAGGGCCTTGAGTGTCAGTCTTCGGAGCTTGGCCGTACGGGGTTGACAGCGGGTGCCACGGACGGCTCGGACGAGGGCAAGGGCATAACCCAAGAGCCCTGGGAGGTGTAGGAGAGGTCGCAGCGAGGGAGATAGAAAGGCATGCGATTCTCCGAAGCAGTCACCGTAACCCAGGTGTAAACTCATAAACGGTAGACGCCGAGTAAGGGCGACACAGATGGCAGGGAGGAGTACGAGGGACACTAGAAAGGAAAACGCTCAGGGCTTCACCAGGGATCGGGTGCATTCCTTTCTCCCTCTAACAGAGGTTATCAGTAACCGGGCTAGTCGCTGGGAATCAAGAGTAAGCCAAAGAGGCGTGATCTCTTCTTCCTCACGGACCACCACGGGGTAAACTTACCTACCTGAAACTGGATGGGAAAGGCGATGACGGCCATAAGCGAGAGGTGCGTGGTGTCACGTGAGCTACGGTAGGGGGACGTGATGAGCTGAGTAGGTAAGGGGACGCTTTCTTGACCAAGTGACACCTGAGAAGAGATGAGAAGGGTGAGGCGGCATCGGTCAGCTGCAAACTAAACAGAGGGACACTGCCTGCAGAGGGGCAGCACGGGCCATGCGCCGTTGTAAGTATGCAGGCCTGAGAGGAGGCCACTGTGGGCAGGATGACTGAGAATGGAAGGAAGGAGCTGCAAGACGAGGCCGCAGAGATCACGCTCCACCCTGCCCAGGCGATGCCCTGCCCTGCGGACTAGCACACCCAGAGAGAGAGTACCGGTGCACAGCCAGCTGAGAAGCCTGCTCGAGGATGCAAGGCAAGGCTGCTTCTTTCACCAAGAAAGTCTTGCCTGGTAAACTAAACGGCGTATCGATGGAGTGGACACGTGATTTTACATTCTGAAGCAGGCGCCCCGCCTTACGGAACGGCGACGGTTCTCAGGGGGGCCGGGCAGGAGCCGCTCCGCGCGTCTGTCCCAGGGACCCACCCGCCTGCGGGACCTCCGGCCGCCTCGCAGGAAGCTACGACGCCCAGCCCCGTGGCTACCTGTGCAGCGAGGTGTACTCCGCGGACGCGTGCCACACACACTTCAAGTGGGAGGGCGGCCTGAGTGGCAAGGCGAGAGGCCGGCCTGCCGCGCGTAGCAAGAAGGCGCTCTTCGACCTGGGCCTAGGTGCTTGCGCCGCCCCCCTGGGCCTACCGGGCTCTGAGGGCCCTGCCCTGGACCCCCTGCCCCCCTGCCCTTGGTTCAGTCACAGCAGAGGTGGCCACACCCACACCCTCTGTGACCTCGGCGTTCCACCCTCCTGCAGCCCCGCCCGCCCCCCCTCCGCCGGTTGCCCTGGGCTACGGAAGCTGCATCCTGGGGCCAGGGGGTTCCCAGGAGGCCAAGGGAAGACACGATGGCCTTAAGTGAGTCGCAGAGGCCTTACGTGGGCTTGTGTGGTTGGGTTCACCTCTTACGTTTCACCGAACTCTGCGAGAAGACAGGGACCTGCAGCCTCACAGTTGGGCTCCACGGTAAGGTGTGCGGGACAGACCTCAAACTGACCCACGGCATGGAGCGACACCCGCCATCGAGAGGTCTACAAGAGAGCCGCTGCAGCTAGCCCACAGGTCCCAGAAAACTAGATGCCTCTTTATGTAAGTGAGTTTTGGGGAGATTTGTTGCAAAGCATTATCGCAGCAAGAGCTGACTAATACAACGTTCTCCAAATCACTGCCATGTCCACGGCTGCCACCGTGCCTACGTGTAAGGCAACTGTGTCCTCGAACTTTGAGAACTCCTGAATTCTCGGTGCCTCTCCAACACAATGTACGTGGCTAAGGTGTCCCCAGATAACCTCACTAACGTACCACCGAGACCGCCCTAAGCTTTTATTGAACGTAATGCAACGCTCTTTCTATTCGTTCTCTGTTTCTACGTGGGTAAAATGCTTTCCGTCAGTCTAAAAGGATGGAAAATCGGCACAAAACACTCTGTGGATAGTTGTTTTTCACAAAGGAAAATCACAAACGAAACAGGCATTTCGCCGGGTGCAGAGCACTAACGCCCCCTAGTGCCTCTCAATGCCAAGTGGACAGAGGCACTTCATTAAATATCGAATCCCAGCTCTCTCCGCTTGAGAGGGAGAGCAAGCCATTCTCAGGTGGAGGAGGGCTGTTTTCAGCAGCTATCTGCAACGTTCTGTGGACCTGGCCACTGTGTAGCTACAAGGAAACCTTTTGTCTGAGGAACCTAACTAAAGAAACTTGAAAGTGGAGGAAGAGAGAAAGAATGAGACAACACCCTCATCTCGGTGACTCATCCACTTATTCGTTCACTTACCAAATCAAATATCCACTACGCGTAGAGAGTCCTGGGCTGAAAACCCGCACAGAACACGGAGACGTACCCCCATTCGCAGGGAGGTTAGGTACCAGAGAGGGAGACAAGATGTAGATTACCTTACGGCAGTTCCGCACATGTCCTGTTAAAGTGTTTGCAGCTCCAGGGGAGAGAAGGGATCCAGAAATCGCTTGGATTCTCAGTGAAGTCTTCCCAGAGAAGGAGGTGCAAAATAGGCGGACTGGAAGAAACAAAAAAATTAACCTCGTGGGTAGATATGAAACGGAGCAGAGGTTCACAGATACTTAGACCCCGTTCTTTCTTGACACGTCTGGAAAGTGAAACTGAAGCCAAATTACGGAGGGCCTTGAGTGTCAGTCTTCGGAGCTTGGCCGTACGGGGTTGACAGCGGGTGCCACGGACGGCTCGGACGAGGGCAAGGGCATAACCCAAGAGCCCTGGGAGGTGTAGGAGAGGTCGCAGCGAGGGAGATAGAAAGGCATGCGATTCTCCGAAGCAGTCACCGTAACCCAGGTGTAAACTCATAAACGGTAGACGCCGAGTAAGGGCGACACAGATGGCAGGGAGGAGTACGAGGGACACTAGAAAGGAAAACGCTCAGGGCTTCACCAGGGATCGGGTGCATTCCTTTCTCCCTCTAACAGAGGTTATCAGTAACCGGGCTAGTCACTGGGAATCAAGAGTAAGCCAAAGAGGCGTGATCTCTTCTTCCTCACGGACCACCACGGGGTAAACTTACCTACCTGAAACTGGATGGGAAAGGCGATGACGGCCATAAGCGAGAGGTGCGTGGTGTCACGTGAGCTACGGTAGGGGGACGTGATGAGCTGAGTAGGTAAGGGGACGCTTTCTTGACCAAGTGACACCTGAGAAGAGATGAGAAGGGTGAGGCGGCATCGGTCAGCTGCAAACTAAACAGAGGGACACTGCCTGCAGAGGGGCAGCACGGGCCATGCGCCGTTGTAAGTATGCAGGCCTGAGAGGAGGCCACTGTGGGCAGGATGACTGAGAATGGAAGGAAGGAGCTGCAAGACGAGGCCGCAGAGATCACGCTCCACCCTGCCCAGGCGATGCCCTGCCCTGCGGACTAGCACACCCAGAGAGAGAGTACCGGTGCACAGCCAGCTGAGAAGCCTGCTCGAGGATGCAAGGCAAGGCTGCTTCTTTCACCAAGAAAGTCTTGCCTGGTAAACTAAACGGCGTATCGATGGAGCGGACACGTGATTTTACATTCTGAAGCAGGCGCCCCGCCTTACGGAACGGCGACGGTTCTCAGGGGGGCCGGGCAGGAGCCGCTCCGCGCGTCTGTCCCAGGGACCCACCCGCCTGCGGGACCTCCGGCCGCCTCGCAGGAAGCTACGACGCCCAGCCCCGTGGCTACCTGTGCAGCGAGGTGTACTCCGCGGACGCGTGCCACACACACTTCAAGTGGGAGGGCGGCCTGAGTGGCAAGGCGAGAGGCCGGCCTGCCGCGCGTAGCAAGAAGGCGCTCTTCGGCCTGGGCCTAGGTGCTTGCGCCGCCCCCCTGGGCCTAACGGTCTCTGAGGGCCCTGCCCTGGACCCCCTGCCCCCCTGCCCTTGGTTCAGTCACAGCAGAGGTGGCCACACCCACACCCTCTGTGACCTCGGCGTTCCACCCTCCTGCAGCCCCGCCCGCCCCCCCTCCGCCGGTTGCCCTGGGCTACGGAAGCTGCATCCTGGGGCCAGGGGGTTCCCAGGAGGCCAAGGGAAGACACGATGGCCTTAAGTGAGTCGCAGAGGCCTTACGTGGGCTTGTGTGGTTGGGTTCACCTCTTACGTTTCACCGAACTCTGCGAGAAGACAGGGACCTGCAGCCTCACAGTTGGGCTCCACGGTAAGGTGTGCGGGACAGACCTCAAACTGACCCACGGCATGGAGCGACACCCGCCATCGAGAGGTCTACAAGAGAGCCGCTGCAGCTAGCCCACAGGTCCCAGAAAACTAGATGCCTCTTTATGTAAGTGAGTTTTGGGGAGATTTGTTGCAAAGCATTATCGCAGCAAGAGCTGACTAATACAACGTTCTCCAAATCACTGCCATGTCCACGGCTGCCACCGTGCCTACGTGTAAGGCAACTGTGTCCTCGAACTTTGAGAACTCCTGAATTCTCGGTGCCTCTCCAACACAATGTACGTGGCTAAGGTGTCCCCAGATAACCTCACTAACGTACCACCGAGACCGCCCTAAGCTTTTATTGAACGTAATGCAACGCTCTTTCTATTCGTTCTCTGTTTCTACGTGGGTAAAATGCTTTCCGTCAGTCTAAAAGGATGGAAAATCGGCACAAAACACTCTGTGGATAGTTGTTTTTCACAAAGGAAAATCACAAACGAAACAGGCATTTCGCCGGGTGCAGAGCACTAACGCCCCCTAGTGCCTCTCAATGCCAAGTGGACAGAGGCACTTCATTAAATATCGAATCCCAGTTCTCTCCGCTTGAGAGGGAGAGCAAGCCATTCTCAGGTGGAGGAGGGCTGTTTTCAGCAGCTATCTGCAACGTTCTGTGGACCTGGCCACTGTGTAGCTACAAGGAAACCTTTTGTCTGAGGAACCTGACTAAAGAAACTTGAAAGTGGAGGAAGAGAGAAAGAATGAGACAACACCCTCATCTCGGTGACTCATCCACTTATTCGTTCACTTACCAAATCAAATATCCACTACGCGTAGAGAGTCCTGGGCTGAAAACCCGCACAGAACACGGAGACGTACCCCCATTCGCAGGGAGGTTAGGTACCAGAGAGGGAGACAAGATGTAGATTACCTTACGGCAGTTCCGCACATGTCCTGTTAAAGTGTTTGCAGCTCCAGGGGAGAGAAGGGATCCAGAAATCGCTTGGATTCTCAGTGAAGTCTTCCCAGAGAAGGAGGTGCAAAATAGGCGGACTGGAAGAAACAAAAAAATTAACCTCGTGGGTAGATATGAAACGGAGCAGAGGTTCACAGATACTTAGACCCCGTTCTTTCTTGACACGTCTGGAAAGTGAAACTGAAGCCAAATTACGGAGGGCCTTGAGTGTCAGTCTTCGGAGCTTGGCCGTACGGGGTTGACAGCGGGTGCCACGGACGGCTCGGACGAGGGCAAGGGCATAACCCAAGAGCCCTGGGAGGTGTAGGAGAGGTCGCAGCGAGGGAGATAGAAAGGCATGCGATTCTCCGAAGCAGTCACCGTAACCCAGGTGTAAACTCATAAACGGTAGACGCCGAGTAAGGGCGACACAGATGGCAGGGAGGAGTACGAGGGACACTAGAAAGGAAAACGCTCAGGGCTTCACCAGGGATCGGGTGCATTCCTTTCTCCCTCTAACAGAGGTTATCAGTAACCGGGCTAGTCGCTGGGAATCAAGAGTAAGCCAAAGAGGCGTGATCTCTTCTTCCTCACGGACCACCACGGGGTAAACTTACCTACCTGAAACTGGATGGGAAAGGCGATGACGGCCATAAGCGAGAGGTGCGTGGTGTCACGTGAGCTACGGTAGGGGGACGTGATGAGCTGAGTAGGTAAGGGGACGCTTTCTTGACCAAGTGACACCTGAGAAGAGATGAGAAGGGTGAGGCGGCATCGGTCAGCTGCAAACTAAACAGAGGGACACTGCCTGCAGAGGGGCAGCACGGGCCATGCGCCGTTGTAAGTATGCAGGCCTGAGAGGAGGCCACTGTGGGCAGGATGACTGAGAATGGAAGGAAGGAGCTGCAAGACGAGGCCGCAGAGATCACGCTCCACCCTGCCCAGGCGATGCCCTGCCCTGCGGACTAGCACACCCAGAGAGAGAGTACCGATGCACAGCCAGCTGAGAAGCCTGCTCGAGGATGCAAGGCAAGGCTGCTTCTTTCACCAAGAAAGTCTTGCCTGGTAAACTAAACGGCGTATTGATGGAGCGGACACGTGATTTTACATTCTGAAGCAGGCGCCCCGCCTTACGGAACGGCGACGGTTCTCAGGGGGGCCGGGCAGGAGCCGCTCCGCGCGTCTGTCCCAGGGACCCACCCGCCTGCGGGACCTCCGGCCGCCTCGCAGGAAGCTACGACGCCCAGCCCCGTGGCTACCTGTGCAGCGAGGTGTACTCCGCGGACGCGTGCCACACACACTTCAAGTGGGAGGGCGGCCTGAGTGGCAAGGCGAGAGGCCGGCCTGCCGCGCGTAGCAAGAAGGCGCTCTTCGGCCTGGGCCTAGGTGCTTGCGCCGCCCCCCTGGGCCTACCGGGCTCTGAGGGCCCTGCCCTGGACCCCCTGCCCCCCTGCCCTTGGTTCAGTCACAGCAGAGGTGGCCACACCCACACCCTCTGTGACCTCGGCGTTCCACCCTCCTGCAGCCCCGCCCGCCCCCCCTCCGCCGGTTGCCCTGGGCTACGGAAGCTGCATCCTGGGGCCAGGGGTTTCCCAGGAGGCCAAGGGAAGACACGATGGCCTTAAGTGAGTCGCAGAGGCCTTACGTGGGCTTGTGTGGTTGGGTTCACCTCTTACGTTTCACCGAACTCTGCGAGAAGACAGGGACCTGCAGCCTCACAGTTGGGCTCCACGGTAAGGTGTGCGGGACAGACCTCAAACTGACCCACGGCATGGAGCGACACCCGCCATCGAGAGGTCTACAAGAGAGCCGCTGCAGCTAGCCCACAGGTCCCAGAAAACTAGATGCCTCTTTATGTAAGTGAGTTTTGGGGAGATTTGTTGCAAAGCATTATCGCAGCAAGAGCTGACTAATACAACGTTCTCCAAATCACTGCCATGTCCACGGCTGCCACCGTGCCTACGTGTAAGGCAACTGTGTCCTCGAACTTTGAGAACTCCTGAATTCTCGGTGCCTCTCCAACACAATGTACGTGGCTAAGGTGTCCCCAGATAACCTCACTAACGTACCACCGAGACCGCCCTAAGCTTTTATTGAACGTAATGCAACGCTCTTTCTATTCGTTCTCTGTTTCTACGTGGGTAAAATGCTTTCCGTCAGTCTAAAAGGATGGAAAATCGGCACAAAACACTCTGTGGATAGTTGTTTTTCACAAAGGAAAATCACAAACGAAACAGGCATTTCGCCGGGTGCAGAGCACTAACGCCCCCTAGTGCCTCTCAATGCCAAGTGGACAGAGGCACTTCATTAAATATCGAATCCCAGCTCTCTCCGCTTGAGAGGGAGAGCAAGCCATTCTCAGGTGGAGGAGGGCTGTTTTCAGCAGCTATCTGCAACGTTCTGTGGACCTGGCCACTGTGTAGCTACAAGGAAACCTTTTGTCTGAGGAACCTAACTAAAGAAACTTGAAAGTGGAGGAAGAGAGAAAGAATGAGACAACACCCTCATCTCGGTGACTCATCCACTTATTCGTTCACTTACCAAATCAAATATCCACTACGCGTAGAGAGTCCTGGGCTGAAAACCCGCACAGAACACGGAGACGTACCCCCATTCGCAGGGAGGTTAGGTACCAGAGAGGGAGACAAGATGTAGATTACCTTACGGCAGTTCCGCACATGTCCTGTTAAAGTGTTTGCAGCTCCAGGGGAGAGAAGGGATCCAGAAATCGCTTGGATTCTCAGTGAAGTCTTCCCAGAGAAGGAGGTGCAAAATAGGCGGACTGGAAGAAACAAAAAAATTAACCTCGTGGGTAGATATGAAACGGAGCAGAGGTTCACAGATACTTAGACCCCGTTCTTTCTTGACACGTCTGGAAAGTGAAACTGAAGCCAAATTACGGAGGGCCTTGAGTGTCAGTCTTCGGAGCTTGGCCGTACGGGGTTGACAGCGGGTGCCACGGACGGCTCGGACGAGGGCAAGGGCATAACCCAAGAGCCCTGGGAGGTGTAGGAGAGGTCGCAGCGAGGGAGATAGAAAGGCATGCGATTCTCCGAAGCAGTCACCGTAACCCAGGTGTAAACTCATAAACGGTAGACGCCGAGTAAGGGCGACACAGATGGCAGGGAGGAGTACGAGGGACACTAGAAAGGAAAACGCTCAGGGCTTCACCAGGGATCGGGTGCATTCCTTTCTCCCTCTAACAGAGGTTATCAGTAACCGGGCTAGTCGCTGGGAATCAAGAGTAAGCCAAAGAGGCGTGATCTCTTCTTCCTCACGGACCACCACGGGGTAAACTTACCTACCTGAAACTGGATGGGAAAGGCGATGACGGCCATAAGCGAGAGGTGCGTGGTGTCACGTGAGCTACGGTAGGGGGACGTGATGAGCTGAGTAGGTAAGGGGACGCTTTCTTGACCAAGTGACACCTGAGAAGAGATGAGAAGGGTGAGGCGGCATCGGTCAGCTGCAAACTAAACAGAGGGACACTGCCTGCAGAGGGGCAGCACGGGCCATGCGCCGTTGTAAGTATGCAGGCCTGAGAGGAGGCCACTGTGGGCAGGATGACTGAGAATGGAAGGAAGGAGCTGCAAGACGAGGCCGCAGAGATCACGCTCCACCCTGCCCAGGCGATGCCCTGCCCTGCGGACTAGCACACCCAGAGAGAGAGTACCGATGCACAGCCAGCTGAGAAGCCTGCTCGAGGATGCAAGGCAAGGCTGCTTCTTTCACCAAGAAAGTCTTGCCTGGTAAACTAAACGGCGTATTGATGGAGCGGACACGTGATTTTACATTCTGAAGCAGGCGCCCCGCCTTACGGAACGGCGACGGTTCTCAGGGGGGCCGGGCAGGAGCCGCTCCGCGCGTCTGTCCCAGGGACCCACCCGCCTGCGGGACCTCCGGCCGCCTCGCAGGAAGCTACGACGCCCAGCCCCGTGGCTACCTGTGCAGCGAGGTGTACTCCGCGGACGCGTGCCACACACACTTCAAGTGGGAGGGCGGCCTGAGTGGCAAGGCGAGAGGCCGGCCTGCCGCGCGTAGCAAGAAGGCGCTCTTCGGCCTGGGCCTAGGTGCTTGCGCCGCCCCCCTGGGCCTACCGGGCTCTGAGGGCCCTGCCCTGGACCCCCTGCCCCCCTGCCCTTGGTTCAGTCACAGCAGAGGTGGCCACACCCACACCCTCTGTGACCTCGGCGTTCCACCCTCCTGCAGCCCCGCCCGCCCCCCCTCCGCCGGTTGCCCTGGGCTACGGAAGCTGCATCCTGGGGCCAGGGGTTTCCCAGGAGGCCAAGGGAAGACACGATGGCCTTAAGTGAGTCGCAGAGGCCTTACGTGGGCTTGTGTGGTTGGGTTCACCTCTTACGTTTCACCGAACTCTGCGAGAAGACAGGGACCTGCAGCCTCACAGTTGGGCTCCACGGTAAGGTGTGCGGGACAGACCTCAAACTGACCCACGGCATGGAGCGACACCCGCCATCGAGAGGTCTACAAGAGAGCCGCTGCAGCTAGCCCACAGGTCCCAGAAAACTAGATGCCTCTTTATGTAAGTGAGTTTTGGGGAGATTTGTTGCAAAGCATTATCGCAGCAAGAGCTGACTAATACAACGTTCTCCAAATCACTGCCATGTCCACGGCTGCCACCGTGCCTACGTGTAAGGCAACTGTGTCCTCGAACTTTGAGAACTCCTGAATTCTCGGTGCCTCTCCAACACAATGTACGTGGCTAAGGTGTCCCCAGATAACCTCACTAACGTACCACCGAGACCGCCCTAAGCTTTTATTGAACGTAATGCAACGCTCTTTCTATTCGTTCTCTGTTTCTACGTGGGTAAAATGCTTTCCGTCAGTCTAAAAGGATGGAAAATCGGCACAAAACACTCTGTGGATAGTTGTTTTTCACAAAGGAAAATCACAAACGAAACAGGCATTTCGCCGGGTGCAGAGCACTAACGCCCCCTAGTGCCTCTCAATGCCAAGTGGACAGAGGCACTTCATTAAATATCGAATCCCAGCTCTCTCCGCTTGAGAGGGAGAGCAAGCCATTCTCAGGTGGAGGAGGGCTGTTTTCAGCAGCTATCTGCAACGTTCTGTGGACCTGGCCACTGTGTAGCTACAAGGAAACCTTTTGTCTGAGGAACCTAACTAAAGAAACTTGAAAGTGGAGGAAGAGAGAAAGAATGAGACAACACCCTCATCTCGGTGACTCATCCACTTATTCGTTCACTTACCAAATCAAATATCCACTACGCGTAGAGAGTCCTGGGCTGAAAACCCGCACAGAACACGGAGACGTACCCCCATTCGCAGGGAGGTTAGGTACCAGAGAGGGAGACAAGATGTAGATTACCTTACGGCAGTTCCGCACATGTCCTGTTAAAGTGTTTGCAGCTCCAGGGGAGAGAAGGGATCCAGAAATCGCTTGGATTCTCAGTGAAGTCTTCCCAGAGAAGGAGGTGCAAAATAGGCGGACTGGAAGAAACAAAAAAATTAACCTCGTGGGTAGATATGAAACGGAGCAGAGGTTCACAGATACTTAGACCCCGTTCTTTCTTGACACGTCTGGAAAGTGAAACTGAAGCCAAATTACGGAGGGCCTTGAGTGTCAGTCTTCGGAGCTTGGCCGTACGGGGTTGACAGCGGGTGCCACGGACGGCTCGGACGAGGGCAAGGGCATAACCCAAGAGCCCTGGGAGGTGTAGGAGAGGTCGCAGCGAGGGAGATAGAAAGGCATGCGATTCTCCGAAGCAGTCACCGTAACCCAGGTGTAAACTCATAAACGGTAGATGCCGAGTAAGGGCGACACAGATGGCAGGGAGGAGTACGAGGGACACTAGAAAGGAAAACGCTCAGGGCTTCACCAGGGATCGGGTGCATTCCTTTCTCCCTCTAACAGAGGTTATCAGTAACCGGGCTAGTCGCTGGGAATCAAGAGTAAGCCAAAGAGGCGTGATCTCTTCTTCCTCACGGACCACCACGGGGTAAACTTACCTACCTGAAACTGGATGGGAAAGGCGATGACGGCCATAAGCGAGAGGTGCGTGGTGTCACGTGAGCTACGGTAGGGGGACGTGATGAGCTGAGTAGGTAAGGGGACGCTTTCTTGACCAAGTGACACCTGAGAAGAGATGAGAAGGGTGAGGCGGCATCGGTCAGCTGCAAACTAAACAGAGGGACACTGCCTGCAGAGGGGCAGCACGGGCCATGCGCCGTTGTAAGTATGCAGGCCTGAGAGGAGGCCACTGTGGGCAGGATGACTGAGAATGGAAGGAAGGAGCTGCAAGACGAGGCCGCAGAGATCACGCTCCACCCTGCCCAGGCGATGCCCTGCCCTGCGGACTAGCACACCCAGAGAGAGAGTACCGGTGCACAGCCAGCTGAGAAGCCTGCTCGAGGATGCAAGGCAAGGCTGCTTCTTTCACCAAGAAAGTCTTGCCTGGTAAACTAAACGGCGTATCGATGGAGCGGACACGTGATTTTACATTCTGAAGCAGGCGCCCCGCCTTACGGAACGGCGACGGTTCTCAGGGGGGCCGGGCAGGAGCCGCTCCGCGCGTCTGTCCCAGGGACCCACCCGCCTGCGGGACCTCCGGCCGCCTCGCAGGAAGCTACGAAGCCCAGCCCCGTGGCTACCTGTGCAGCGAGGTGTACTCCGCGGACGCGTGCCACACACACTTCAAGTGGGAGGGCGGCCTGAGTGGCAAGGCGAGAGGCCGGCCTGCCGCGCGTAGCAAGAAGGCGCTCTTCGGCCTGGGCCTAGGTGCTTGCGCCGCCCCCCTGGGCCTACCGGGCTCTGAGGGCCCTGCCCTGGACCCCCTGCCCCCCTGCCCTTGGTTCAGTCACAGCAGAGGTGGCCACACCCACACCCTCTGTGACCTCGGCGTTCCACCCTCCTGCAGCCCCGCCCGCCCCCCCTCCGCCGGTTGCCCTGGGCTACGGAAGCTGCATCCTGGGGCCAGGGGGTTCCCAGGAGGCCAAGGGAAGACACGATGGCCTTAAGTGAGTCGCAGAGGCCTTACGTGGGCTTGTGTGGTTGGGTTCACCTCTTACGTTTCACCGAACTCTGCGAGAAGACAGGGACCTGCAGCCTCACAGTTGGGCTCCACGGTAAGGTGTGCGGGACAGACCTCAAACTGACCCACGGCATGGAGCGACACCCGCCATCGAGAGGTCTACAAGAGAGCCGCTGCAGCTAGCCCACAGGTCCCAGAAAACTAGATGCCTCTTTATGTAAGTGAGTTTTGGGGAGATTTGTTGCAAAGCATTATCGCAGCAAGAGCTGACTAATACAACGTTCTCCAAATCACTGCCATGTCCACGGCTGCCACCGTGCCTACGTGTAAGGCAACTGTGTCCTCGAACTTTGAGAACTCCTGAATTCTCGGTGCCTCTCCAACACAATGTACGTGGCTAAGGTGTCCCCAGATAACCTCACTAACGTACCACCGAGACCGCCCTAAGCTTTTATTGAACGTAATGCAACGCTCTTTCTATTCGTTCTCTGTTTCTACGTGGGTAAAATGCTTTCCGTCAGTCGAAAAGGATGGAAAATCGGCACAAAACACTCTGTGGATAGTTGTTTTTCACAAAGGAAAATCACAAACGAAACAGGCATTTCGCCGGGTGCAGAGCACTAACGCCCCCTAGTGCCTCTCAATGCCAAGTGGACAGAGGCACTTCATTAAATATCGAATCCCAGCTCTCTCCGCTTGAGAGGGAGAGCAAGCCATTCTCAGGTGGAGGAGGGCTGTTTTCAGCAGCTATCTGCAACGTTCTGTGGACCTGGCCACTGTGTAGCTACAAGGAAACCTTTTGTCTGAGGAACCTAACTAAAGAAACTTGAAAGTGGAGGAAGAGAGAAAGAATGAGACAACACCCTCATCTCGGTGACTCATCCACTTATTCGTTCACTTACCAAATCAAATATCCACTACGCGTAGAGAGTCCTGGGCTGAAAACCCGCACAGAACACGGAGACGTACCCCCATTCGCAGGGAGGTTAGGTACCAGAGAGGGAGACAAGATGTAGATTACCTTACGGCAGTTCCGCACATGTCCTGTTAAAGTGTTTGCAGCTCCAGGGGAGAGAAGGGATCCAGAAATCGCTTGGATTCTCAGTGAAGTCTTCCCAGAGAAGGAGGTGCAAAATAGGCGGACTGGAAGAAACAAAAAAATTAACCTCGTGGGTAGATATGAAACGGAGCAGAGGTTCACAGATACTTAGACCCCGTTCTTTCTTGACACGTCTGGAAAGTGAAACTGAAGCCAAATTACGGAGGGCCTTGAGTGTCAGTCTTCGGAGCTTGGCCGTACGGGGTTGACAGCGGGTGCCACGGACGGCTCGGACGAGGGCAAGGGCATAACCCAAGAGCCCTGGGAGGTGTAGGAGAGGTCGCAGCGAGGGAGATAGAAAGGCATGCGATTCTCCGAAGCAGTCACCGTAACCCAGGTGTAAACTCATAAACGGTAGACGCCGAGTAAGGGCGACACAGATGGCAGGGAGGAGTACGAGGGACACTAGAAAGGAAAACGCTCAGGGCTTCACCAGGGATCGGGTGCATTCCTTTCTCCCTCTAACAGAGGTTATCAGTAACCGGGCTAGTCGCTGGGAATCAAGAGTAAGCCAAAGAGGCGTGATCTCTTCTTCCTCACGGACCACCACGGGGTAAACTTACCTACCTGAAACTGGATGGGAAAGGCGATGACGGCCATAAGCGAGAGGTGCGTGGTGTCACGTGAGCTACGGTAGGGGGACGTGATGAGCTGAGTAGGTAAGGGGACGCTTTCTTGACCAAGTGACACCTGAGAAGAGATGAGAAGGGTGAGGCGGCATCGGTCAGCTGCAAACTAAACAGAGGGACACTGCCTGCAGAGGGGCAGCACGGGCCATGCGCCGTTGTAAGTATGCAGGCCTGAGAGGAGGCCACTGTGGGCAGGATGACTGAGAATGGAAGGAAGGAGCTGCAAGACGAGGCCGCAGAGATCACGCTCCACCCTGCCCAGGCGATGCCCTGCCCTGCGGACTAGCACACCCAGAGAGAGAGTACCGGTGCACAGCCAGCTGAGAAGCCTGCTCGAGGATGCAAGGCAAGGCTGCTTCTTTCACCAAGAAAGTCTTGCCTGGTAAACTAAACGGCGTATCGATGGAGCGGACACGTGATTTTACATTCTGAAGCAGGCGCCCCGCCTTATGGAACGGCGACGGTTCTCAGGGGGGCCGGGCAGGAGCCGCTCCGCGCGTCTGTCCCAGGGACCCACCCGCCTGCGGGACCTCCGGCCGCCTCGCAGGAAGCTACGACGCCCAGCCCCGTGGCTACCTGTGCAGCGAGGTGTACTCCGCGGACGCGTGCCACACACACTTCAAGTGGGAGGGCGGCCTGAGTGGCAAGGCGAGAGGCCGGCCTGCCGCGCGTAGCAAGAAGGCGCTCTTCGGCCTGGGCCTAGGTGCTTGCGCCGCCCCCCTGGGCCTACCGGGCTCTGAGGGCCCTGCCCTGGACCCCCTGCCCCCCTGCCCTTGGTTCAGTCACAGCAGAGGTGGCCACACCCACACCCTCTGTGACCTCGGCGTTCCACCCTCCTGCAGCCCCACCCGCCCCCCCTCCGCCGGTTGCCCTGGGCTACGGAAGCTGCATCCTGGGGCCAGGGGGTTCCCAGGAGGCCAAGGGAAGACACGATGGCCTTAAGTGAGTCGCAGAGGCCTTACGTGGGCTTGTGTGGTTGGGTTCACCTCTTACGTTTCACCGAACTCTGCGAGAAGACAGGGACCTGCAGCCTCACAGTTGGGCTCCACGGTAAGGTGTGCGGGACAGACCTCAAACTGACCCATGGCATGGAGCGACACCCGCCATCGAGAGGTCTACAAGAGAGCCGCTGCAGCTAGCCCACAGGTCCCAGAAAACTAGATGCCTCTTTATGTAAGTGAGTTTTGGGGAGATTTGTTGCAAAGCATTATCGCAGCAAGAGCTGACTAATACAACGTTCTCCAAATCACTGCCATGTCCACGGCTGCCACCGTGCCTACGTGTAAGGCAACTGTGTCCTCGAACTTTGAGAACTCCTGAATTCTCGGTGCCTCTCTAACACAATGTACGTGGCTAAGGTGTCCCCAGATAACCTCACTAACGTACCACCGAGACCGCCCTAAGCTTTTATTGAACGTAATGCAACGCTCTTTCTATTCGTTCTCTGTTTCTACGTGGGTAAAATGCTTTCCGTCAGTCTAAAAGGATGGAAAATCGGCACAAAACACTCTGTGGATAGTTGTTTTTCACAAAGGAAAATCACAAACGAAACAGGCATTTCGCCGGGTGCAGAGCACTAACGCCCCCTAGTGCCTCTCAATGCCAAGTGGACAGAGGCACTTCATTAAATATCGAATCCCAGCTCTCTCCGCTTGAGAGGGAGAGCAAGCCATTCTCAGGTGGAGGAGGGCTGTTTTCAGCAGCTATCTGCAACGTTCTGTGGACCTGGCCACTGTGTAGCTACAAGGAAACCTTTTGTCTGAGGAACCTAACTAAAGAAACTTGAAAGTGGAGGAAGAGAGAAAGAATGAGACAACACCCTCATCTCGGTGACTCATCCACTTATTCGTTCACTTACCAAATCAAATATCCACTACGCGTAGAGAGTCCTGGGCTGAAAACCCGCACAGAACACGGAGACGTACCCCCATTCGCAGGGAGGTTAGGTACCAGAGAGGGAGACAAGATGTAGATTACCTTACGGCAGTTCCGCACATGTCCTGTTAAAGTGTTTGCAGCTCCAGGGGAGAGAAGGGATCCAGAAATCGCTTGGATTCTCAGTGAAGTCTTCCCAGAGAAGGAGGTGCAAAATAGGCGGACTGGAAGAAACAAAAAAATTAACCTCGTGGGTAGATATGAAACGGAGCAGAGGTGCACAGATACTTAGACCCCGTTCTTTCTTGACACGTCTGGAAAGTGAAACTGAAGCCAAATTACGGAGGGCCTTGAGTGTCAGTCTTCGGAGCTTGGCCGTACGGGGTTGACAGCGGGTGCCACGGACGGCTCGGACGAGGGCAAGGGCATAACCCAAGAGCCCTGGGAGGTGTAGGAGAGGTCGCAGCGAGGGAGATAGAAAGGCATGCGATTCTCCGAAGCAGTCACCGTAACCCAGGTGTAAACTCATAAACGGTAGACGCCGAGTAAGGGCGACACAGATGGCAGGGAGGAGTACGAGGGACACTAGAAAGGAAAACGCTCAGGGCTTCACCAGGGATCGGGTGCATTCCTTTCTCCCTCTAACAGAGGTTATCAGTAACCGGGCTAGTCGCTGGGAATCAAGAGTAAGCCAAAGAGGCGTGATCTCTTCTTCCTCACGGACCACCACGGGGTAAACTTACCTACCTGAAACTGGATGGGAAAGGCGATGACGGCCATAAGCGAGAGGTGCGTGGTGTCACGTGAGCTACGGTAGGGGGACGTGATGAGCTGAGTAGGTAAGGGGACGCTTTCTTGACCAAGTGACACCTGAGAAGAGATGAGAAGGGTGAGGCGGCATCGGTCAGCTGCAAACTAAACAGAGGGACACTGCCTGCAGAGGGGCAGCACAGGCCATGCGCCGTTGTAAGTATGCAGGCCTGAGAGGAGGCCACTGTGGGCAGGATGACTGAGAATGGAAGGAAGGAGCTGCAAGACGAGGCCGCAGAGATCACGCTCCACCCTGCCCAGGCGATGCCCTGCCCTGCGGACTAGCACACCCAGAGAGAGAGTACCGGTGCACAGCCAGCTGAGAAGCCTGCTCGAGGATGCAAGGCAAGGCTGCTTCTTTCACCAAGAAAGTCTTGCCTGGTAAACTAAACGGCGTATCGATGGAGCGGACACGTGATTTTACATTCTGAAGCAGGCGCCCCGCCTTACGGAACGGCGACGGTTCTCAGGGGGGCCGGGCAGGAGCCGCTCCGCGCGTCTGTCCCAGGGACCCACCCGCCTGCGGGACCTCCGGCCGCCTCGCAGGAAGCTACGACGCCCAGCCCCGTGGCTACCTGTGCAGCGAGGTGTACTCCGCGGACGCGTGCCACACACACTTCAAGTGGGAGGGCGGCCTGAGTGGCAAGGCGAGAGGCCGGCCTGCCGCGCGTACCAAGAAGGCGCTCTTCGGCCTGGGCCTAGGTGCTTGCGCCGCCCCCCTGGGCCTACCGGGCTCTGAGGGCCCTGCCCTGGACCCCCTGCCCCCCTGCCCTTGGTTCAGTCACAGCAGAGGTGGCCACACCCACACCCTCTGTGACCTCGGCGTTCCACCCTCCTGCAGCCCCACCCGACCCCCTCCGCCGGTTGCCCTGGGCTACGGAAGCTGCATCCTGGGGCCAGGGGGTTCCCAGGAGGCCAAGGGAAGACACGATGGCCTTAAGTGAGTCGCAGAGGCCTTACGTGGGCTTGTGTGGTTGGGTTCACCTCTTACGTTTCACCGAACTCTGCGAGAAGACAGGGACCTGCAGCCTCACAGTTGGGCTCCACGGTAAGGTGTGCGGGACAGACCTCAAACTGACCCATGGCATGGAGCGACACCCGCCATCGAGAGGTCTACAAGAGAGCCGCTGCAGCTAGCCCACAGGTCCCAGAAAACTAGATGCCTCTTTATGTAAGTGAGTTTTGGGGAGATTTGTTGCAAAGCATTATCGCAGCAAGAGCTGACTAATACAATGTTCTCCAAATCACTGCCATGTCCACGGCTGCCACCGTGCCTACGTGTAAGGCAACTGTGTCCTCGAACTTTGAGAACTCCTGAATTCTCGGTGCCTCTCCAACACAATGTACGTGGCTAAGGTGTCCCCAGATAACCTCACTAACGTACCACCGAGACCGCCCTAAGCTTTTATTGAACGTAATGCAACGCTCTTTCTATTCGTTCTCTGTTTCTACGTGGGTAAAATGCTTTCCGTCAGTCGAAAAGGATGGAAAATCGGCACAAAACACTCTGTGGATAGTTGTTTTTCACAAAGGAAAATCACAAACGAAACAGGCATTTCGCCGGGTGCAGAGCACTAATGCCCCCTAGTGCCTCTCAATGCCAAGTGGACAGAGGCACTTCATTAAATATCGAATCCCAGCTCTCTCCGCTTGAGAGGGAGAGCAAGCCATTCTCAGGTGGAGGAGGGCTGTTTTCAGCAGCTATCTGCAACGTTCTGTGGACCTGGCCACTGTGTAGCTACAAGGAAACCTTTTGTCTGAGGAACCTGACTAAAGAAACTTGAAAGTGGAGGAAGAGAGAAAGAATGAGACAACACCCTCATCTCGGTGACTCATCCACTTATTCGTTCACTTAGCAAATCAAATATCCACTACGCGTAGAGAGTCCTGGGCTGAAAACCCGCACAGAACACGGAGACGTACCCCCATTCGCAGGGAGGTTAGGTACCAGAGAGGGAGACAAGATGTAGATTACCTTACGGCAGTTCCGCACATGTCCTGTTAAAGTGTTTGCAGCTCCAGGGGAGAGAAGGGATCCAGAAATCGCTTGGATTCTCAGTGAAGTCTTCCCAGAGAAGGAGGTGCAAAATAGGCGGACTGGAAGAAACAAAAAAATTAACCTCGTGGGTAGATATGAAACGGAGCAGAGGTTCACAGATACTTAGACCCCGTTCTTTCTTGACACGTCTGGAAAGTGAAACTGAAGCCAAATTACGGAGGGCCTTGAGTGTCAGTCTTCGGAGCTTGGCCGTACGGGGTTGACAGCGGGTGCCACGGACGGCTCGGACGAGGGCAAGGGCATAACCCAAGAGCCCTGGGAGGTGTAGGAGAGGTCGCAGCGAGGGAGATAGAAAGGCATGCAATTCTCCGAAGCAGTCACCGTAACCCAGGTGTAAACTCATAAACGGTAGACGCCGAGTAAGGGCGACACAGATGGCAGGGAGGAGTACGAGGGACACTAGAAAGGAAAACGCTCAGGGCTTCACCAGGGATCGGGTGCATTCCTTTCTCCCTCTAACAGAGGTTATCAGTAACCGGGCTAGTCGCTGGGAATCAAGAGTAAGCCAAAGAGGCGTGATCTCTTCTTCCTCACGGACCACCACGGGGTAAACTTACCTACCTGAAACTGGATGGGAAAGGCGATGACGGCCATAAGCGAGAGGTGCGTGGTGTCACGTGAGCTACGGTAGGGGGACGTGATGAGCTGAGTAGGTAAGGGGACGCTTTCTTGACCAAGTGACACCTGAGAAGAGATGAGAAGGGTGAGGCGGCATCGGTCAGCTGCAAACTAAACAGAGGGACACTGCCTGCAGAGGGGCAGCACGGGCCATGCGCCGTTGTAAGTATGCAGGCCTGAGAGGAGGCCACTGTGGGCAGGATGACTGAGAATGGAAGGAAGGAGCTGCAAGACGAGGCCGCAGAGATCACGCTCCACCCTGCCCAGGCGATGCCCTGCCCTGCGGACTAGCACACCCAGAGAGAGAGTACCGGTGCACAGCCAGCTGAGAAGCCTGCTCGAGGATGCAAGGCAAGGCTGCTTCTTTCACCAAGAAAGTCTTGCCTGGTAAACTAAACGGCGTATCGATGGAGCGGACACGTGATTTTACATTCTGAAGCAGGCGCCCCGCCTTACGGAACGGCGACGGTTCTCAGGGGGGCCGGGCAGGAGCCGCTCCGCGCGTCTGTCCCAGGGACCCACCCGCCTGCGGGACCTCCGGCCGCCTCGCAGGAAGCTCCGACGCCCAGCCCCGTGGCTACCTGTGCAGCGAGGTGTACTCCGCGGACGCGTGCCACACACACTTCAAGTGGGAGGGCGGCCTGAGTGGCAAGGCGAGAGGCCGGCCTGCCGCGCGTACCAAGAAGGCGCTCTTCGGCCTGGGCCTAGGTGCTTGCGCCGCCCCCCTGGGCCTACCGGGCTCTGAGGGCCCTGCCCTGGACCCCCTGCCCCCCTGCCCTTGGTTCAGTCACAGCAGAGGTGGCCACACCCACACCCTCTGTGACCTCGGCGTTCCACCCTCCTGCAGCCCCGCCCGCCCCCCCTCCGCCGGTTGCCCTGGGCTACGGAAGCTGCATCCTGGGGCCAGGGGGTTCCCAGGAGGCCAAGGGAAGACACGATGGCCTTAAGTGAGTCGCAGAGGCCTTACGTGGGCTTGTGTGGTTGGGTTCACCTCTTACGTTCCACCGAACTCTGCGAGAAGACAGGGACCTGCAGCCGCACAGTTGGGCTCCACGGTAAGGTGTGCGGGACAGACCTCAAACTGACCCACGGCATGGAGCGACACCCGCCATCGAGAGGTCTACAAGAGAGCCGCCGCAGCTAGCCCACAGGTCCCAGAAAACTAGATGCCTCTTTATGTAAGTGAGTTTTGGGGAGATTTGTTGCAAAGCATTATCGCAGCAAGAGCTGACTAATACAACGTTCTCCAAATCACTGCCATGTCCACGGCTGCCACCGTGCCTACGTGTAAGGCAACTGTGTCCTCGAACTCTGAGATCTCCTGAATTCTCGGTGCCTCTCCAACACAATGTACGTGGCTAAGGTGTCCCCAGATAACCTCACTAACGTACCACCGAGACCGCCCTAAGTTTTTATTGAACGTAATGCAACGCTCTTTCTATTCGTTCTCTGTTTCTACGTGGGTAAAATGCTTTCCGTCAGTCTAAAAGGATGGAAAATCGGCACAAAACACTCTGTGGATAGTTGTTTTTCACAAAGGAAAATCACAAACGAAACAGGCATTTCGCCGGGTGCAGAGCACTAACGCCCCCTAGTGCCTCTCAATGCCAAGTGGACAGAGGCACTTCATTAAATATCGAATCCCAGCTCTCTCCGCTTGAGAGGGAGAGCAAGCCATTCTCAGGTGGAGGAGGGCTGTTTTCAGCAGCTATCTGCAACGTTCTGTGGACCTGGCCACTGTGTAGCTACAAGGAAACCTTTTGTCTGAGGAACCTAACTAAAGAAACTTGAAAGTGGAGGAAGAGAGAAAGAATGAGACAACACCCTCATCTCGGTGACTCATCCACTTATTCGTTCACTTACCAAATCAAATATCCACTACGCGTAGAGAGTCCTGGGCTGAAAACCCGCACAGAACACGGAGACGTACCCCCATTCGCAGGGAGGTTAGGTACCAGAGAGGGAGACAAGATGTAGATTACCTTACGGCAGTTCCGCACATGTCCTGTTAAAGTGTTTGCAGCTCCAGGGGAGAGAAGGGATCCAGAAATCGCTTGGATTCTCAGTGAAGTCTTCCCAGAGAAGGAGGTGCAAAATAGGCGGACTGGAAGAAACAAAAAAATTAACCTCGTGGGTAGATATGAAACGGAGCAGAGGTTCACAGATACTTAGACCCCGTTCTTTCTTGACACGTCTGGAAAGTGAAACTGAAGCCAAATTACGGAGGGCCTTGAGTGTCAGTCTTCGGAGCTTGGCCGTACGGGGTTGACAGCGGGTGCCACGGACGGCTCGGACGAGGGCAAGGGCATAACCCAAGAGCCCTGGGAGGTGTAGGAGAGGTCGCAGCGAGGGAGATAGAAAGGCATGCGATTCTCCGAAGCAGTCACCGTAACCCAGGTGTAAACTCATAAACGGTAGACGCCGAGTAAGGGCGACACAGATGGCAGGGAGGAGTACGAGGGACACTAGAAAGGAAAACGCTCAGGGCTTCACCAGGGATCGGGTGCATTCCTTTCTCCCTCTAACAGAGGTTATCAGTAACCGGGCTAGTCGCTGGGAATCAAGAGTAAGCCAAAGAGGCGTGATCTCTTCTTCCTCACGGACCACCACGGGGTAAACTTACCTACCTGAAACTGGATGGGAAAGGCGATGACGGCCATAAGCGAGAGGTGCGTGGTGTCACGTGAGCTACGGTAGGGGGACGTGATGAGCTGAGTAGGTAAGGGGACGCTTTCTTGACCAAGTGACACCTGAGAAGAGATGAGAAGGGTGAGGTGGCATCGGTCAGCTGCAAACTAAACAGAGGGACACTGCCTGCAGAGGGGCAGCACGGGCCATGCGCCGTTGTAAGTATGCAGGCCTGAGAGGAGGCCACTGTGGGCAGGATGACTGAGAATGGAAGGAAGGAGCTGCAAGACGAGGCCGCAGAGATCACGCTCCACCCTGCCCAGGCGATGCCCTGCCCTGCGGACTAGCACACCCAGAGAGAGAGTACCGGTGCACAGCCAGCTGAGAAGCCTGCTCGAGGATGCAAGGCAAGGCTGCTTCTTTCACCAAGAAAGTCTTGCCTGGTAAACTAAACGGCGTATCGATGGAGCGGACACGTGATTTTACATTCTGAAGCAGGCGCCCCGCCTTACGGAACGGCGACGGTTCTCAGGGGGGCCGGGCAGGAGCCGCTCCGCGCGTCTGTCCCAGGGACCCACCCGCCTGCGGGACCTCCGGCCGCCTCGCAGGAAGCTACGACGCCCAGCCCCGTGGCTACCTGTGCAGCGAGGTGTACTCCGCGGACGCGTGCCACACACGCTTCAAGTGGGAGGGCGGCCTGAGTGGCAAGGCGAGAGGCCGGCCTGCCGCGCGTACCAAGAAGGCGCTCTTCGGCCTGGGCCTAGGTGCTTGCGCCGCCCCCCTGGGCCTACCGGGCTCTGAGGGCCCTGCCCTGGACCCCCTGCCCCCCTGCCCTTGGTTCAGTCACAGCAGAGGTGGCCACACCCACACCCTCTGTGACCTCGGCGTTCCACCCTCCTGCAGCCCCGCCCGCCCCCCCTCCGCCGGTTGCCCTGGGCTACGGAAGCTGCATCCTGGGGCCAGGGGGTTCCCAGGAGGCCAAGGGAAGACACGATGGCCTTAAGTGAGTCGCAGAGGCCTTACGTGGGCTTGTGTGGTTGGGTTCACCTCTTACGTTTCACCGAACTCTGCGAGAAGACAGGGACCTGCAGCCTCACAGTTGGGCTCCACGGTAAGGTGTGCGGGACAGACCTCAAACTGACCCACGGCATGGAGCGACACCCGCCATCGAGAGGTCTACAAGAGAGCCGCCGCAGCTAGCCCACAGGTCCCAGAAAACTAGATGCCTCTTTATGTAAGTGAGTTTTGGGGAGATTTGTTGCAAAGCATTATCGCAGCAAGAGCTGACTAATACAACGTTCTCCAAATCACTGCCATGTCCACGGCTGCCACCGTGCCTACGTGTAAGGCAACTGTGTCCTCGAACTCTGAGATCTCCTGAATTCTCGGTGCCTCTCCAACACAATGTACGTGGCTAAGGTGTCCCCAGATAACCTCACTAACGTACCACCGAGACCGCCCTAAGCTTTTATTGAACGTAATGCAACGCTCTTTCTATTCGTTCTCTGTTTCTACGTGGGTAAAATGCTTTCCGTCAGTCTAAAAGGATGGAAAATCGGCACAAAACACTCTGTGGATAGTTGTTTTTCACAAAGGAAAATCACAAACGAAACAGGCATTTCGCCGGGTGCAGAGCACTAACGCCCCCTAGTGCCTCTCAATGCCAAGTGGACAGAGGCACTTCATTAAATATCGAATCCCAGCTCTCTCCGCTTGAGAGGGAGAGCAAGCCATTCTCAGGTGGAGGAGGGCTGTTTTCAGCAGCTATCTGCAACGTTCTGTGGACCTGGCCACTGTGTAGCTACAAGGAAACCTTTTGTCTGAGGAACCTGACTAAAGAAACTTGAAAGTGGAGGAAGAGAGAAAGAATGAGACAACACCCTCATCTCGGTGACTCATCCACTTATTCGTTCACTTACCAAATCAAATATCCACTACGCGTAGAGAGTCCTGGGCTGAAAACCCGCACAGAACACGGAGACGTACCCCCATTCGCAGGGAGGTTAGGTACCAGAGAGGGAGACAAGATGTAGATTACCTTACGGCAGTTCCGCACATGTCCTGTTAAAGTGTTTGCAGCTCCAGGGGAGAGAAGGGATCCAGAAATCGCTTGGATTCTCAGTGAAGTCTTCCCAGAGAAGGAGGTGCAAAATAGGCGGACTGGAAGAAACAAAAAAATTAACCTCGTGGGTAGATGTGAAACGGAGCAGAGGTGCACAGATACTTAGACCCCGTTCTTTCTTGACACGTCTGGAAAGTGAAACTGAAGCCAAATTACGGAGGGCCTTGAGTGTCAGTCTTCGGAGCTTGGCCGTACGGGGTTGACAGCGGGTGCCACGGACGGCTCGGACGAGGGCAAGGGCATAACCCAAGAGCCCTGGGAGGTGTAGGAGAGGTCGCAGCGAGGGAGATAGAAAGGCATGCGATTCTCCGAAGCAGTCACCGTAACCCAGGTGTAAACTCATAAACGGTAGACGCCGAGTAAGGGCGACACAGATGGCAGGGAGGAGTACGAGGGACACTAGAAAGGAAAACGCTCAGGGCTTCACCAGGGATCGGGTGCATTCCTTTCTCCCTCTAACAGAGGTTATCAGTAACCGGGCTAGTCGCTGGGAATCAAGAGTAAGCCAAAGAGGCGTGATCTCTTCTTCCTCACGGACCACCACGGGGTAAACTTACCTACCTGAAACTGGATGGGAAAGGCGATGACGGCCATAAGCGAGAGGTGCGTGGTGTCACGTGAGCTACGGTAGGGGGACGTGATGAGCTGAGTAGGTAAGGGGACGCTTTCTTGACCAAGTGACACCTGAGAAGAGATGAGAAGGGTGAGGCGGCATCGGTCAGCTGCAAACTAAACAGAGGGACACTGCCTGCAGAGGGGCAGCACGGGCCATGCGCCGTTGTAAGTATGCAGGCCTGAGAGGAGGCCACTGTGGGCAGGATGACTGAGAATGGAAGGAAGGAGCTGCAAGACGAGGCCGCAGAGATCACGCTCCACCCTGCCCAGGCAATGCCCTGCCCTGCGGACTAGCACACCCAGAGAGAGAGTACCGGTGCACAGCCAGCTGAGAAGCCTGCTCGAGGAGGCAAGGCAAGGCTGCTTCTTTCACCAAGAAAGTCTTGCCTGGTAAACTAAACGGCGTATCGATGGAGCGGACACGTGATTTTACATTCTGAAGCAGGCGCCCCGCCTTACGGAACGGCGACGGTTCTCAGGGGGGCCGGGCAGGAGCCGCTCCGCGCGTCTGTCCCAGGGACCCACCCGCCTGCGGGACCTCCGGCCGCCTCGCAGGAAGCTACGACGCCCAGCCCCGTGGCTACCTGTGCAGCGAGGTGTACTCCGCGGACGCGTGCCACACACACTTCAAGTGGGAGGGCGGCCTGAGTGGCAAGGCGAGAGGCCGGCCTGCCGCGCGTACCAAGAAGGCGCTCTTCGGCCTGGGCCTAGGTGCTTGCGCCGCCCCCCTGGGCCTACCGGGCTCTGAGGGCCCTGCCCTGGACCCCCTGCCCCCCTGCCCTTGGTTCAGTCACAGCAGAGGTGGCCACACCCACACCCTCTGTGACCTCGGCGTTCCACCCTCCTGCAGCCCCGCCCGCCCCCCCTCCGCCGGTTGCCCTGGGCTACGGAAGCTGCATCCTGGGGCCAGGGGGTTCCCAGGAGGCCAAGGGAAGACACGATGGCCTTAAGTGAGTCGCAGAGGCCTTACGTGGGCTTGTGTGGTTGGGTTCACCTCTTACGTTCCACCGAACTCTGCGAGAAGACAGGGACCTGCAGCCTCACAGTTGGGCTCCATGGTAAGGTGTGCGGGACAGACCTCAAACTGACCCACGGCATGGAGCGACACCCGCCATCGAGAGGTCTACAAGAGAGCCGCTGCAGCTAGCCCACAGGTCCCAGAAAACTAGATGCCTCTTTATGTAAGTGAGTTTTGGGGAGATTTGTTGCAAAGCATTATCGCAGCAAGAGCTGACTAATACAACGTTCTCCAAATCACTGCCATGTCCACGGCTGCCACCGTGCCTACGTGTAAGGCAACTGTGTCCTCGAACTTTGAGAACTCCTGAATTCTCGGTGCCTCTCCAACACAATGTACGTGGCTAAGGTGTCCCCAGATAACCTCACTAACGTACCACCGAGACCGCCCTAAGCTTTTATGGAACGTAATGCAACGCTCTTTCTATTCGTTCTCTGTTTCTACGTGGGTAAAATGCTTTCCGTCAGTCTAAAAGGATGGAAAATCGGCACAAAACACTCTGTGGATAGTTGTTTTTCACAAAGGAAAATCACAAACGAAACAGGCATTTCGCCGGGTGCAGAGCACTAACGCCCCCTAGTGCCTCTCAATGCCAAGTGGACAGAGGCACTTCATTAAATATCGAATCCCAGCTCTCTCCGCTTGAGAGGGAGAGCAAGCCATTCTCAGGTGGAGGAGGGCTGTTTTCAGCAGCTATCTGCAACGTTCTGTGGACCTGGCCACTGTGTAGCTACAAGGAAACCTTTTGTCTGAGGAACCTAACTAAAGAAACTTGAAAGTGGAGGAAGAGAGAAAGAATGAGACAACACCCTCATCTCGGTGACTCATCCACTTATTCGTTCACTTACCAAATCAAATATCCACTACGCGTAGAGAGTCCTGGGCTGAAAACCCGCACAGAACACGGAGACGTACCCCCATTCGCAGGGAGGTTAGGTACCAGAGAGGGAGACAAGATGTAGATTACCTTACGGCAGTTCCGCACATGTCCTGTTAAAGTGTTTGCAGCTCCAGGGGAGAGAAGGGATCCAGAAATCGCTTGGATTCTCAGTGAAGTCTTCCCAGAGAAGGAGGTGCAAAATAGGCGGACTGGAAGAAACAAAAAAATTAACCTCGTGGGTAGATATGAAACGGAGCAGAGGTTCACAGATACTTAGACCCCGTTCTTTCTTGACACGTCTGGAAAGTGAAACTGAAGCCAAATTACGGAGGGCCTTGAGTGTCAGTCTTCGGAGCTTGGCCGTACGGGGTTGACAGCGGGTGCCACGGACGGCTCGGACGAGGGCAAGGGCATAACCCAAGAGCCCTGGGAGGTGTAGGAGAGGTCGCAGCGAGGGAGATAGAAAGGCATGCGATTCTCCGAAGCAGTCACCGTAACCCAGGTGTAAACTCATAAACGGTAGACGCCGAGTAAGGGCGACACAGATGGCAGGGAGGAGTACGAGGGACACTAGAAAGGAAAACGCTCAGGGCTTCACCAGGGATCGGGTGCATTCCTTTCTCCCTCTAACAGAGGTTATCAGTAACCGGGCTAGTCGCTGGGAATCAAGAGTAAGCCAAAGAGGCGTGATCTCTTCTTCCTCACGGACCACCACGGGGTAAACTTACCTACCTGAAACTGGATGGGAAAGGCGATGACGGCCATAAGCGAGAGGTGCGTGGTGTCACGTGAGCTACGGTAGGGGGACGTGATGAGCTGAGTAGGTAAGGGGACGCTTTCTTGACCAAGTGACACCTGAGAAGAGATGAGAAGGGTGAGGCGGCATCGGTCAGCTGCAAACTAAACAGAGGGACACTGCCTGCAGAGGGGCAGCACGGGCCATGCGCCGTTGTAAGTATGCAGGCCTGAGAGGAGGCCACTGTGGGCAGGATGACTGAGAATGGAAGGAAGGAGCTGCAAGACGAGGCCGCAGAGATCACGCTCCACCCTGCCCAGGCGATGCCCTGCCCTGCGGACTAGCACACCCAGAGAGAGAGTACCGGTGCACAGCCAGCTGAGAAGCCTGCTCGAGGATGCAAGGCAAGGCTGCTTCTTTCACCAAGAAAGTCTTGCCTGGTAAACTAAACGGCGTATCGATGGAGCGGACACGTGATTTTACATTCTGAAGCAGGCGCCCCGCCTTACGGAACGGCGACGGTTCTCAGGGGGGCCGGGCAGGAGCCGCTCCGCGCGTCTGTCCCAGGGACCCACCCGCCTGCGGGACCTCCGGCCGCCTCGCAGGAAGCTACGACGCCCAGCCCCGTGGCTACCTGTGCAGCGAGGTGTACTCCGCGGACGCGTGCCACACACGCTTCAAGTGGGAGGGCGGCCTGAGTGGCAAGGCGAGAGGCCGGCCTGCCGCGCGTACCAAGAAGGCGCTCTTCGGCCTGGGCCTAGGTGCTTGCGCCGCCCCCCTGGGCCTACCGGGCTCTGAGGGCCCTGCCCTGGACCCCCTGCCCCCCTGCCCTTGGTTCAGTCACAGCAGAGGTGGCCACACCCACACCCTCTGTGACCTCGGCGTTCCACCCTCCTGCAGCCCCGCCCGCCCCCCCTCCGCCGGTTGCCCTGGGCTACGGAAGCTGCATCCTGGGGCCAGGGGGTTCCCAGGAGGCCAAGGGAAGACACGATGGCCTTAAGTGAGTCGCAGAGGCCTTACGTGGGCTTGTGTGGTTGGGTTCACCTCTTACGTTCCACCGAACTCTGCGAGAAGACAGGGACCTGCAGCCTCACAGTTGGGCTCCACGGTAAGGTGTGCGGGACAGACCTCAAACTGACCCACGGCATGGAGCGACACCCGCCATCGAGAGGTCTACAAGAGAGCCGCTGCAGCTAGCCCACAGGTCCCAGAAAACTAGATGCCTCTTTATGTAAGTGAGTTTTGGGGAGATTTGTTGCAAAGCATTATCGCAGCAAGAGCTGACTAATACAACGTTCTCCAAATCACTGCCATGTCCACGGCTGCCACCGTGCCTACGTGTAAGGCAACTGTGTCCTCGAACTTTGAGAACTCCTGAATTCTCGGTGCCTCTCCAACACAATGTACGTGGCTAAGGTGTCCCCAGATAACCTCACTAACGTACCACCGAGACCGCCCTAAGCTTTTATGGAACGTAATGCAACGCTCTTTCTATTCGTTCTCTGTTTCTACGTGGGTAAAATGCTTTCCGTCAGTCTAAAAGGATGGAAAATCGGCACAAAACACTCTGTGGATAGTTGTTTTTCACAAAGGAAAATCACAAACGAAACAGGCATTTCGCCGGGTGCAGAGCACTAACGCCCCCTAGTGCCTCTCAATGCCAAGTGGACAGAGGCACTTCATTAAATATCGAATCCCAGCTCTCTCCGCTTGAGAGGGAGAGCAAGCCATTCTCAGGTGGAGGAGGGCTGTTTTCAGCAGCTATCTGCAACGTTCTGTGGACCTGGCCACTGTGTAGCTACAAGGAAACCTTTTGTCTGAGGAACCTGACTAAAGAAACTTGAAAGTGGAGGAAGAGAGAAAGAATGAGACAACACCCTCATCTCGGTGACTCATCCACTTATTCGTTCACTTACCAAATCAAATATCCACTACGCGTAGAGAGTCCTGGGCTGAAAACCCGCACAGAACACGGAGACGTACCCCCATTCGCAGGGAGGTTAGGTACCAGAGAGGGAGACAAGATGTAGATTACCTTACGGCAGTTCCGCACATGTCCTGTTAAAGTGTTTGCAGCTCCAGGGGAGAGAAGGGATCCAGAAATCGCTTGGATTCTCAGTGAAGTCTTCCCAGAGAAGGAGGTGCAAAATAGGCGGACTGGAAGAAACAAAAAAATTAACCTCGTGGGTAGATATGAAACGGAGCAGAGGTTCACAGATACTTAGACCCCGTTCTTTCTTGACACGTCTGGAAAGTGAAACTGAAGCCAAATTACGGAGGGCCTTGAGTGTCAGTCTTCGGAGCTTGGCCGTACGGGGTTGACAGCGGGTGCCACGGACGGCTCGGACGAGGGCAAGGGCATAACCCAAGAGCCCTGGGAGGTGTAGGAGAGGTCGCAGCGAGGGAGATAGAAAGGCATGCGATTCTCCGAAGCAGTCACCGTAACCCAGGTGTAAACTCATAAACGGTAGACGCCGAGTAAGGGCGACACAGATGGCAGGGAGGAGTACGAGGGACACTAGAAAGGAAAACGCTCAGGGCTTCACCAGGGATCGGGTGCATTCCTTTCTCCCTCTAACAGAGGTTATCAGTAACCGGGCTAGTCGCTGGGAATCAAGAGTAAGCCAAAGAGGCGTGATCTCTTCTTCCTCACGGACCACCACGGGGTAAACTTACCTACCTGAAACTGGATGGGAAAGGCGATGACGGCCATAAGCGAGAGGTGCGTGGTGTCACGTGAGCTACGGTAGGGGGACGTGATGAGCTGAGTAGGTAAGGGGACGCTTTCTTGACCAAGTGACACCTGAGAAGAGATGAGAAGGGTGAGGCGGCATCGGTCAGCTGCAAACTAAACAGAGGGACACTGCCTGCAGAGGGGCAGCACGGGCCATGCGCCGTTGTAAGTATGCAGGCCTGAGAGGAGGCCACTGTGGGCAGGATGACTGAGAATGGAAGGAAGGAGCTGCAAGACGAGGCCGCAGAGATCACGCTCCACCCTGCCCAGGCGATGCCCTGCCCTGCGGACTAGCACACCCAGAGAGAGAGTACCGGTGCACAGCCAGCTGAGAAGCCTGCTCGAGGAGGCAAGGCAAGGCTGCTTCTTTCACCAAGAAAGTCTTGCCTGGTAAACTAAACGGCGTATCGATGGAGCGGACACGTGATTTTACATTCTGAAGCAGGCGCCCCGCCTTACGGAACGGCGACGGTTCTCAGGGGGGCCGGGCAGGAGCCGCTCCGCGCGTCTGTCCCAGGGACCCACCCGCCTGCGGGACCTCCGGCCGCCTCGCAGGAAGCTACGACGCCCAGCCCCGTGGCTACCTGTGCAGCGAGGTGTACTCCGCGGACGCGTGCCACACACACTTCAAGTGGGAGGGCGGCCTGAGTGGCAAGGCGAGAGGCCGGCCTGCCGCGCGTACCAAGAAGGCGCTCTTCGGCCTGGGCCTAGGTGCTTGCGCCGCCCCCCTGGGCCTACCGGGCTCTGAGGGCCCTGCCCTGGACCCCCTGCCCCCCTGCCCTTGGTTCAGTCACAGCAGAGGTGGCCACACCCACACCCTCTGTGACCTCGGCGTTCCACCCTCCTGCAGCCCCGCCCGCCCCCCCTCCGCCGGTTGCCCTGGGCTACGGAAGCTGCATCCTGGGGCCAGGGGGTTCCCAGGAGGCCAAGGGAAGACACGATGGCCTTAAGTGAGTCGCAGAGGCCTTACGTGGGCTTGTGTGGTTGCGTTCACCTCTTACGTTCCACCGAACTCTGCGAGAAGACAGGGACCTGCAGCCTCACAGTTGGGCTCCACGGTAAGGTGTGCGGGACAGACCTCAAACTGACCCACGGCATGGAGCGACACCCGCCATCGAG
Source organism: Stenella coeruleoalba (assembly GCF_951394435.1). NCBI lineage: Eukaryota > Metazoa > Chordata > Mammalia > Artiodactyla > Delphinidae > Stenella > Stenella coeruleoalba. The sequence goes on from NC_137169.1 coordinate 155,302,557, forward strand.
AGGTCTACAAGAGAGCCGCTGCAGCTAGCCCACAGGTCCCAGAAAACTAGATGCCTCTTTATGTAAGTGAGTTTTGGGGAGATTTGTTGCAAAGCATTATCGCAGCAAGAGCTGACTAATACAACGTTCTCCAAATCACTGCCATGTCCACGGCTGCCACCGTGCCTACGTGTAAGGCAACTGTGTCCTCGAACTTTGAGAACTCCTGAATTCTCGGTGCCTCTCCAACACAATGTACGTGGCTAAGGTGTCCCCAGATAACCTCACTAACGTACCACCGAGACCGCCCTAAGCTTTTATGGAACGTAATGCAACGCTCTTTCTATTCGTTCTCTGTTTCTACGTGGGTAAAATGCTTTCCGTCAGTCTAAAAGGATGGAAAATCGGCACAAAACACTCTGTGGATAGTTGTTTTTCACAAAGGAAAATCACAAACGAAACAGGCATTTCGCCGGGTGCAGAGCACTAACGCCCCCTAGTGCCTCTCAATGCCAAGTGGACAGAGGCACTTCATTAAATATCGAATCCCAGCTCTCTCCGCTTGAGAGGGAGAGCAAGCCATTCTCAGGTGGAGGAGGGCTGTTTTCAGCAGCTATCTGCAACGTTCTGTGGACCTGGCCACTGTGTAGCTACAAGGAAACCTTTTGTCTGAGGAACCTGACTAAAGAAACTTGAAAGTGGAGGAAGAGAGAAAGAATGAGACAACACCCTCATCTCGGTGACTCATCCACTTATTCGTTCACTTACCAAATCAAATATCCACTACGCGTAGAGAGTCCTGGGCTGAAAACCCGCACAGAACACGGAGACGTACCCCCATTCGCAGGGAGGTTAGGTACCAGAGAGGGAGACAAGATGTAGATTACCTTACGGCAGTTCCGCACATGTCCTGTTAAAGTGTTTGCAGCTCCAGGGGAGAGAAGGGATCCAGAAATCGCTTGGATTCTCAGTGAAGTCTTCCCAGAGAAGGAGGTGCAAAATAGGCGGACTGGAAGAAACAAAAAAATTAACCTCGTGGGTAGATATGAAACGGAGCAGAGGTTCACAGATACTTAGACCCCGTTCTTTCTTGACACGTCTGGAAAGTGAAACTGAAGCCAAATTACGGAGGGCCTTGAGTGTCAGTCTTCGGAGCTTGGCCGTACGGGGTTGACAGCGGGTGCCACGGACGGCTCGGACGAGGGCAAGGGCATAACCCAAGAGCCCTGGGAGGTGTAGGAGAGGTCGCAGCGAGGGAGATAGAAAGGCATGCGATTCTCCGAAGCAGTCACCGTAACCCAGGTGTAAACTCATAAACGGTAGACGCCGAGTAAGGGCGACACAGATGGCAGGGAGGAGTACGAGGGACACTAGAAAGGAAAACGCTCAGGGCTTCACCAGGGATCGGGTGCATTCCTTTCTCCCTCTAACAGAGGTTATCAGTAACCGGGCTAGTCGCTGGGAATCAAGAGTAAGCCAAAGAGGCGTGATCTCTTCTTCCTCACGGACCACCACGGGGTAAACTTACCTACCTGAAACTGGATGGGAAAGGCGATGACGGCCATAAGCGAGAGGTGCGTGGTGTCACGTGAGCTACGGTAGGGGGACGTGATGAGCTGAGTAGGTAAGGGGACGCTTTCTTGACCAAGTGACACCTGAGAAGAGATGAGAAGGGTGAGGCGGCATCGGTCAGCTGCAAACTAAACAGAGGGACACTGCCTGCAGAGGGGCAGCACGGGCCATGCGCCGTTGTAAGTATGCAGGCCTGAGAGGAGGCCACTGTGGGCAGGATGACTGAGAATGGAAGGAAGGAGCTGCAAGACGAGGCCGCAGAGATCACGCTCCACCCTGCCCAGGCGATGCCCTGCCCTGCGGACTAGCACACCCAGAGAGAGAGTACCGGTGCACAGCCAGCTGAGAAGCCTGCTCGAGGAGGCAAGGCAAGGCTGCTTCTTTCACCAAGAAAGTCTTGCCTGGTAAACTAAACGGCGTATCGATGGAGCGGACACGTGATTTTACATTCTGAAGCAGGCGCCCCGCCTTACGGAACGGCGACGGTTCTCAGGGGGGCCGGGCAGGAGCCGCTCCGCGCGTCTGTCCCAGGGACCCACCCGCCTGCGGGACCTCCGGCCGCCTCGCAGGAAGCTACGACGCCCAGCCCCGTGGCTACCTGTGCAGCGAGGTGTACTCCGCGGACGCGTGCCACACACACTTCAAGTGGGAGGGCGGCCTGAGTGGCAAGGCGAGAGGCCGGCCTGCCGCGCGTACCAAGAAGGCGCTCTTCGGCCTGGGCCTAGGTGCTTGCGCCGCCCCCCTGGGCCTACCGGGCTCTGAGGGCCCTGCCCTGGACCCCCTGCCCCCCTGCCCTTGGTTCAGTCACAGCAGAGGTGGCCACACCCACACCCTCTGTGACCTCGGCGTTCCACCCTCCTGCAGCCCCGCCCGCCCCCCCTCCGCCGGTTGCCCTGGGCTACGGAAGCTGCATCCTGGGGCCAGGGGGTTCCCAGGAGGCCAAGGGAAGACACGATGGCCTTAAGTGAGTCGCAGAGGCCTTACGTGGGCTTGTGTGGTTGGGTTCACCTCTTACGTTCCACCGAACTCTGCGAGAAGACAGGGACCTGCAGCCTCACAGTTGGGCTCCACGGTAAGGTGTGCGGGACAGACCTCAAACTGACCCACGGCATGGAGCGACACCCGCCATCGAGAGGTCTACAAGAGAGCCGCTGCAGCTAGCCCACAGGTCCCAGAAAACTAGATGCCTCTTTATGTAAGTGAGTTTTGGGGAGATTTGTTGCAAAGCATTATCGCAGCAAGAGCTGACTAATACAACGTTCTCCAAATCACTGCCATGTCCACGGCTGCCACCGTGCCTACGTGTAAGGCAACTGTGTCCTCGAACTTTGAGAACTCCTGAATTCTCGGTGCCTCTCCAACACAATGTACGTGGCTAAGGTGTCCCCAGATAACCTCACTAACGTACCACCGAGACCGCCCTAAGCTTTTATGGAACGTAATGCAACGCTCTTTCTATTCGTTCTCTGTTTCTACGTGGGTAAAATGCTTTCCGTCAGTCTAAAAGGATGGAAAATCGGCACAAAACACTCTGTGGATAGTTGTTTTTCACAAAGGAAAATCACAAACGAAACAGGCATTTCGCCGGGTGCAGAGCACTAACGCCCCCTAGTGCCTCTCAATGCCAAGTGGACAGAGGCACTTCATTAAATATCGAATCCCAGCTCTCTCCGCTTGAGAGGGAGAGCAAGCCATTCTCAGGTGGAGGAGGGCTGTTTTCAGCAGCTATCTGCAACGTTCTGTGGACCTGGCCACTGTGTAGCTACAAGGAAACCTTTTGTCTGAGGAACCTGACTAAAGAAACTTGAAAGTGGAGGAAGAGAGAAAGAATGAGACAACACCCTCATCTCGGTGACTCATCCACTTATTCGTTCACTTACCAAATCAAATATCCACTACGCGTAGAGAGTCCTGGGCTGAAAACCCGCACAGAACACGGAGACGTACCCCCATTCGCAGGGAGGTTAGGTACCAGAGAGGGAGACAAGATGTAGATTACCTTACGGCAGTTCCGCACATGTCCTGTTAAAGTGTTTGCAGCTCCAGGGGAGAGAAGGGATCCAGAAATCGCTTGGATTCTCAGTGAAGTCTTCCCAGAGAAGGAGGTGCAAAATAGGCGGACTGGAAGAAACAAAAAAATTAACCTCGTGGGTAGATATGAAACGGAGCAGAGGTTCACAGATACTTAGACCCCGTTCTTTCTTGACACGTCTGGAAAGTGAAACTGAAGCCAAATTACGGAGGGCCTTGAGTGTCAGTCTTCGGAGCTTGGCCGTACGGGGTTGACAGCGGGTGCCACGGACGGCTCGGACGAGGGCAAGGGCATAACCCAAGAGCCCTGGGAGGTGTAGGAGAGGTCGCAGCGAGGGAGATAGAAAGGCATGCGATTCTCCGAAGCAGTCACCGTAACCCAGGTGTAAACTCATAAACGGTAGACGCCGAGTAAGGGCGACACAGATGGCAGGGAGGAGTACGAGGGACACTAGAAAGGAAAACGCTCAGGGCTTCACCAGGGATCGGGTGCATTCCTTTCTCCCTCTAACAGAGGTTATCAGTAACCGGGCTAGTCGCTGGGAATCAAGAGTAAGCCAAAGAGGCGTGATCTCTTCTTCCTCACGGACCACCACGGGGTAAACTTACCTACCTGAAACTGGATGGGAAAGGCGATGACGGCCATAAGCGAGAGGTGCGTGGTGTCACGTGAGCTACGGTAGGGGGACGTGATGAGCTGAGTAGGTAAGGGGACGCTTTCTTGACCAAGTGACACCTGAGAAGAGATGAGAAGGGTGAGGCGGCATCGGTCAGCTGCAAACTAAACAGAGGGACACTGCCTGCAGAGGGGCAGCACGGGCCATGCGCCGTTGTAAGTATGCAGGCCTGAGAGGAGGCCACTGTGGGCAGGATGACTGAGAATGGAAGGAAGGAGCTGCAAGACGAGGCCGCAGAGATCACGCTCCACCCTGCCCAGGCGATGCCCTGCCCTGCGGACTAGCACACCCAGAGAGAGAGTACCGGTGCACAGCCAGCTGAGAAGCCTGCTCGAGGAGGCAAGGCAAGGCTGCTTCTTTCACCAAGAAAGTCTTGCCTGGTAAACTAAACGGCGTATCGATGGAGCGGACACGTGATTTTACATTCTGAAGCAGGCGCCCCGCCTTACGGAACGGCGACGGTTCTCAGGGGGGCCGGGCAGGAGCCGCTCCGCGCGTCTGTCCCAGGGACCCACCCGCCTGCGGGACCTCCGGCCGCCTCGCAGGAAGCTACGACGCCCAGCCCCGTGGCTACCTGTGCAGCGAGGTGTACTCCGCGGACGCGTGCCACACACACTTCAAGTGGGAGGGCGGCCTGAGTGGCAAGGCGAGAGGCCGGCCTGCCGCGCGTACCAAGAAGGCGCTCTTCGGCCTGGGCCTAGGTGCTTGCGCCGCCCCCCTGGGCCTACCGGGCTCTGAGGGCCCTGCCCTGGACCCCCTGCCCCCCTGCCCTTGGTTCAGTCACAGCAGAGGTGGCCACACCCACACCCTCTGTGACCTCGGCGTTCCACCCTCCTGCAGCCCCGCCCGCCCCCCCTCCGCCGGTTGCCCTGGGCTACGGAAGCTGCATCCTGGGGCCAGGGGGTTCCCAGGAGGCCAAGGGAAGACACGATGGCCTTAAGTGAGTCGCAGAGGCCTTACGTGGGTTTGTGTGGTTGGGTTCACCTCTTACGTTCCACCGAACTCTGCGAGAAGACAGGGACCTGCAGCCTCACAGTTGGGCTCCACGGTAAGGTGTGCGGGACAGACCTCAAACTGACCCACGGCATGGAGCGACACCCGCCATCGAGAGGTCTACAAGAGAGCCGCTGCAGCTAGCCCACAGGTCCCAGAAAACTAGATGCCTCTTTATGTAAGTGAGTTTTGGGGAGATTTGTTGCAAAGCATTATCGCAGCAAGAGCTGACTAATACAACGTTCTCCAAATCACTGCCATGTCCACGGCTGCCACCGTGCCTACGTGTAAGGCAACTGTGTCCTCGAACTTTGAGAACTCCTGAATTCTCGGTGCCTCTCCAACACAATGTACGTGGCTAAGGTGTCCCCAGATAACCTCACTAACGTACCACCGAGACCGCCCTAAGCTTTTATGGAACGTAATGCAACGCTCTTTCTATTCGTTCTCTGTTTCTACGTGGGTAAAATGCTTTCCGTCAGTCTAAAAGGATGGAAAATCGGCACAAAACACTCTGTGGATAGTTGTTTTTCACAAAGGAAAATCACAAACGAAACAGGCATTTCGCCGGGTGCAGAGCACTAACGCCCCCTAGTGCCTCTCAATGCCAAGTGGACAGAGGCACTTCATTAAATATCGAATCCCAGCTCTCTCCGCTTGAGAGGGAGAGCAAGCCATTCTCAGGTGGAGGAGGGCTGTTTTCAGCAGCTATCTGCAACGTTCTGTGGACCTGGCCACTGTGTAGCTACAAGGAAACCTTTTGTCTGAGGAACCTGACTAAAGAAACTTGAAAGTGGAGGAAGAGAGAAAGAATGAGACAACACCCTCATCTCGGTGACTCATCCACTTATTCGTTCACTTACCAAATCAAATATCCACTACGCGTAGAGAGTCCTGGGCTGAAAACCCGCACAGAACACGGAGACGTACCCCCATTCGCAGGGAGGTTAGGTACCAGAGAGGGAGACAAGATGTAGATTACCTTACGGCAGTTCCGCACATGTCCTGTTAAAGTGTTTGCAGCTCCAGGGGAGAGAAGGGATCCAGAAATCGCTTGGATTCTCAGTGAAGTCTTCCCAGAGAAGGAGGTGCAAAATAGGCGGACTGGAAGAAACAAAAAAATTAACCTCGTGGGTAGATATGAAACGGAGCAGAGGTTCACAGATACTTAGACCCCGTTCTTTCTTGACACGTCTGGAAAGTGAAACTGAAGCCAAATTACGGAGGGCCTTGAGTGTCAGTCTTCGGAGCTTGGCCGTACGGGGTTGACAGCGGGTGCCACGGACGGCTCGGACGAGGGCAAGGGCATAACCCAAGAGCCCTGGGAGGTGTAGGAGAGGTCGCAGCGAGGGAGATAGAAAGGCATGCGATTCTCCGAAGCAGTCACCGTAACCCAGGTGTAAACTCATAAACGGTAGACGCCGAGTAAGGGCGACACAGATGGCAGGGAGGAGTACGAGGGACACTAGAAAGGAAAACGCTCAGGGCTTCACCAGGGATCGGGTGCATTCCTTTCTCCCTCTAACAGAGGTTATCAGTAACCGGGCTAGTCGCTGGGAATCAAGAGTAAGCCAAAGAGGCGTGATCTCTTCTTCCTCACGGACCACCACGGGGTAAACTTACCTACCTGAAACTGGATGGGAAAGGCGATGACGGCCATAAGCGAGAGGTGCGTGGTGTCACGTGAGCTACGGTAGGGGGACGTGATGAGCTGAGTAGGTAAGGGGACGCTTTCTTGACCAAGTGACACCTGAGAAGAGATGAGAAGGGTGAGGCGGCATCGGTCAGCTGCAAACTAAACAGAGGGACACTGCCTGCAGAGGGGCAGCACGGGCCATGCGCCGTTGTAAGTATGCAGGCCTGAGAGGAGGCCACTGTGGGCAGGATGACTGAGAATGGAAGGAAGGAGCTGCAAGACGAGGCCGCAGAGATCACGCTCCACCCTGCCCAGGCGATGCCCTGCCCTGCGGACTAGCACACCCAGAGAGAGAGTACCGGTGCACAGCCAGCTGAGAAGCCTGCTCGAGGAGGCAAGGCAAGGCTGCTTCTTTCACCAAGAAAGTCTTGCCTGGTAAACTAAACGGCGTATCGATGGAGCGGACACGTGATTTTACATTCTGAAGCAGGCGCCCCGCCTTACGGAACGGCGACGGTTCTCAGGGGGGCCGGGCAGGAGCCGCTCCGCGCGTCTGTCCCAGGGACCCACCCGCCTGCGGGACCTCCGGCCGCCTCGCAGGAAGCTACGACGCCCAGCCCCGTGGCTACCTGTGCAGCGAGGTGTACTCCGCGGACGCGTGCCACACACACTTCAAGTGGGAGGGCGGCCTGAGTGGCAAGGCGAGAGGCCGGCCTGCCGCGCGTACCAAGAAGGCGCTCTTCGGCCTGGGCCTAGGTGCTTGCGCCGCCCCCCTGGGCCTACCGGGCTCTGAGGGCCCTGCCCTGGACCCCCTGCCCCCCTGCCCTTGGTTCAGTCACAGCAGAGGTGGCCACACCCACACCCTCTGTGACCTCGGCGTTCCACCCTCCTGCAGCCCCGCCCGCCCCCCCTCCGCCGGTTGCCCTGGGCTACGGAAGCTGCATCCTGGGGCCAGGGGGTTCCCAGGAGGCCAAGGGAAGACACGATGGCCTTAAGTGAGTCGCAGAGGCCTTACGTGGGTTTGTGTGGTTGGGTTCACCTCTTACGTTCCACCGAACTCTGCGAGAAGACAGGGACCTGCAGCCTCACAGTTGGGCTCCACGGTAAGGTGTGCGGGACAGACCTCAAACTGACCCACGGCATGGAGCGACACCCGCCATCGAGAGGTCTACAAGAGAGCCGCTGCAGCTAGCCCACAGGTCCCAGAAAACTAGATGCCTCTTTATGTAAGTGAGTTTTGGGGAGATTTGTTGCAAAGCATTATCGCAGCAAGAGCTGACTAATACAACGTTCTCCAAATCACTGCCATGTCCACGGCTGCCACCGTGCCTACGTGTAAGGCAACTGTGTCCTCGAACTTTGAGAACTCCTGAATTCTCGGTGCCTCTCCAACACAATGTACGTGGCTAAGGTGTCCCCAGATAACCTCACTAACGTACCACCGAGACCGCCCTAAGCTTTTATGGAACGTAATGCAACGCTCTTTCTATTCGTTCTCTGTTTCTACGTGGGTAAAATGCTTTCCGTCAGTCTAAAAGGATGGAAAATCGGCACAAAACACTCTGTGGATAGTTGTTTTTCACAAAGGAAAATCACAAACGAAACAGGCATTTCGCCGGGTGCAGAGCACTAACGCCCCCTAGTGCCTCTCAATGCCAAGTGGACAGAGGCACTTCATTAAATATCGAATCCCAGCTCTCTCCGCTTGAGAGGGAGAGCAAGCCATTCTCAGGTGGAGGAGGGCTGTTTTCAGCAGCTATCTGCAACGTTCTGTGGACCTGGCCACTGTGTAGCTACAAGGAAACCTTTTGTCTGAGGAACCTGACTAAAGAAACTTGAAAGTGGAGGAAGAGAGAAAGAATGAGACAACACCCTCATCTCGGTGACTCATCCACTTATTCGTTCACTTACCAAATCAAATATCCACTACGCGTAGAGAGTCCTGGGCTGAAAACCCGCACAGAACACGGAGACGTACCCCCATTCGCAGGGAGGTTAGGTACCAGAGAGGGAGACAAGATGTAGATTACCTTACGGCAGTTCCGCACATGTCCTGTTAAAGTGTTTGCAGCTCCAGGGGAGAGAAGGGATCCAGAAATCGCTTGGATTCTCAGTGAAGTCTTCCCAGAGAAGGAGGTGCAAAATAGGCGGACTGGAAGAAACAAAAAAATTAACCTCGTGGGTAGATATGAAACGGAGCAGAGGTTCACAGATACTTAGACCCCGTTCTTTCTTGACACGTCTGGAAAGTGAAACTGAAGCCAAATTACGGAGGGCCTTGAGTGTCAGTCTTCGGAGCTTGGCCGTACGGGGTTGACAGCGGGTGCCACGGACGGCTCGGACGAGGGCAAGGGCATAACCCAAGAGCCCTGGGAGGTGTAGGAGAGGTCGCAGCGAGGGAGATAGAAAGGCATGCGATTCTCCGAAGCAGTCACCGTAACCCAGGTGTAAACTCATAAACGGTAGACGCCGAGTAAGGGCGACACAGATGGCAGGGAGGAGTACGAGGGACACTAGAAAGGAAAACGCTCAGGGCTTCACCAGGGATCGGGTGCATTCCTTTTCCCTCTAACAGAGGTTATCAGTAACCGGGCTAGTCGCTGGGAATCAAGAGTAAGCCAAAGAGGCGTGATCTCTTCTTCCTCACGGACCACCACGGGGTAAACTTACCTACCTGAAACTGGATGGGAAAGGCGATGACGGCCATAAGCGAGAGGTGCGTGGTGTCACGTGAGCTACGGTAGGGGGACGTGATGAGCTGAGTAGGTAAGGGGACGCTTTCTTGACCAAGTGACACCTGAGAAGAGATGAGAAGGGTGAGGCGGCATCGGTCAGCTGCAAACTAAACAGAGGGACACTGCCTGCAGAGGGGCAGCACGGGCCATGCGCCGTTGTAAGTATGCAGGCCTGAGAGGAGGCCACTGTGGGCAGGATGACTGAGAATGGAAGGAAGGAGCTGCAAGACGAGGCCGCAGAGATCACGCTCCACCCTGCCCAGGCGATGCCCTGCCCTGCGGACTAGCACACCCAGAGAGAGAGTACCGGTGCACAGCCAGCTGAGAAGCCTGCTCGAGGATGCAAGGCAAGGCTGCTTCTTTCACCAAGAAAGTCTTGCCTGGTAAACTAAACGGCGTATCGATGGAGCGGACACGTGATTTTACATTCTGAAGCAGGCGCCCCGCCTTACGGAACGGCGACGGTTCTCAGGGGGGCCGGGCAGGAGCCGCTCCGCGCGTCTGTCCCAGGGACCCACCCGCCTGCGGGACCTCCGGCCGCCTCGCAGGAAGCTACGACGCCCAGCCCCGTGGCTACCTGTGCAGCGAGGTGTACTCCGCGGACGCGTGCCACACACACTTCAAGTGGGAGGGCGGCCTGAGTGGCAAGGCGAGAGGCCGGCCTGCCGCGCGTACCAAGAAGGCGCTCTTCGGCCTGGGCCTAGGTGCTTGCGCCGCCCCCCTGGGCCTACCGGGCTCTGAGGGCCCTGCCCTGGACCCCCTGCCCCCCTGCCCTTGGTTCAGTCACAGCAGAGGTGGCCACACCCACACCCTCTGTGACCTCGGCGTTCCACCCTCCTGCAGCCCCGCCCGCCCCCCCTCCGCCGGTTGCCCTGGGCTACGGAAGCTGCATCCTGGGGCCAGGGGGTTCCCAGGAGGCCAAGGGAAGACACGATGGCCTTAAGTGAGTCGCAGAGGCCTTACGTGGGCTTGTGTGGTTGGGTTCACCTCTTACGTTCCACCGAACTCTGCGAGAAGACAGGGACCTGCAGCCTCACAGTTGGGCTCCACGGTAAGGTGTGCGGGACAGACCTCAAACTGACCCACGGCATGGAGCGACACCCGCCATCGAGAGGTCTACAAGAGAGCCGCTGCAGCTAGCCCACAGGTCCCAGAAAACTAGATGCCTCTTTATGTAAGTGAGTTTTGGGGAGATTTGTTGCAAAGCATTATCGCAGCAAGAGCTGACTAATACAACGTTCTCCAAATCACTGCCATGTCCACGGCTGCCACCGTGCCTACGTGTAAGGCAACTGTGTCCTCGAACTTTGAGAACTCCTGAATTCTCGGTGCCTCTCCAACACAATGTACGTGGCTAAGGTGTCCCCAGATAACCTCACTAACGTACCACCGAGACCGCCCTAAGCTTTTATGGAACGTAATGCAACGCTCTTTCTATTCGTTCTCTGTTTCTACGTGGGTAAAATGCTTTCCGTCAGTCTAAAAGGATGGAAAATCGGCACAAAACACTCTGTGGATAGTTGTTTTTCACAAAGGAAAATCACAAACGAAACAGGCATTTCGCCGGGTGCAGAGCACTAACGCCCCCTAGTGCCTCTCAATGCCAAGTGGACAGAGGCACTTCATTAAATATCGAATCCCAGCTCTCTCCGCTTGAGAGGGAGAGCAAGCCATTCTCAGGTGGAGGAGGGCTGTTTTCAGCAGCTATCTGCAACGTTCTGTGGACCTGGCCACTGTGTAGCTACAAGGAAACCTTTTGTCTGAGGAACCTAACTAAAGAAACTTGAAAGTGGAGGAAGAGAGAAAGAATGAGACAACACCCTCATCTCGGTGACTCATCCACTTATTCGTTCACTTACCAAATCAAATATCCACTACGCGTAGAGAGTCCTGGGCTGAAAACCCGCACAGAACACGGAGACGTACCCCCATTCGCAGGGAGGTTAGGTACCAGAGAGGGAGACAAGATGTAGATTACCTTACGGCAGTTCCGCACATGTCCTGTTAAAGTGTTTGCAGCTCCAGGGGAGAGAAGGGATCCAGAAATCGCTTGGATTCTCAGTGAAGTCTTCCCAGAGAAGGAGGTGCAAAATAGGCGGACTGGAAGAAACAAAAAAATTAACCTCGTGGGTAGATATGAAACGGAGCAAAGGTTCACAGATACTTAGACCCCGTTCTTTCTTGACACGTCTGGAAAGTGAAACTGAAGCCAAATTACGGAGGGCCTTGAGTGTCAGTCTTCGGAGCTTGGCCGTACGGGGTTGACAGCGGGTGCCACGGACGGCTCGGACGAGGGCAAGGGCATAACCCAAGAGCCCTGGGAGGTGTAGGAGAGGTCGCAGCGAGGGAGATAGAAAGGCATGCGATTCTCCGAAGCAGTCACCGTAACCCAGGTGTAAACTCATAAACGGTAGACGCCGAGTAAGGGCGACACAGATGGCAGGGAGGAGTACGAGGGACACTAGAAAGGAAAACGCTCAGGGCTTCACCAGGGATCGGGTGCATTCCTTTCTCCCTCTAACAGAGGTTATCAGTAACCGGGCTAGTCGCTGGGAATCAAGAGTAAGCCAAAGAGGCGTGATCTCTTCTTCCTCACGGACCACCACGGGGTAAACTTACCTACCTGAAACTGGATGGGAAAGGCGATGACGGCCATAAGCGAGAGGTGCGTGGTGTCACGTGAGCTACGGTAGGGGGACGTGATGAGCTGAGTAGGTAAGGGGACGCTTTCTTGACCAAGTGACACCTGAGAAGAGATGAGAAGGGTGAGGCGGCATCGGTCAGCTGCAAACTAAACAGAGGGACACTGCCTGCAGAGGGGCAGCACGGGCCATGCGCCGTTGTAAGTATGCAGGCCTGAGAGGAGGCCACTGTGGGCAGGATGACTGAGAATGGAAGGAAGGAGCTGCAAGACGAGGCCGCAGAGATCACGCTCCACCCTGCCCAGGCGATGCCCTGCCCTGCGGACTAGCACACCCAGAGAGAGAGTACCGGTGCACAGCCAGCTGAGAAGCCTGCTCGAGGATGCAAGGCAAGGCTGCTTCTTTCACCAAGAAAGTCTTGCCTGGTAAACTAAACGGCGTATCGATGGAGCGGACACGTGATTTTACATTCTGAAGCAGGCGCCCCGCCTTACGGAACGGCGACGGTTCTCAGGGGGGCCGGGCAGGAGCCGCTCCGCGCGTCTGTCCCAGGGACCCACCCGCCTGCGGGACCTCCGGCCGCCTCGCAGGAAGCTACGACGCCCAGCCCCGTGGCTACCTGTGCAGCGAGGTGTACTCCGCGGACGCGTGCCACACACACTTCATGTGGGAGGGCGGCCTGAGTGGCAAGGCGAGAGGCCGGCCTGCCGCGCGTACCAAGAAGGCGCTCTTCGGCCTGGGCCTAGGTGCTTGCGCCGCCCCCCTGGGCCTACCGGGCTCTGAGGGCCCTGCCCTGGACCCCCTGCCCCCCTGCCCTTGGTTCAGTCACAGCAGAGGTGGCCACACCCACACCCTCTGTGACCTCGGCGTTCCACCCTCCTGCAGCCCCGCCCGCCCCCCCTCCGCCGGTTGCCCTGGGCTACGGAAGCTGCATCCTGGGGCCAGGGGGTTCCCAGGAGGCCAAGGGAAGACACGATGGCCTTAAGTGAGTCGCAGAGGCCTTACGTGGGCTTGTGTGGTTGGGTTCACCTCTTACGTTTCACCGAACTCTGCGAGAAGACAGGGACCTGCAGCCTCACAGTTGGGCTCCACGGTAAGGTGTGCGGGACAGACCTCAAACTGACCCACGGCATGGAGCGACACCCGCCATCGAGAGGTCTACAAGAGAGCCGCTGCAGCTAGCCCACAGGTCCCAGAAAACTAGATGCCTCTTTATGTAAGTGAGTTTTGGGGAGATTTGTTGCAAAGCATTATCGCAGCAAGAGCTGACTAATACAACGTTCTCCAAATCACTGCCATGTCCACGGCTGCCACCGTGCCTACGTGTAAGGCAACTGTGTCCTCGAACTTTGAGAACTCCTGAATTCTCGGTGCCTCTCCAACACAATGTACGTGGCTAAGGTGTCCCCAGATAACCTCACTAACGTACCACCGAGACTGCCCTAAGCTTTTATTGAACGTAATGCAACGCTCTTTCTATTCGTTCTCTGTTTCTACGTGGGTAAAATGCTTTCCGTCAGTCTAAACGGATGGAAAATCGGCACAAAACACTCTGTGGATAGTTGTTTTTCACAAAGGAAAATCACAAACGAAACAGGCATTTCGCCGGGTGCAGAGCACTAACGCCCCCTAGTGCCTCTCAATGCCAAGTGGACAGAGGCACTTCATTAAATATCGAATCCCAGCTCTCTCCGCTTGAGAGGGAGAGCAAGCCATTCTCAGGTGGAGGAGGGCTGTTTTCAGCAGCTATCTGCAACGTTCTGTGGACCTGGCCACTGTGTAGCTACAAGGAAACCTTTTGTCTGAGGAACCTAACTAAAGAAACTTGAAAGTGGAGGAAGAGAGAAAGAATGAGACAACACCCTCATCTCGGTGACTCATCCACTTATTCGTTCACTTACCAAATCAAATATCCACTACGCGTAGAGAGTCCTGGGCTGAAAACCCGCACAGAACACGGAGACGTACCCCCATTCGCAGGGAGGTTAGGTACCAGAGAGGGAGACAAGATGTAGATTACCTTACGGCAGTTCTGCACATGTCCTGTTAAAGTGTTTGCAGCTCCAGGGGAGAGAAGGGATCCAGAAATCGCTTGGATTCTCAGTGAAGTCTTCCCAGAGAAGGAGGTGCAAAATAGGCGGACTGGAAGAAACAAAAAACTAACCTCGTGGGTAGATATGAAACGGAGCAGAGGTTCACAGATACTTAGACCCCGTTCTTTCTTGACACGTCTGGAAAGTGAAACTGAAGCCAAATTACGGAGGGCCTTGAGTGTCAGTCTTCGGAGCTTGGCCGTACGGGGTTGACAGCGGGTGCCACGGACGGCTCGGACGAGGGCAAGGGCATAACCCAAGAGCCCTGGGAGGTGTAGGAGAGGTCGCAGCGAGGGAGATAGAAAGGCATGCGATTCTCCGAAGCAGTCACCGTAAGCCAGGTGTAAACTCATAAACGGTAGACGCCGAGTAAGGGCGACACAGATGGCAGGGAGGAGTACGAGGGACACTAGAAAGGAAAACGCTCAGGGCTTCACCAGGGATCGGGTGCATTCCTTTCTCCCTCTAACAGAGGTTATCAGTAACCGGGCTAGTCGCTGGGAATCAAGAGTAAGCCAAAGAGGCGTGATCTCTTCTTCCTCACGGACCACCACGGGGTAAACTTACCTACCTGAAACTGGATGGGAAAGGCGATGACGGCCATAAGCGAGAGGTGCGTGGTGTCACGTGAGCTACGGTAGGGGGACGTGATGAGCTGAGTAGGTAAGGGGACGCTTTCTTGACCAAGTGACACCTGAGAAGAGATGAGAAGGGTGAGGCGGCATCGGTCAGCTGCAAACTAAACAGAGGGACACTGCCTGCAGAGGGGCAGCACGGGCCATGCGCCGTTGTAAGTATGCAGGCCTGAGAGGAGGCCACTGTGGGCAGGATGACTGAGAATGGAAGGAAGGAGCTGCAAGACGAGGCCGCAGAGATCACGCTCCACCCTGCCCAGGCGATGCCCTGCCCTGCGGACTAGCACACCCAGAGAGAGAGTACCGGTGCACAGCCAGCTGAGAAGCCTGCTCGAGGATGCAAGGCAAGGCTGCTTCTTTCACCAAGAAAGTCTTGCCTGGTAAACTAAACGGCGTATCGATGGAGCGGACACGTGATTTTACATTCTGAAGCAGGCGCCCCGCCTTACGGAACGGCGACGGTTCTCAGGGGGGCCGGGCAGGAGCCGCTCCGCGCGTCTGTCCCAGGGACCCACCCGCCTGCGGGACCTCCGGCCGCCTCGCAGGAAGCTACGACGCCCAGTCCCGTGGCTACCTGTGCAGCGAGGTGTACTCCGCGGACGCGTGCCACACACACTTCAAGTGGGAGGGCGGCCTGAGTGGCAAGGCGAGAGGCCGGCCTGCCGCGCGTACCAAGAAGGCGCTCTTCGGCCTGGGCCTAGGTGCTTGCGCCGCCCCCCTGGGCCTACCGGGCTCTGAGGGCCCTGCCCTGGACCCCCTGCCCCCCTGCCCTTGGTTCAGTCACAGCAGAGGTGGCCACACCCACACCCTCTGTGACCTCGGCGTTCCACCCTCCTGCAGCCCCGCCCGCACCCCCTCCGCCGGTTGCCCTGGGCTACGGAAGCTGCATCCTGGGGCCACGGGGTTCCCAGGAGGCCAAGGGAAGACACGATGGCCTTAAGTGAGTCGCAGAGGCCTTACGTGGGCTTGTGTGGTTGGGTTCACCTCTTACGTTCCACCGAACTCTGCGAGAAGACAGGGACCTGCAGCCTCACAGTTGGGCTCCACGGTAAGGTGTGCGGGACAGACCTCAAACTGACCCACGGCATGGAGCGACACCCGCCATCGAGAGGTCTACAAGAGAGCCGCTGCAGCTAGCCCACAGGTCCCAGAAAACTAGATGCCTCTTTATGTAAGTGAGTTTTGGGGAGATTTGTTGCAAAGCATTATCGCAGCAAGAGCTGACTAATACAACGTTCTCCAAATCACTGCCATGTCCACGGCTGCCACCGTGCCTACGTGTAAGGCAACTGTGTCCTCGAACTTTGAGAACTCCTGAATTCTCGGTGCCTCTCCAACACAATGTACGTGGCTAAGGTGTCCCCAGATAACCTCACTAACGTACCACCGAGACTGCCCTAAGCTTTTATTGAACGTAATGCAACGTTCTTTCTATTCGTTCTCTGTTTCTACGTGGGTAAAATGCTTTCCGTCAGTCTAAACGGATGGAAAATCGGCACAAAACACTCTGTGGATAGTTGTTTTTCACAAAGGAAAATCACAAACGAAACAGGCATTTTGCCGGGTGCAGAGCACTAACGCCCCCTAGTGCCTCTCAATGCCAAGTGGACAGAGGCACTTCATTAAATATCGAATCCCAGCTCTCTCCGCTTGAGAGGGAGAGCAAGCCATTCTCAGGTGGAGGAGGGCTGTTTTCAGCAGCTATCTGCAACGTTCTGTGGACCTGGCCACTGTGTAGCTACAAGGAAACCTTTTGTCTGAGGAACCTAACTAAAGAAACTTGAAAGTGGAGGAAGAGAGAAAGAATGAGACAACACCCTCATCTCGGTGACTCATCCACTTATTCGTTCACTTACCAAATCAAATATCCACTACGCGTAGAGAGTCCTGGGCTGAAAACCCGCACAGAACACGGAGACGTACCCCCATTCGCAGGGAGGTTAGGTACCAGAGAGGGAGACAAGATGTAGATTACCTTACGGCAGTTCTGCACATGTCCTGTTAAAGTGTTTGCAGCTCCAGGGGAGAGAAGGGATCCAGAAATCGCTTGGATTCTCAGTGAAGTCTTCCCAGAGAAGGAGGTGCAAAATAGGCGGACTGGAAGAAACAAAAAATTAACCTCGTGGGTAGATATGAAACGGAGCAGAGGTTCACAGATACTTAGACCCCGTTCTTTCTTGACACGTCTGGAAAGTGAAACTGAAGCCAAATTACGGAGGGCCTTGAGTGTCAGTCTTCGGAGCTTGGCCGTACGGGGTTGACAGCGGGTGCCACGGACGGCTCGGACGAGGGCAAGGGCATAACCCAAGAGCCCTGGGAGGTGTAGGAGAGGTCGCAGCGAGGGAGATAGAAAGGCATGCGATTCTCCGAAGCAGTCACCGTAACCCAGGTGTAAACTCATAAACGGTAGACGCCGAGTAAGGGCGACACAGATGGCAGGGAGGAGTACGAGGGACACTAGAAAGGAAAACGCTCAGGGCTTCACCAGGGATCGGGTGCATTCCTTTCTCCCTCTAACAGAGGTTATCAGTAACCGGGCTAGTCGCTGGGAATCAAGAGTAAGCCAAAGAGGCGTGATCTCTTCTTCCTCACGGACCACCACGGGGTAAACTTACCTACCTGAAACTGGATGGGAAAGGCGATGACGGCCATAAGCGAGAGGTGCGTGGTGTCACGTGAGCTACGGTAGGGGGACGTGATGAGCTGAGTAGGTAAGGGGACGCTTTCTTGACCAAGTGACACCTGAGAAGAGATGAGAAGGGTGAGGCGGCATCGGTCAGCTGCAAACTAAACAGAGGGACACTGCCTGCAGAGGGGCAGCACGGGCCATGCGCCGTTGTAAGTATGCAGGCCTGAGAGGAGGCCACTGTGGGCAGGATGACTGAGAATGGAAGGAAGGAGCTGCAAGACGAGGCCGCAGAGATCACGCTCCACCCTGCCCAGGCGATGCCCTGCCCTGCGGACTAGCACACCCAGAGAGAGAGTACCGGTGCACAGCCAGCTGAGAAGCCTGCTCGAGGATGCAAGGCAAGGCTGCTTCTTTCACCAAGAAAGTCTTGCCTGGTAAACTAAACGGCGTATCGATGGAGCGGACACGTGATTTTACATTCTGAAGCAGGCGCCCCGCCTTACGGAACGGCGACGGTTCTCAGGGGGGCCGGGCAGGAGCCGCTCCGCGCGTCTGTCCCAGGGACCCACCCGCCTGCGGGACCTCCGGCCGCCTCGCAGGAAGCTACGACGCCCAGCCCCGTGGCTAACTGTGCAGCGAGGTGTACTCCGCGGACGCGTGCCACACACACTTCAAGTGGGAGGGCGGCCTGAGTGGCAAGGCGAGAGGCCGGCCTGCCGCGCGTACCAAGAAGGCGCTCTTCGGCCTGGGCCTAGGTGCTTGCACCGCCCCCCTGGGCCTACCGGGCTCTGAGGGCCCTGCCCTGGACCCCCTGCCCCCCTGCCCTTGGTTCAGTCACAGCAGAGGTGGCCACACCCACACCCTCTGTGACCTCGGCGTTCCACCCTCCTGCAGCCCCGCCCGCCCCCCCTCCGCCGGTTGCCCTGGGCTACGGAAGCTGCATCCTGGGGCCAGGGGGTTCCCAGGAGGCCAAGGGAAGACACGATGGCCTTAAGTGAGTCGCAGAGGCCTTACGTGGGCTTGTGTGGTTGGGTTCACCTCTTACGTTTCACCGAACTCTGCGAGAAGACAGGGACCTGCAGCCTCACAGTTGGGCTCCACGGTAAGGTGTGCGGGACAGACCTCAAACTGACCCACGGCATGGAGCGACACCCGCCATCGAGAGGTCTACAAGAGAGCCGCTGCAGCTAGCCCACAGGTCCCAGAAAACTAGATGCCTCTTTATGTAAGTGAGTTTTGGGGAGATTTGTTGCAAAGCATTATCGCAGCAAGAGCTGACTAATACAACGTTCTCCAAATCACTGCCATGTCCACGGCTGCCACCGTGCCTACGTGTAAGGCAACTGTGTCCTCGAACTTTGAGAACTCCTGAATTCTCGGTGCCTCTCCAACACAATGTACGTGGCTAAGGTGTCCCCAGATAACCTCACTAACGTACCACCGAGACCGCCCTAAGCTTTTATTGAACGTAATGCAACGCTCTTTCTATTCGTTCTCTGTTTCTACGTGGGTAAAATGCTTTCCGTCAGTCGAAAAGGATGGAAAATCGGCACAAAACACTCTGTGGATAGTTGTTTTTCACACAGGAAAATCACAAACGAAACAGGCATTTCGCCGGGTGCAGAGCACTAACGCCCCCTAGTGCCTCTCAATGCCAAGTGGACAGAGGCACTTCATTAAATATCGAATCCCAGCTCTCTCCGCTTGAGAGGGAGAGCAAGCCATTCTCAGGTGGAGGAGGGCTGTTTTCAGCAGCTATCTGCAACGTTCTGTGGACCTGGCCACTGTGTAGCTACAAGGAAACCTTTTGTCTGAGGAACCTAACTAAAGAAACTTGAAAGTGGAGGAAGAGAGAAAGAATGAGACAACACCCTCATCTCGGTGACTCATCCACTTATTCGTTCACTTACCAAATCAAATATCCACTACGCGTAGAGAGTCCTGGGCTGAAAACCCGCACAGAACACGGAGACGTACCCCCATTCGCAGGGAGGTTAGGTACCAGAGAGGGAGACAAGATGTAGATTACCTTACGGCAGTTCCGCACATGTCCTGTTAAAGTGTTTGCAGCTCCAGGGGAGAGAAGGGATCCAGAAATCGCTTGGATTCTCAGTGAAGTCTTCCCAGAGAAGGAGGTGCAAAATAGGCGGACTGGAAGAAACAAAAAAATTAACCTCGTGGGTAGATATGAAACGGAGCAGAGGTGCACAGATACTTAGACCCCGTTCTTTCTTGACACGTCTGGAAAGTGAAACTGAAGCCAAATTACGGAGGGCCTTGAGTGTCAGTCTTCGGAGCTTGGCCGTACGGGGTTGACAGCGGGTGCCACGGATGGCTCGGACGAGGGCAAGGGCATAACCCAAGAGCCCTGGGAGGTGTAGGAGAGGTCGCAGCGAGGGAGATAGAAAGGCATGCGATTCTCCGAAGCAGTCACCGTAACCCAGGTGTAAACTCATAAACGGTAGACGCCGAGTAAGGGCGACACAGATGGCAGGGAGGAGTACGAGGGACACTAGAAAGGAAAACGCTCAGGGCTTCACCAGGGATCGGGTGCATTCCTTTCTCCCTCTAACAGAGGTTATCAGTAACCGGGCTAGTCGCTGGGAATCAAGAGTAAGCCAAAGAGGCGTGATCTCTTCTTCCTCACGGACCACCACGGGGTAAACTTACCTACCTGAAACTGGATGGGAAAGGCGATGACGGCCATAAGCGAGAGGTGCGTGGTGTCACGTGAGCTACGGTAGGGGGACGTGATGAGCTGAGTAGGTAAGGGGACGCTTTCTTGACCAAGTGACACCTGAGAAGAGATGAGAAGGGTGAGGCGGCATCGGTCAGCTGCAAACTAAACAGAGGGACACTGCCTGCAGAGGGGCAGCACGGGCCATGCGCCGTTGTAAGTATGCAGGCCTGAGAGGAGGCCACTGTGGGCAGGATGACTGAGAATGGAAGGAAGGAGCTGCAAGACGAGGCCGCAGAGATCACGCTCCACCCTGCCCAGGCGATGCCCTGCCCTGCGGACTAGCACACCCAGAGAGAGAGTACCGGTGCACAGCCAGCTGAGAAGCCTGCTCGAGGATGCAAGGCAAGGCTGCTTCTTTCACCAAGAAAGTCTTGCCTGGTAAACTAAACGGCGTATCGATGGAGCGGACACGTGATTTTACATTCTGAAGCAGGCGCCCCGCCTTACGGAACGGCGACGGTTCTCAGGGGGGCCGGGCAGGAGCCGCTCCGCGCGTCTGTCCCAGGGACCCACCCGCCTGCGGGACCTCCGGCCGCCTCGCAGGAAGCTACGACGCCCAGCCCCGTGGCTACCTGTGCAGCGAGGTGTACTCCGCGGACGCGTGCCACACACACTTCAAGTGGGAGGGCGGCCTGAGTGGCAAGGCGAGAGGCCGGCCTGCCGCGCGTACCAAGAAGGCGCTCTTCGGCCTGGGCCTAGGTGCTTGCGCCGCCCCCCTGGGCCTACCGGGCTCTGAGGGCCCTGCCCTGGACCCCCTGCCCCCCTGCCCTTGGTTCAGTCACAGCAGAGGTGGCCACACCCACACCCTCTGTGACCTCGGCGTTCCACCCTCCTGCAGCCCCGCCCGCCCCCCCTCCGCCGGTTGCCCTGGGCTACGGAAGCTGCATCCTGGGGCCAGGGGGTTCCCAGGAGGCCAAGGGAAGACACGATGGCCTTAAGTGAGTCGCAGAGGCCTTACGTGGGCTTGTGTGGTTGGGTTCACCTCTTACGTTTCACCGAACTCTGCGAGAAGACAGGGACCTGCAGCCTCACAGTTGGGCTCCACGGTAAGGTGTGCGGGACAGACCTCAAACTGACCCACGGCATGGAGCGACACCCGCCATCGAGAGGTCTACAAGAGAGCCGCTGCAGCTAGCCCACAGGTCCCAGAAAACTAGATGCCTCTTTATGTAAGTGAGTTTTGGGGAGATTTGTTGCAAAGCATTATCGCAGCAAGAGCTGACTAATACAACATTCTCCAAATCACTGCCATGTCCACGGCTGCCACCGTGCCTACGTGTAAGGCAACTGTGTCCTCGAACTTTGAGAACTCCTGAATTCTCGGTGCCTCTCCAACACAATGTACGTGGCTAAGGTGTCCCCAGATAACCTCACTAACGTACCACCGAGACCGCCCTAAGCTTTTATTGAACGTAATGCAACGCTCTTTCTATTCGTTCTCTGTTTCTACGTGGGTAAAATGCTTTCCATCAGTCTAAAAGGATGGAAAATCGGCACAAAACACTCTGTGGATAGTTGTTTTTCACAAAGGAAAATCACAAACGAAACAGGCATTTCGCCGGGTGCAGAGCACTAACGCCCCCTAGTGCCTCTCAATGCCAAGTGGACAGAGGCACTTCATTAAATATCGAATCCCAGCTCTCTCCGCTTGAGAGGGAGAGCAAGCCATTCTCAGGTGGAGGAGGGCTGTTTTCAGCAGCTATCTGCAACGTTCTGTGGACCTGGCCACTGTGTAGCTACAAGGAAACCTTTTGTCTGAGGAACCTAACTAAAGAAACTTGAAAGTGGAGGAAGAGAGAAAGAATGAGACAACACCCTCATCTCGGTGACTCATCCACTTATTCGTTCACTTACCAAATCAAATATCCACTACGCGTAGAGAGTCCTGGGCTGAAAACCCGCACAGAACACGGAGACGTACCCCCATTCGCAGGGAGGTTAGGTACCAGAGAGGGAGACAAGATGTAGATTACCTTACGGCAGTTCCGCACATGTCCTGTTAAAGTGTTTGCAGCTCCAGGGGAGAGAAGGGATCCAGAAATCGTTTGGATTCTCAGTGAAGTCTTCCCAGAGAAGGAGGTGCAAAATAGGCGGACTGGAAGAAACAAAAAAATTAACCTCGTGGGTAGATATGAAACGGAGCAGAGGTTCACAGATACTTAGACCCCGTTCTTTCTTGACACGTCTGGAAAGTGAAACTGAAGCCAAATTACGGAGGGCCTTGAGTGTCAGTCTTCGGAGCTTGGCCGTACGGGGTTGACAGCGGGTGCCACGGACGGCTCGGACGAGGGCAAGGGCATAACCCAAGAGCCCTGGGAGGTGTAGGAGAGGTCGCAGCGAGGGAGATAGAAAGGCATGCGATTCTCCGAAGCAGTCACCGTAACCCAGGTGTAAACTCATAAACGGTAGACGCCGAGTAAGGGCGACACAGATGGCAGGGAGGAGTACGAGGGACACTAGAAAGGAAAACGCTCAGGGCTTCACCAGGGATCGGGTGCATTCCTTTCTCCCTCTAACAGAGGTTATCAGTAACCGGGCTAGTCGCTGGGAATCAAGAGTAAGCCAAAGAGGCGTGATCTCTTCTTCCTCACGGACCACCACGGGGTAAACTTACCTACCTGAAACTGGATGGGAAAGGCGATGACGGCCATAAGCGAGAGGTGCGTGGTGTCACGTGAGCTACGGTAGGGGGACGTGATGAGCTGAGTAGGTAAGGGGACGCTTTCTTGACCAAGTGACACCTGAGAAGAGATGAGAAGGGTGAGGCGGCATCGGTCAGCTGCAAACTAAACAGAGGGACACTGCCTGCAGAGGGGCAGCACGGGCCATGCGCCGTTGTAAGTATGCAGGCCTGAGAGGAGGCCACTGTGGGCAGGATGACTGAGAATGGAAGGAAGGAGCTGCAAGACGAGGCCGCAGAGATCACGCTCCACCCTGCCCAGGCGATGCCCTGCCCTGCGGACTAGCACACCCAGAGAGAGAGTACCGGTGCACAGCCAGCTGAGAAGCCTGCTCGAGGATGCAAGGCAAGGCTGCTTCTTTCACCAAGAAAGTCTTGCCTGGTAAACTAAACGGCGTATCGATGGAGCGGACACGTGATTTTACATTCTGAAGCAGGCGCCCCGCCTTACGGAACGGCGACGGTTCTCAGGGGGGCCGGGCAGGAGCCGCTCCGCGCGTCTGTCCCAGGGACCCACCCGCCTGCGGGACCTCCGGCCGCCTCGCAGGAAGCTCCGACGCCCAGCCCCGTGGCTACCTGTGCAGCGAGGTGTACTCCGCGGACGCGTGCCACACACACTTCAAGTGGGAGGGCGGCCTGAGTGGCAAGGCGAGAGGCCGGCCTGCCGCGCGTACCAAGAAGGCGCTCTTCGGCCTGGGCCTAGGTGCTTGCGCCGCCCCCCTGGGCCTACCGGGCTCTGAGGGCCCTGCCCTGGACCCCCTGCCCCCCTGCCCTTGGTTCAGTCACAGCAGAGGTGGCCACACCCACACCCTCTGTGACCTCGGCGTTCCACCCTCCTGCAGCCCCGCCCGCCCCCCCTCCGCCGGTTGCCCTGGGCTACGGAAGCTGCATCCTGGGGCCAGGGGGTTCCCAGGAGGCCAAGGGAAGACACGATGGCCTTAAGTGAGTCGCAGAGGCCTTACGTGGGCTTGTGTGGTTGGGTTCACCTCTTACGTTTCACCGAACTCTGCGAGAAGACAGGGACCTGCAGCCTCACAGTTGGGCTCCACGGTAAGGTGTGCGGGACAGACCTCAAACTGACCCACGGCATGGAGCGACACCCGCCATCGAGAGGTCTACAAGAGAGCCGCTGCAGCTAGCCCACAGGTCCCAGAAAACTAGATGCCTCTTTATGTAAGTGAGTTTTGGGGAGATTTGTTGCAAAGCATTATCGCAGCAAGAGCTGACTAATACAACGTTCTCCAAATCACTGCCATGTCCACGGCTGCCACCGTGCCTACGTGTAAGGCAACTGTGTCCTCGAACTTTGAGAACTCCTGAATTCTCGGTGCCTCTCCAACACAATGTACGTGGCTAAGGTGTCCCCAGATAACCTCACTAACGTACCACCGAGACCGCCCTAAGCTTTTATTGAACGTAATGCAACGCTCTTTCTATTCGTTCTCTGTTTCTACGTGGGTAAAATGCTTTCCGTCAGTCTAAAAGGATGGAAAATCGGCACAAAACACTCTGTGGATAGTTGTTTTTCACAAAGGAAAATCACAAACGAAACAGGCATTTCGCCGGGTGCAGAGCACTAACGCCCCCTAGTGCCTCTCAATGCCAAGTGGACAGAGGCACTTCATTAAATATCGAATCCCAGCTCTCTCCGCTTGAGAGGGAGAGCAAGCCATTCTCAGGTGGAGGAGGGCTGTTTTCAGCAGCTATCTGCAACGTTCTGTGGACCTGGCCACTGTGTAGCTACAAGGAAACCTTTTGTCTGAGGAACCTAACTAAAGAAACTTGAAAGTGGAGGAAGAGAGAAAGAATGAGACAACACCCTCATCTCGGTGACTCATCCACTTATTCGTTCACTTACCAAATCAAATATCCACTACGCGTAGAGAGTCCTGGGCTGAAAACCCGCACAGAACACGGAGACGTACCCCCATTCGCAGGGAGGTTAGGTACCAGAGAGGGAGACAAGATGTAGATTACCTTACGGCAGTTCCGCACATGTCCTGTTAAAGTGTTTGCAGCTCCAGGGGAGAGAAGGGATCCAGAAATCGCTTGGATTCTCAGTGAAGTCTTCCCAGAGAAGGAGGTGCAAAATAGGCGGACTGGAAGAAACAAAAAAATTAACCTCGTGGGTAGATATGAAACGGAGCAGAGGTGCACAGATACTTAGACCCCGTTCTTTCTTGACACGTCTGGAAAGTGAAACTGAAGCCAAATTACGGAGGGCCTTGAGTGTCAGTCTTCGGAGCTTGGCCGTACGGGGTTGACAGCGGGTGCCACGGACGGCTCGGACGAGGGCAAGGGCATAACCCAAGAGCCCTGGGAGGTGTAGGAGAGGTCGCAGCGAGGGAGATAGAAAGGCATGCGATTCTCCGAAGCAGTCACCGTAACCCAGGTGTAAACTCATAAACGGTAGACGCCGAGTAAGGGCGACACAGATGGCAGGGAGGAGTACGAGGGACACTAGAAAGGAAAACGCTCAGGGCTTCACCAGGGATCGGGTGCATTCCTTTCTCCCTCTAACAGAGGTTATCAGTAACCGGGCTAGTCGCTGGGAATCAAGAGTAAGCCAAAGAGGCGTGATCTCTTCTTCCTCACGGACCACCACGGGGTAAACTTACCTACCTGAAACTGGATGGGAAAGGCGATGACGGCCATAAGCGAGAGGTGCGTGGTGTCACGTGAGCTACGGTAGGGGGACGTGATGAGCTGAGTAGGTAAGGGGACGCTTTCTTGACCAAGTGACACCTGAGAAGAGATGAGAAGGGTGAGGCGGCATCGGTCAGCTGCAAACTAAACAGAGGGACACTGCCTGCAGAGGGGCAGCACGGGCCATGCGCCGTTGTAAGTATGCAGGCCTGAGAGGAGGCCACTGTGGGCAGGATGACTGAGAATGGAAGGAAGGAGCTGCAAGACGAGGCCGCAGAGATCACGCTCCACCCTGCCCAGGCGATGCCCTGCCCTGCGGACTAGCACACCCAGAGAGAGAGTACCGGTGCACAGCCAGCTGAGAAGCCTGCTCGAGGATGCAAGGCAAGGCTGCTTCTTTCACCAAGAAAGTCTTGCCTGGTAAACTAAACGGCGTATCGATGGAGCGGACACGTGATTTTACATTCTGAAGCAGGCGCCCCGCCTTACGGAACGGCGACGGTTCTCAGGGGGGCCGGGCAGGAGCCGCTCCGCGCGTCTGTCCCAGGGACCCACCCGCCTGCGGGACCTCCGGCCGCCTCGCAGGAAGCTCCGACGCCCAGCCCCGTGGCTACCTGTGCAGCGAGGTGTACTCCGCGGACGCGTGCCACACACACTTCAAGTGGGAGGGCGGCCTGAGTGGCAAGGCGAGAGGCCGGCCTGCCGCGCGTACCAAGAAGGCGCTCTTCGGCCTGGGCCTAGGTGCTTGCGCCGCCCCCCTGGGCCTACCGGGCTCTGAGGGCCCTGCCCTGGACCCCCTGCCCCCCTGCCCTTGGTTCAGTCACAGCAGAGGTGGCCACACCCACACCCTCTGTGACCTCGGCGTTCCACCCTCCTGCAGCCCCGCCCGCCCCCCCTCCGCCGGTTGCCCTGGGCTACGGAAGCTGCATCCTGGGGCCAGGGGGTTCCCAGGAGGCCAAGGGAAGACACGATGGCCTTAAGTGAGTCGCAGAGGCCTTACGTGGGCTTGTGTGGTTGGGTTCACCTCTTACGTTTCACCGAACTCTGCGAGAAGACAGGGACCTGCAGCCTCACAGTTGGGCTCCACGGTAAGGTGTGCGGGACAGACCTCAAACTGACCCACGGCATGGAGCGACACCCGCCATCGAGAGGTCTACAAGAGAGCCGCTGCAGCTAGCCCACAGGTCCCAGAAAACTAGATGCCTCTTTATGTAAGTGAGTTTTGGGGAGATTTGTTGCAAAGCATTATCGCAGCAAGAGCTGACTAATACAACGTTCTCCAAATCACTGCCATGTCCACGGCTGCCACCGTGCCTACGTGTAAGGCAACTGTGTCCTCGAACTTTGAGAACTCCTGAATTCTCGGTGCCTCTCCAACACAATGTACGTGGCTAAGGTGTCCCCAGAT
The DNA here is from genome assembly GCF_951394435.1 of Stenella coeruleoalba. Taxonomy (NCBI): domain Eukaryota; kingdom Metazoa; phylum Chordata; class Mammalia; order Artiodactyla; family Delphinidae; genus Stenella; species Stenella coeruleoalba. The sequence continues at coordinate 155,329,653 of NC_137169.1, forward strand.
AACCTCACTAACGTACCACCGAGACCGCCCTAAGCTTTTATTGAACGTAATGCAACGCTCTTTCTATTCGTTCTCTGTTTCTACGTGGGTAAAATGCTTTCCGTCCGTCTAAAAGGATGGAAAATCGGCACAAAACACTCTGTGGATAGTTGTTTTTCACAAAGGAAAATCACAAACGAAACAGGCATTTCGCCGGGTGCAGAGCACTAACGCCCCCTAGTGCCTCTCAATGCCAAGTGGACAGAGGCACTTCATTAAATATCGAATCCCAGCTCTCTCCGCTTGAGAGGGAGAGCAAGCCATTCTCAGGTGGAGGAGGGCTGTTTTCAGCAGCTATCTGCAACGTTCTGTGGACCTGGCCACTGTGTAGCTACAAGGAAACCTTTTGTCTGAGGAACCTAACTAAAGAAACTTGAAAGTGGAGGAAGAGAGAAAGAATGAGACAACACCCTCATCTCGGTGACTCATCCACTTATTCGTTCACTTACCAAATCAAATATCCACTACGCGTAGAGAGTCCTGGGCTGAAAACCCGCACAGAACACGGAGACGTACCCCCATTCGCAGGGAGGTTAGGTACCAGAGAGGGAGACAAGATGTAGATTACCTTACGGCAGTTCCGCACATGTCCTGTTAAAGTGTTTGCAGCTCCAGGGGAGAGAAGGGATCCAGAAATCGCTTGGATTCTCAGTGAAGTCTTCCCAGAGAAGGAGGTGCAAAATAGGCGGACTGGAAGAAACAAAAAAATTAACCTCGTGGGTAGATATGAAACGGAGCAGAGGTTCACAGATACTTAGACCCCGTTCTTTCTTGACACGTCTGGAAAGTGAAACTGAAGCCAAATTACGGAGGGCCTTGAGTGTCAGTCTTCGGAGCTTGGCCGTACGGGGTTGACAGCGGGTGCCACGGACGGCTCGGACGAGGGCAAGGGCATAACCCAAGAGCCCTGGGAGGTGTAGGAGAGGTCGCAGCGAGGGAGATAGAAAGGCATGCGATTCTCCGAAGCAGTCACCGTAACCCAGGTGTAAACTCATAAACGGTAGACGCCGAGTAAGGGCGACACAGATGGCAGGGAGGAGTACGAGGGACACTAGAAAGGAAAACGCTCAGGGCTTCACCAGGGATCGGGTGCATTCCTTTCTCCCTCTAACAGAGGTTATCAGTAACCGGGCTAGTCGCTGGGAATCAAGAGTAAGCCAAAGAGGCGTGATCTCTTCTTCCTCACGGACCACCACGGGGTAAACTTACCTACCTGAAACTGGATGGGAAAGGCGATGACGGCCATAAGCGAGAGGTGCGTGGTGTCACGTGAGCTACGGTAGGGGGACGTGATGAGCTGAGTAGGTAAGGGGACGCTTTCTTGACCAAGTGACACCTGAGAAGAGATGAGAAGGGTGAGGCGGCATCGGTCAGCTGCAAACTAAACAGAGGGACACTGCCTGCAGAGGGGCAGCACGGGCCATGCGCCGTTGTAAGTATGCAGGCCTGAGAGGAGGCCACTGTGGGCAGGATGACTGAGAATGGAAGGAAGGAGCTGCAAGACGAGGCCGCAGAGATCACGCTCCACCCTGCCCAGGCGATGCCCTGCCCTGCGGACTAGCACACCCAGAGAGAGAGTACCGGTGCACAGCCAGCTGAGAAGCCTGCTCGAGGATGCAAGGCAAGGCTGCTTCTTTCACCAAGAAAGTCTTGCCTGGTAAACTAAACGGCGTATCGATGGAGCGGACACGTGATTTTACATTCTGAAGCAGGCGCCCCGCCTTACGGAACGGCGACGGTTCTCAGGGGGGCCGGGCAGGAGCCGCTCCGCGCGTCTGTCCCAGGGACCCACCCGCCTGCGGGACCTCCGGCCGCCTCGCAGGAAGCTACGACGCCCAGCCCCGTGGCTACCTGTGCAGCGAGGTGTACTCCGCGGACGCGTGCCACACACACTTCAAGTGGGAGGGCGGCCTGAGTGGCAAGGCGAGAGGCCGGCCTGCCGCGCGTACCAAGAAGGCGCTCTTCGGCCTGGGCCTAGGTGCTTGCGCCGCCCCCCTGGGCCTACCGGGCTCTGAGGGCCCTGCCCTGGACCCCCTGCCCCCCTGCCCTTGGTTCAGTCACAGCAGAGGTGGCCACACCCACACCCTCTGTGACCTCAGCGTTCCACCCTCCTGCAGCCCCGCCCGCCCCCCCTCCGCCGGTTGCCCTGGGCTACGGAAGCTGCATCCTGGGGCCAGGGGGTTCCCAGGAGGCCAAGGGAAGACACGATGGCCTTAAGTGAGTCGCAGAGGCCTTACGTGGGCTTGTGTGGTTGGGTTCACCTCTTACGTTTCACCGAACTCTGCGAGAAGACAGGGACCTGCAGCCTCACAGTTGGGCTCCATGGTAAGGTGTGCGGGACAGACCTCAAACTGACCCACGGCATGGAGCGACACCCGCCATCGAGAGGTCTACAAGAGAGCCGCTGCAGCTAGCCCACAGGTCCCAGAAAACTAGATGCCTCTTTATGTAAGTGAGTTTTGGGGAGATTTGTTGCAAAGCATTATCGCAGCAAGAGCTGACTAATACAACGTTCTCCAAATCACTGCCATGTCCACGGCTGCCACCGTGCCTACGTGTAAGGCAACTGTGTCCTCGAACTTTGAGAACTCCTGAATTCTCGGTGCCTCTCCAACACAATGTACGTGGCTAAGGTGTCCCCAGATAACCTCACTAACGTACCACCGAGACCGCCCTAAGCTTTTATTGAACGTAATGCAACGCTCTTTCTATTCGTTCTCTGTTTCTACGTGGGTAAAATGCTTTCCGTCAGTCTAAAAGGATGGAAAATCGGCACAAAACACTCTGTGGATAGTTGTTTTTCACAAAGGAAAATCACAAACGAAACAGGCATTTCGCCGGGTGCAGAGCACTAACGCCCCCTAGTGCCTCTCAATGCCAAGTGGACAGAGGCACTTCATTAAATATCGAATCCCAGCTCTCTCCGCTTGAGAGGGAGAGCAAGCCATTCTCAGGTGGAGGAGGGCTGTTTTCAGCAGCTATCTGCAACGTTCTGTGGACCTGGCCACTGTGTAGCTACAAGGAAACCTTTTGTCTGAGGAACCTAACTAAAGAAACTTGAAAGTGGAGGAAGAGAGAAAGAATGAGACAACACCCTCATCTCGGTGACTCATCCACTTATTCGTTCACTTACCAAATCAAATATCCACTACGCGTAGAGAGTCCTGGGCTGAAAACCCGCACAGAACACGGAGACGTACCCCCATTCGCAGGGAGGTTAGGTACCAGAGAGGGAGACAAGATGTAGATTACCTTACGGCAGTTCCGCACATGTCCTGTTAAAGTGTTTGCAGCTCCAGGGGAGAGAAGGGATCCAGAAATCGCTTGGATTCTCAGTGAAGTCTTCCCAGAGAAGGAGGTGCAAAATAGGCGGACTGGAAGAAACAAAAAAATTAACCTCGTGGGTAGATATGAAACGGAGCAGAGGTGCACAGATACTTAGACCCCGTTCTTTCTTGACACGTCTGGAAAGTGAAACTGAAGCCAAATTACGGAGGGCCTTGAGTGTCAGTCTTCGGAGCTTGGCCGTACGGGGTTGACAGCGGGTGCCACGGACGGCTCGGACGAGGGCAAGGGCATAACCCAAGAGCCCTGGGAGGTGTAGGAGAGGTCGCAGCGAGGGAGATAGAAAGGCATGCGATTCTCCGAAGCAGTCACCGTAACCCAGGTGTAAACTCATAAACGGTAGACGCCGAGTAAGGGCGACACAGATGGCAGGGAGGAGTACGAGGGACACTAGAAAGGAAAACGCTCAGGGCTTCACCAGGGATCGGGTGCATTCCTTTCTCCCTCTAACAGAGGTTATCAGTAACCGGGCTAGTCGCTGGGAATCAAGAGTAAGCCAAAGAGGCGTGATCTCTTCTTCCTCACGGACCACCACGGGGTAAACTTACCTACCTGAAACTGGATGGGAAAGGCGATGACGGCCATAAGCGAGAGGTGCGTGGTGTCACGTGAGCTACGGTAGGGGGACGTGATGAGCTGAGTAGGTAAGGGGACGCTTTCTTGACCAAGTGACACCTGAGAAGAGATGAGAAGGGTGAGGCGGCATCGGTCAGCTGCAAACTAAACAGAGGGACACTGCCTGCAGAGGGGCAGCACGGGCCATGCGCCGTTGTAAGTATGCAGGCCTGAGAGGAGGCCACTGTGGGCAGGATGACTGAGAATGGAAGGAAGGAGCTGCAAGACGAGGCCGCAGAGATCACGCTCCACCCTGCCCAGGCGATGCCCTGCCCTGCGGACTAGCACACCCAGAGAGAGAGTACCGGTGCACAGCCAGCTGAGAAGCCTGCTCGAGGATGCAAGGCAAGGCTGCTTCTTTCACCAAGAAAGTCTTGCCTGGTAAACTAAACGGCGTATCGATGGAGCGGACACGTGATTTTACATTCTGAAGCAGGCGCCCCGCCTTACGGAACGGCGACGGTTCTCAGGGGGGCCGGGCAGGAGCCGCTCCGCGCGTCTGTCCCAGGGACCCACCCGCCTGCGGGACCTCCGGCCGCCTCGCAGGAAGCTACGACGCCCAGCCCCGTGGCTACCTGTGCAGCGAGGTGTACTCCGCGGACGCGTGCCACACACACTTCAAGTGGGAGGGCGGCCTGAGTGGCAAGGCGAGAGGCCGGCCTGCCGCGCGTACCAAGAAGGCGCTCTTCGGCCTGGGCCTAGGTGCTTGCGCCGCCCCCCTGGGCCTACCGGGCTCTGAGGGCCCTGCCCTGGACCCCCTGCACCCCTGCCCTTGGTTCAGTCACAGCAGAGGTGGCCACACCCACACCCTCTGTGACCTCGGTGTTCCACCCTCCTGCAGCCCCGCCCGCCCCCCCTCCGCCGGTTGCCCTGGGCTACGGAAGCTGCATCCTGGGGCCAGGGGGTTCCCAGGAGGCCAAGGGAAGACACGATGGCCTTAAGTGAGTCGCAGAGGCCTTACGTGGGCTTGTGTGGTTGGGTTCACCTCTTACGTTTCACCGAACTCTGCGAGAAGACAGGGACCTGCAGCCTCACAGTTGGGCTCCACGGTAAGGTGTGCGGGACAGACCTCAAACTGACCCACGGCATGGAGCGACACCCGCCATCGAGAGGTCTACAAGAGAGCCGCTGCAGCTAGCCCACAGGTCCCAGAAAACTAGATGCCTCTTTATGTAAGTGAGTTTTGGGGAGATTTGTTGCAAAGCATTATCGCAGCAAGAGCTGACTAATACAACGTTCTCCAAATCACTGCCATGTCCACGGCTGCCACCGTGCCTACGTGTAAGGCAACTGTGTCCTCGAACTTTGAGAACTCCTGAATTCTCGGTGCCTCTCCAACACAATGTACGTGGCTAAGGTGTCCCCAGATAACCTCACTAACGTACCACCGAGACTGCCCTAAGCTTTTATTGAACGTAATGCAACGCTCTTTCTATTCGTTCTCTGTTTCTACGTGGGTAAAATGCTTTCCGTCAGTCTAAACGGATGGAAAATCGGCACAAAACACTCTGTGGATAGTTGTTTTTCACAAAGGAAAATCACAAACGAAACAGGCATTTCGCCGGGTGCAGAGCACTAACGCCCCCTAGTGCCTCTCAATGCCAAGTGGACAGAGGCACTTCATTAAATATCGAATCCCAGCTCTCTCCGCTTGAGAGGGAGAGCAAGCCATTCTCAGGTGGAGGAGGGCTGTTTTCAGCAGCTATCTGCAACGTTCTGTGGACCTGGCCACTGTGTAGCTACAAGGAAACCTTTTGTCTGAGGAACCTGACTAAAGAAACTTGAAAGTGGAGGAAGAGAGAAAGAATGAGACAACACCCTCATCTCGGTGACTCATCCACTTATTCGTTCACTTACCAAATCAAATATCCACTACGCGTAGAGAGTCCTGGGCTGAAAACCCGCACAGAACACGGAGACGTACCCCCATTCGCAGGGAGGTTAGGTACCAGAGAGGGAGACAAGATGTAGATTACCTTACGGCAGTTCCGCACATGTCCTGTTAAAGTGTTTGCAGCTCCAGGGGAGAGAAGGGATCCAGAAATCGCTTGGATTCTCAGTGAAGTCTTCCCAGAGAAGGAGGTGCAAAATAGGCGGACTGGAAGAAACAAAAAAATTAACCTCGTGGGTAGATATGAAACGGAGCAGAGGTTCACAGATACTTAGACCCCGTTCTTTCTTGACACGTCTGGAAAGTGAAACTGAAGCCAAATTACGGAGGGCCTTGAGTGTCAGTCTTCGGAGCTTGGCCGTACGGGGTTGACAGCGGGTGCCACGGACGGCTCGGACGAGGGCAAGGGCATAACCCAAGAGCCCTGGGAGGTGTAGGAGAGGTCGCAGCGAGGGAGATAGAAAGGCATGCGATTCTCCGAAGCAGTCACCGTAACCCAGGTGTAAACTCATAAACGGTAGACGCCGAGTAAGGGCGACACAGATGGCAGGGAGGAGTACGAGGGACACTAGAAAGGAAAACGCTCAGGGCTTCACCAGGGATCGGGTGCATTCCTTTCTCCCTCTAACAGAGGTTATCAGTAACCGGGCTAGTCGCTGGGAATCAAGAGTAAGCCAAAGAGGCGTGATCTCTTCTTCCTCACGGACCACCACGGGGTAAACTTACCTACCTGAAACTGGATGGGAAAGGCGATGACGGCCATAAGCGAGAGGTGCGTGGTGTCACGTGAGCTACGGTAGGGGGACGTGATGAGCTGAGTAGGTAAGGGGACGCTTTCTTGACCAAGTGACACCTGAGAAGAGATGAGAAGGGTGAGGCGGCATCGGTCAGCTGCAAACTAAACAGAGGGACACTGCCTGCAGAGGGGCAGCACGGGCCATGCGCCGTTGTAAGTATGCAGGCCTGAGAGGAGGCCACTGTGGGCAGGATGACTGAGAATGGAAGGAAGGAGCTGCAAGACGAGGCCGCAGAGATCACGCTCCACCCTGCCCAGGCGATGCCCTGCCCTGCGGACTAGCACACCCAGAGAGAGAGTACCGGTGCACAGCCAGCTGAGAAGCCTGCTCGAGGATGCAAGGCAAGGCTGCTTCTTTCACCAAGAAAGTCTTGCCTGGTAAACTAAACGGCGTATCGATGGAGCGGACACGTGATTTTACATTCTGAAGCAGGCGCCCCGCCTTACGGAACGGCGACGGTTCTCAGGGGGGCCGGGCAGGAGCCGCTCCGCGCGTCTGTCCCAGGGACCCACCCGCCTGCGGGACCTCCGGCCGCCTCGCAGGAAGCTACGACGCCCAGCCCCGTGGCTACCTGTGCAGCGAGGTGTACTCCGCGGACGCGTGCCACACACACTTCAAGTGGGAGGGCGGCCTGAGTGGCAAGGCGAGAGGCCGGCCTGCCGCGCGTACCAAGAAGGCGCTCTTCGGCCTGGGCCTAGGTGCTTGCGCCGCCCCCCTGGGCCTACCGGGCTCTGAGGGCCCTGCCCTGGACCCCCTGCCCCCCTGCCCTTGGTTCAGTCACAGCAGAGGTGGCCACACCCACACCCTCTGTGACCTCGGCGTTCCACCCTCCTGCAGCCCCGCCCGCCCCCCCTCCGCCGGTTGCCCTGGGCTACGGAAGCTGCATCCTGGGGCCAGGGGGTTCCCAGGAGGCCAAGGGAAGACACGATGGCCTTAAGTGAGTCGCAGAGGCCTTACGTGGGCTTGTGTGGTTGGGTTCACCTCTTACGTTTCACCGAACTCTGCGAGAAGACAGGGACCTGCAGCCTCACAGTTGGGCTCCACGGTAAGGTGTGCGGGACAGACCTCAAACTGACCCACGGCATGGAGCGACACCCGCCATCGAGAGGTCTACAAGAGAGCCGCTGCAGCTAGCCCACAGGTCCCAGAAAACTAGATGCCTCTTTATGTAAGTGAGTTTTGGGGAGATTTGTTGCAAAGCATTATCGCAGCAAGAGCTGACTAATACAACGTTCTCCAAATCACTGCCATGTCCACGGCTGCCACCGTGCCTACGTGTAAGGCAACTGTGTCCTCGAACTTTGAGAACTCCTGAATTCTCGGTGCCTCTCCAACACAATGTACGTGGCTAAGGTGTCCCCAGATAACCTCACTAACGTACCACCGAGACCGCCCTAAGCTTTTATTGAACGTAATGCAACGCTCTTTCTATTCGTTCTCTGTTTCTACGTGGGTAAAATGCTTTCCGTCAGTCTAAAAGGATGGAAAATCGGCACAAAACACTCTGTGGATAGTTGTTTTTCACAAAGGAAAATCACAAACGAAACAGGCATTTCGCCGGGTGCAGAGCACTAACGCCCCCTAGTGCCTCTCAATGCCAAGTGGACAGAGGCACTTCATTAAATATCGAATCCCAGCTCTCTCCGCTTGAGAGGGAGAGCAAGCCATTCTCAGGTGGAGGAGGGCTGTTTTCAGCAGCTATCTGCAACGTTCTGTGGACCTGGCCACTGTGTAGCTACAAGGAAACCTTTTGTCTGAGGAACCTAACTAAAGAAACTTGAAAGTGGAGGAAGAGAGAAAGAATGAGACAACACCCTCATCTCGGTGACTCATCCACTTATTCGTTCACTTACCAAATCAAATATCCACTACGCGTAGAGAGTCCTGGGCTGAAAACCCGCACAGAACACGGAGACGTACCCCCATTCGCAGGGAGGTTAGGTACCAGAGAGGGAGACAAGATGTAGATTACCTTACGGCAGTTCCGCACATGTCCTGTTAAAGTGTTTGCAGCTCCAGGGGAGAGAAGGGATCCAGAAATCGCTTGGATTCTCAGTGAAGTCTTCCCAGAGAAGGAGGTGCAAAATAGGCGGACTGGAAGAAACAAAAAAATTAACCTCGTGGGTAGATATGAAACGGAGCAGAGGTTCACAGATACTTAGACCCCGTTCTTTCTTGACACGTCTGGAAAGTGAAACTGAAGCCAAATTACGGAGGGCCTTGAGTGTCAGTCTTCGGAGCTTGGCCGTACGGGGTTGACAGCGGGTGCCACGGACGGCTCGGACGAGGGCAAGGGCATAACCCAAGAGCCCTGGGAGGTGTAGGAGAGGTCGCAGCGAGGGAGATAGAAAGGCATGCGATTCTCCGAAGCAGTCACCGTAACCCAGGTGTAAACTCATAAACGGTAGACGCCGAGTAAGGGCGACACAGATGGCAGGGAGGAGTACGAGGGACACTAGAAAGGAAAACGCTCAGGGCTTCACCAGGGATCGGGTGCATTCCTTTCTCCCTCTAACAGAGGTTATCAGTAACCGGGCTAGTCGCTGGGAATCAAGAGTAAGCCAAAGAGGCGTGATCTCTTCTTCCTCACGGACCACCACGGGGTAAACTTACCTACCTGAAACTGGATGGGAAAGGCGATGACGGCCATAAGCGAGAGGTGCGTGGTGTCACGTGAGCTACGGTAGGGGGACGTGATGAGCTGAGTAGGTAAGGGGACGCTTTCTTGACCAAGTGACACCTGAGAAGAGATGAGAAGGGTGAGGCGGCATCGGTCAGCTGCAAACTAAACAGAGGGACACTGCCTGCAGAGGGGCAGCACGGGCCATGCGCCGTTGTAAGTATGCAGGCCTGAGAGGAGGCCACTGTGGGCAGGATGACTGAGAATGGAAGGAAGGAGCTGCAAGACGAGGCCGCAGAGATCACGCTCCACCCTGCCCAGGCGATGCCCTGCCCTGCGGACTAGCACACCCAGAGAGAGAGTACCGGTGCACAGCCAGCTGAGAAGCCTGCTCGAGGATGCAAGGCAAGGCTGCTTCTTTCACCAAGAAAGTCTTGCCTGGTAAACTAAACGGCGTATCGATGGAGCGGACACGTGATTTTACATTCTGAAGCAGGCGCCCCGCCTTACGGAACGGCGACGGTTCTCAGGGGGGCCGGGCAGGAGCCGCTCCGCGCGTCTGTCCCAGGGACCCACCCGCCTGCGGGACCTCCGGCCGCCTCGCAGGAAGCTACGACGCCCAGCCCCGTGGCTACCTGTGCAGCGAGGTGTACTCCGCGGACGCGTGCCACACACACTTCAAGTGGGAGGGCGGCCTGAGTGGCAAGGCGAGAGGCCGGCCTGCCGCGCGTACCAAGAAGGCGCTCTTCGGCCTGGGCCTAGGTGCTTGCGCCGCCCCCCTGGGCCTACCGGGCTCTGAGGGCCCTGCCCTGGACCCCCTGCACCCCTGCCCTTGGTTCAGTCACAGCAGAGGTGGCCACACCCACACCCTCTGTGACCTCGGTGTTCCACCCTCCTGCAGCCCCGCCCGCCCCCCCTCCGCCGGTTGCCCTGGGCTACGGAAGCTGCATCCTGGGGCCAGGGGGTTCCCAGGAGGCCAAGGGAAGACACGATGGCCTTAAGTGAGTCGCAGAGGCCTTACGTGGGCTTGTGTGGTTGGGTTCACCTCTTACGTTTCACCGAACTCTGCGAGAAGACAGGGACCTGCAGCCTCACAGTTGGGCTCCACGGTAAGGTGTGCGGGACAGACCTCAAACTGACCCACGGCATGGAGCGACACCCGCCATCGAGAGGTCTACAAGAGAGCCGCTGCAGCTAGCCCACAGGTCCCAGAAAACTAGATGCCTCTTTATGTAAGTGAGTTTTGGGGAGATTTGTTGCAAAGCATTATCGCAGCAAGAGCTGACTAATACAACGTTCTCCAAATCACTGCCATGTCCACGGCTGCCACCGTGCCTACGTGTAAGGCAACTGTGTCCTCGAACTTTGAGAACTCCTGAATTCTCGGTGCCTCTCCAACACAATGTACGTGGCTAAGGTGTCCCCAGATAACCTCACTAACGTACCACCGAGACTGCCCTAAGCTTTTATTGAACGTAATGCAACGCTCTTTCTATTCGTTCTCTGTTTCTACGTGGGTAAAATGCTTTCCGTCAGTCTAAACGGATGGAAAATCGGCACAAAACACTCTGTGGATAGTTGTTTTTCACAAAGGAAAATCACAAACGAAACAGGCATTTCGCCGGGTGCAGAGCACTAACGCCCCCTAGTGCCTCTCAATGCCAAGTGGACAGAGGCACTTCATTAAATATCGAATCCCAGCTCTCTCCGCTTGAGAGGGAGAGCAAGCCATTCTCAGGTGGAGGAGGGCTGTTTTCAGCAGCTATCTGCAACGTTCTGTGGACCTGGCCACTGTGTAGCTACAAGGAAACCTTTTGTCTGAGGAACCTGACTAAAGAAACTTGAAAGTGGAGGAAGAGAGAAAGAATGAGACAACACCCTCATCTCGGTGACTCATCCACTTATTCGTTCACTTACCAAATCAAATATCCACTACGCGTAGAGAGTCCTGGGCTGAAAACCCGCACAGAACACGGAGACGTACCCCCATTCGCAGGGAGGTTAGGTACCAGAGAGGGAGACAAGATGTAGATTACCTTACGGCAGTTCCGCACATGTCCTGTTAAAGTGTTTGCAGCTCCAGGGGAGAGAAGGGATCCAGAAATCGCTTGGATTCTCAGTGAAGTCTTCCCAGAGAAGGAGGTGCAAAATAGGCGGACTGGAAGAAACAAAAAAATTAACCTCGTGGGTAGATATGAAACGGAGCAGAGGTTCACAGATACTTAGACCCCGTTCTTTCTTGACACGTCTGGAAAGTGAAACTGAAGCCAAATTACGGAGGGCCTTGAGTGTCAGTCTTCGGAGCTTGGCCGTACGGGGTTGACAGCGGGTGCCACGGACGGCTCGGACGAGGGCAAGGGCATAACCCAAGAGCCCTGGGAGGTGTAGGAGAGGTCGCAGCGAGGGAGATAGAAAGGCATGCGATTCTCCGAAGCAGTCACCGTAACCCAGGTGTAAACTCATAAACGGTAGACGCCGAGTAAGGGCGACACAGATGGCAGGGAGGAGTACGAGGGACACTAGAAAGGAAAACGCTCAGGGCTTCACCAGGGATCGGGTGCATTCCTTTCTCCCTCTAACAGAGGTTATCAGTAACCGGGCTAGTCGCTGGGAATCAAGAGTAAGCCAAACAGGCGTGATCTCTTCTTCCTCACGGACCACCACGGGGTAAACTTACCTACCTGAAACTGGATGGGAAAGGCGATGACGGCCATAAGCGAGAGGTGCGTGGTGTCACGTGAGCTACGGTAGGGGGACGTGATGAGCTGAGTAGGTAAGGGGACGCTTTCTTGACCAAGTGACACCTGAGAAGAGATGAGAAGGGTGAGGCGGCATCGGTCAGCTGCAAACTAAACAGAGGGACACTGCCTGCAGAGGGGCAGCACGGGCCATGCGCCGTTGTAAGTATGCAGGCCTGAGAGGAGGCCACTGTGGGCAGGATGACTGAGAATGGAAGGAAGGAGCTGCAAGACGAGGCCGCAGAGATCACGCTCCACCCTGCCCAGGCGATGCCCTGCCCTGCGGACTAGCACACCCAGAGAGAGAGTACCGGTGCACAGCCAGCTGAGAAGCCTGCTCGAGGATGCAAGGCAAGGCTGCTTCTTTCACCAAGAAAGTCTTGCCTGGTAAACTAAACGGCGTATCGATGGAGCGGACACGTGATTTTACATTCTGAAGCAGGCGCCCCGCCTTACGGAACGGCGACGGTTCTCAGGGGGGCCGGGCAGGAGCCGCTCCGCGCGTCTGTCCCAGGGACCCACCCGCCTGCGGGACCTCCGGCCGCCTCGCAGGAAGCTACGACGCCCAGCCCCGTGGCTACCTGTGCAGCGAGGTGTACTCCGCGGACGCGTGCCACACACGCTTCAAGTGGGAGGGCGGCCTGAGTGGCAAGGCGAGAGGCCGGCCTGCCGCGCGTACCAAGAAGGCGCTCTTCGGCCTGGGCCTAGGTGCTTGCGCCGCCCCCCTGGGCCTACCGGGCTCTGAGGGCCCTGCCCTGGACCCCCTGCCCCCCTGCCCTTGGTTCAGTCACAGCAGAGGTGGCCACACCCACACCCTCTGTGACCTCGGCGTTCCACCCTCCTGCAGCCCCGCCCGCCCCCCCTCCGCCGGTTGCCCTGGGCTACGGAAGCTGCATCCTGGGGCCAGGGGGTTCCCAGGAGGCCAAGGGAAGACACGATGGCCTTAAGTGAGTCGCAGAGGCCTTACGTGGGCTTGTGTGGTTGGGTTCACCTCTTACGTTCCACCGAACTCTGCGAGAAGACAGGGACCTGCAGCCTCACAGTTGGGCTCCACGGTAAGGTGTGCGGGACAGACCTCAAACTGACCCACGGCATGGAGCGACACCCGCCATCGAGAGGTCTACAAGAGAGCCGCTGCAGCTAGCCCACAGGTCCCAGAAAACTAGATGCCTCTTTATGTAAGTGAGTTTTGGGGAGATTTGTTGCAAAGCATTATCGCAGCAAGAGCTGACTAATACAACGTTCTCCAAATCACTGCCATGTCCACGGCTGCCACCGTGCCTACGTGTAAGGCAACTGTGTCCTCGAACTTTGAGAACTCCTGAATTCTCGGTGCCTCTCCAACACAATGTACGTGGCTAAGGTGTCCCCAGATAACCTCACTAACGTACCACCGAGACCGCCCTAAGCTTTTATTGAACGTAATGCAACGCTCTTTCTATTCGTTCTCTGTTTCTACGTGGGTAAAATGCTTTCCGTCAGTCGAAAAGGATGGAAAATCGGCACAAAACACTCTGTGGATAGTTGTTTTTCACAAAGGAAAATCACAAACGAAACAGGCATTTCGCCGGGTGCAGAGCACTAACGCCCCCTAGTGCCTCTCAATGCCAAGTGGACAGAGGCACTTCATTAAATATCGAATCCCAGCTCTCTCCGCTTGAGAGGGAGAGCAAGCCATTCTCAGGTGGAGGAGGGCTGTTTTCAGCAGCTATCTGCAACGTTCTGTGGACCTGGCCACTGTGTAGCTACAAGGAAACCTTTTGTCTGAGGAACCTGACTAAAGAAACTTGAAAGTGGAGGAAGAGAGAAAGAATGAGACAACACCCTCATCTCGGTGACTCATCCACTTATTCGTTCACTTACCAAATCAAATATCCACTACGCGTAGAGAGTCCTGGGCTGAAAACCCGCACAGAACACGGAGACGTACCCCCATTCGCAGGGAGGTTAGGTACCAGAGAGGGAGACAAGATGTAGATTACCTTACGGCAGTTCCGCACATGTCCTGTTAAAGTGTTTGCAGCTCCAGGGGAGAGAAGGGATCCAGAAATCGCTTGGATTCTCAGTGAAGTCTTCCCAGAGAAGGAGGTGCAAAATAGGCGGACTGGAAGAAACAAAAAAATTAACCTCGTGGGTAGATATGAAACGGAGCAGAGGTTCACAGATACTTAGACCCCGTTCTTTCTTGACACGTCTGGAAAGTGAAACTGAAGCCAAATTACGGAGGGCCTTGAGTGTCAGTCTTCGGAGCTTGGCCGTACGGGGTTGACAGCGGGTGCCACGGACGGCTCGGACGAGGGCAAGGGCATAACCCAAGAGCCCTGGGAGGTGTAGGAGAGGTCGCAGCGAGGGAGATAGAAAGGCATGCGATTCTCCGAAGCAGTCACCGTAACCCAGGTGTAAACTCATAAACGGTAGACGCCGAGTAAGGGCGACACAGATGGCAGGGAGGAGTACGAGGGACACTAGAAAGGAAAACGCTCAGGGCTTCACCAGGGATCGGGTGCATTCCTTTCTCCCTCTAACAGAGGTTATCAGTAACCGGGCTAGTCGCTGGGAATCAAGAGTAAGCCAAAGAGGCGTGATCTCTTCTTCCTCACGGACCACCACGGGGTAAACTTACCTACCTGAAACTGGATGGGAAAGGCGATGACGGCCATAAGCGAGAGGTGCGTGGTGTCACGTGAGCTACGGTAGGGGGACGTGATGAGCTGAGTAGGTAAGGGGACGCTTTCTTGACCAAGTGACACCTGAGAAGAGATGAGAAGGGTGAGGCGGCATCGGTCAGCTGCAAACTAAACAGAGGGACACTGCCTGCAGAGGGGCAGCACGGGCCATGCGCCGTTGTAAGTATGCAGGCCTGAGAGGAGGCCACTGTGGGCAGGATGACTGAGAATGGAAGGAAGGAGCTGCAAGACGAGGCCGCAGAGATCACGCTCCACCCTGCCCAGGCGATGCCCTGCCCTGCGGACTAGCACACCCAGAGAGAGAGTACCGGTGCACAGCCAGCTGAGAAGCCTGCTCGAGGATGCAAGGCAAGGCTGCTTCTTTCACCAAGAAAGTCTTGCCTGGTAAACTAAACGGCGTATCGATGGAGCGGACACGTGATTTTACATTCTGAAGCAGGCGCCCCGCCTTACGGAACGGCGACGGTTCTCAGGGGGGCCGGGCAGGAGCCGCTCCGCGCGTCTGTCCCAGGGACCCACCCGCCTGCGGGACCTCCGGCCGCCTCGCAGGAAGCTACGACGCCCAGCCCCGTGGCTACCTGTGCAGCGAGGTGTACTCCGCGGACGCGTGCCACACACGCTTCAAGTGGGAGGGCGGCCTGAGTGGCAAGGCGAGAGGCCGGCCTGCCGCGCGTACCAAGAAGGCGCTCTTCGGCCTGGGCCTAGGTGCTTGCGCCGCCCCCCTGGGCCTACCGGGCTCTGAGGGCCCTGCCCTGGACCCCCTGCCCCCCTGCCCTTGGTTCAGTCACAGCAGAGGTGGCCACACCCACACCCTCTGTGACCTCGGCGTTCCACCCTCCTGCAGCCCCGCCCGCCCCCCCTCCGCCGGTTGCCCTGGGCTACGGAAGCTGCATCCTGGGGCCAGGGGGTTCCCAGGAGGCCAAGGGAAGACACGATGGCCTTAAGTGAGTCGCAGAGGCCTTACGTGGGCTTGTGTGGTTGGGTTCACCTCTTACGTTCCACCGAACTCTGCGAGAAGACAGGGACCTGCAGCCTCACAGTTGGGCTCCACGGTAAGGTGTGCGGGACAGACCTCAAACTGACCCACGGCATGGAGCGACACCCGCCATCGAGAGGTCTACAAGAGAGCCGCTGCAGCTAGCCCACAGGTCCCAGAAAACTAGATGCCTCTTTATGTAAGTGAGTTTTGGGGAGATTTGTTGCAAAGCATTATCGCAGCAAGAGCTGACTAATACAACGTTCTCCAAATCACTGCCATGTCCACGGCTGCCACCGTGCCTACGTGTAAGGCAACTGTGTCCTCGAACTTTGAGAACTCCTGAATTCTCGGTGCCTCTCCAACACAATGTACGTGGCTAAGGTGTCCCCAGATAACCTCACTAACGTACCACCGAGACCGCCCTAAGCTTTTATGGAACGTAATGCAACGCTCTTTCTATTCGTTCTCTGTTTCTACGTGGGTAAAATGCTTTCCGTCAGTCTAAAAGGATGGAAAATCGGCACAAAACACTCTGTGGATAGTTGTTTTTCACAAAGGAAAATCACAAACGAAACAGGCATTTCGCCGGGTGCAGAGCACTAACGCCCCCTAGTGCCTCTCAATGCCAAGTGGACAGAGGCACTTCATTAAATATCGAATCCCAGCTCTCTCCGCTTGAGAGGGAGAGCAAGCCATTCTCAGGTGGAGGAGGGCTGTTTTCAGCAGCTATCTGCAACGTTCTGTGGACCTGGCCACTGTGTAGCTACAAGGAAACCTTTTGTCTGAGGAACCTGACTAAAGAAACTTGAAAGTGGAGGAAGAGAGAAAGAATGAGACAACACCCTCATCTCGGTGACTCATCCACTTATTCGTTCACTTACCAAATCAAATATCCACTACGCGTAGAGAGTCCTGGGCTGAAAACCCGCACAGAAC
This sequence comes from Stenella coeruleoalba, assembly GCF_951394435.1. Classification (NCBI taxonomy): domain Eukaryota; kingdom Metazoa; phylum Chordata; class Mammalia; order Artiodactyla; family Delphinidae; genus Stenella; species Stenella coeruleoalba. Next base: position 155,346,300 of record NC_137169.1, read on the forward strand.
ACGGAGACGTACCCCCATTCGCAGGGAGGTTAGGTACCAGAGAGGGAGACAAGATGTAGATTACCTTACGGCAGTTCCGCACATGTCCTGTTAAAGTGTTTGCAGCTCCAGGGGAGAGAAGGGATCCAGAAATCGCTTGGATTCTCAGTGAAGTCTTCCCAGAGAAGGAGGTGCAAAATAGGCGGACTGGAAGAAACAAAAAAATTAACCTCGTGGGTAGATATGAAACGGAGCAGAGGTTCACAGATACTTAGACCCCGTTCTTTCTTGACACGTCTGGAAAGTGAAACTGAAGCCAAATTACGGAGGGCCTTGAGTGTCAGTCTTCGGAGCTTGGCCGTACGGGGTTGACAGCGGGTGCCACGGACGGCTCGGACGAGGGCAAGGGCATAACCCAAGAGCCCTGGGAGGTGTAGGAGAGGTCGCAGCGAGGGAGATAGAAAGGCATGCGATTCTCCGAAGCAGTCACCGTAACCCAGGTGTAAACTCATAAACGGTAGACGCCGAGTAAGGGCGACACAGATGGCAGGGAGGAGTACGAGGGACACTAGAAAGGAAAACGCTCAGGGCTTCACCAGGGATCGGGTGCATTCCTTTCTCCCTCTAACAGAGGTTATCAGTAACCGGGCTAGTCGCTGGGAATCAAGAGTAAGCCAAAGAGGCGTGATCTCTTCTTCCTCACGGACCACCACGGGGTAAACTTACCTACCTGAAACTGGATGGGAAAGGCGATGACGGCCATAAGCGAGAGGTGCGTGGTGTCACGTGAGCTACGGTAGGGGGACGTGATGAGCTGAGTAGGTAAGGGGACGCTTTCTTGACCAAGTGACACCTGAGAAGAGATGAGAAGGGTGAGGCGGCATCGGTCAGCTGCAAACTAAACAGAGGGACACTGCCTGCAGAGGGGCAGCACGGGCCATGCGCCGTTGTAAGTATGCAGGCCTGAGAGGAGGCCACTGTGGGCAGGATGACTGAGAATGGAAGGAAGGAGCTGCAAGACGAGGCCGCAGAGATCACGCTCCACCCTGCCCAGGCGATGCCCTGCCCTGCGGACTAGCACACCCAGAGAGAGAGTACCGGTGCACAGCCAGCTGAGAAGCCTGCTCGAGGAGGCAAGGCAAGGCTGCTTCTTTCACCAAGAAAGTCTTGCCTGGTAAACTAAACGGCGTATCGATGGAGCGGACACGTGATTTTACATTCTGAAGCAGGCGCCCCGCCTTACGGAACGGCGACGGTTCTCAGGGGGGCCGGGCAGGAGCCGCTCCGCGCGTCTGTCCCAGGGACCCACCCGCCTGCGGGACCTCCGGCCGCCTCGCAGGAAGCTACGACGCCCAGCCCCGTGGCTACCTGTGCAGCGAGGTGTACTCCGCGGACGCGTGCCACACACACTTCAAGTGGGAGGGCGGCCTGAGTGGCAAGGCGAGAGGCCGGCCTGCCGCGCGTACCAAGAAGGCGCTCTTCGGCCTGGGCCTAGGTGCTTGCGCCGCCCCCCTGGGCCTACCGGGCTCTGAGGGCCCTGCCCTGGACCCCCTGCCCCCCTGCCCTTGGTTCAGTCACAGCAGAGGTGGCCACACCCACACCCTCTGTGACCTCGGCGTTCCACCCTCCTGCAGCCCCGCCCGCCCCCCGTCCGCCGGTTGCCCTGGGCTACGGAAGCTGCATCCTGGGGCCAGGGGGTTCCCAGGAGGCCAAGGGAAGACACGATGGCCTTAAGTGAGTCGCAGAGGCCTTACGTGGGCTTGTGTGGTTGGGTTCACCTCTTACGTTCCACCGAAATCTGCGAGAAGACAGGGACCTGCAGCCTCACAGTTGGGCTCCACGGTAAGGTGTGCGGGACAGACCTCAAACTGACCCACGGCATGGAGCGACACCCGCCATCGAGAGGTCTACAAGAGAGCCGCTGCAGCTAGCCCACAGGTCCCAGAAAACTAGATGCCTCTTTATGTAAGTGAGTTTTGGGGAGATTTGTTGCAAAGCATTATCGCAGCAAGAGCTGACTAATACAACGTTCTCCAAATCACTGCCATGTCCACGGCTGCCACCGTGCCTACGTGTAAGGCAACTGTGTCCTCGAACTTTGAGAACTCCTGAATTCTCGGTGCCTCTCCAACACAATGTACGTGGCTAAGGTGTCCCCAGATAACCTCACTAACGTACCACCGAGACCGCCCTAAGCTTTTATGGAACGTAATGCAACGCTCTTTCTATTCGTTCTCTGTTTCTACGTGGGTAAAATGCTTTCCGTCAGTCTAAAAGGATGGAAAATCGGCACAAAACACTCTGTGGATAGTTGTTTTTCACAAAGGAAAATCACAAACGAAACAGGCATTTCGCCGGGTGCAGAGCACTAACGCCCCCTAGTGCCTCTCAATGCCAAGTGGACAGAGGCACTTCATTAAATATCGAATCCCAGCTCTCTCCGCTTGAGAGGGAGAGCAAGCCATTCTCAGGTGGAGGAGGGCTGTTTTCAGCAGCTATCTGCAACGTTCTGTGGACCTGGCCACTGTGTAGCTACAAGGAAACCTTTTGTCTGAGGAACCTGACTAAAGAAACTTGAAAGTGGAGGAAGAGAGAAAGAATGAGACAACACCCTCATCTCGGTGACTCATCCACTTATTCGTTCACTTACCAAATCAAATATCCACTACGCGTAGAGAGTCCTGGGCTGAAAACCCGCACAGAACACGGAGACGTACCCCCATTCGCAGGGAGGTTAGGTACCAGAGAGGGAGACAAGATGTAGATTACCTTACGGCAGTTCCGCACATGTCCTGTTAAAGTGTTTGCAGCTCCAGGGGAGAGAAGGGATCCAGAAATCGCTTGGATTCTCAGTGAAGTCTTCCCAGAGAAGGAGGTGCAAAATAGGCGGACTGGAAGAAACAAAAAAATTAACCTCGTGGGTAGATATGAAACGGAGCAGAGGTTCACAGATACTTAGACCCCGTTCTTTCTTGACACGTCTGGAAAGTGAAACTGAAGCCAAATTACGGAGGGCCTTGAGTGTCAGTCTTCGGAGCTTGGCCGTACGGGGTTGACAGCGGGTGCCACGGACGGCTCGGACGAGGGCAAGGGCATAACCCAAGAGCCCTGGGAGGTGTAGGAGAGGTCGCAGCGAGGGAGATAGAAAGGCATGCGATTCTCCGAAGCAGTCACCGTAACCCAGGTGTAAACTCATAAACGGTAGACGCCGAGTAAGGGCGACACAGATGGCAGGGAGGAGTACGAGGGACACTAGAAAGGAAAACGCTCAGGGCTTCACCAGGGATCGGGTGCATTCCTTTCTCCCTCTAACAGAGGTTATCAGTAACCGGGCTAGTCGCTGGGAATCAAGAGTAAGCCAAAGAGGCGTGATCTCTTCTTCCTCACGGACCACCACGGGGTAAACTTACCTACCTGAAACTGGATGGGAAAGGCGATGACGGCCATAAGCGAGAGGTGCGTGGTGTCACGTGAGCTACGGTAGGGGGACGTGATGAGCTGAGTAGGTAAGGGGACGCTTTCTTGACCAAGTGACACCTGAGAAGAGATGAGAAGGGTGAGGCGGCATCGGTCAGCTGCAAACTAAACAGAGGGACACTGCCTGCAGAGGGGCAGCACGGGCCATGCGCCGTTGTAAGTATGCAGGCCTGAGAGGAGGCCACTGTGGGCAGGATGACTGAGAATGGAAGGAAGGAGCTGCAAGACGAGGCCGCAGAGATCACGCTCCACCCTGCCCAGGCGATGCCCTGCCCTGCGGACTAGCACACCCAGAGAGAGAGTACCGGTGCACAGCCAGCTGAGAAGCCTGCTCGAGGAGGCAAGGCAAGGCTGCTTCTTTCACCAAGAAAGTCTTGCCTGGTAAACTAAACGGCGTATCGATGGAGCGGACACGTGATTTTACATTCTGAAGCAGGCGCCCCGCCTTACGGAACGGCGACGGTTCTCAGGGGGGCCGGGCAGGAGCCGCTCCGCGCGTCTGTCCCAGGGACCCACCCGCCTGCGGGACCTCCGGCCGCCTCGCAGGAAGCTACGACGCCCAGCCCCGTGGCTACCTGTGCAGCGAGGTGTACTCCGCGGACGCGTGCCACACACACTTCAAGTGGGAGGGCGGCCTGAGTGGCAAGGCGAGAGGCCGGCCTGCCGCGCGTACCAAGAAGGCGCTCTTCGGCCTGGGCCTAGGTGCTTGCGCCGCCCCCCTGGGCCTACCGGGCTCTGAGGGCCCTGCCCTGGACCCCCTGCCCCCCTGCCCTTGGTTCAGTCACAGCAGAGGTGGCCACACCCACACCCTCTGTGACCTCGGCGTTCCACCCTCCTGCAGCCCCGCCCGCCCCCCCTCCGCCGGTTGCCCTGGGCTACGGAAGCTGCATCCTGGGGCCAGGGGGTTCCCAGGAGGCCAAGGGAAGACACGATGGCCTTAAGTGAGTCGCAGAGGCCTTACGTGGGCTTGTGTGGTTGGGTTCACCTCTTACGTTCCACCGAAATCTGCGAGAAGACAGGGACCTGCAGCCTCACAGTTGGGCTCCACGGTAAGGTGTGCGGGACAGACCTCAAACTGACCCACGGCATGGAGCGACACCCGCCATCGAGAGGTCTACAAGAGAGCCGCTGCAGCTAGCCCACAGGTCCCAGAAAACTAGATGCCTCTTTATGTAAGTGAGTTTTGGGGAGATTTGTTGCAAAGCATTATCGCAGCAAGAGCTGACTAATACAACGTTCTCCAAATCACTGCCATGTCCACGGCTGCCACCGTGCCTACGTGTAAGGCAACTGTGTCCTCGAACTTTGAGAACTCCTGAATTCTCGGTGCCTCTCCAACACAATGTACGTGGCTAAGGTGTCCCCAGATAACCTCACTAACGTACCACCGAGACCGCCCTAAGCTTTTATGGAACGTAATGCAACGCTCTTTCTATTCGTTCTCTGTTTCTACGTGGGTAAAATGCTTTCCGTCAGTCTAAAAGGATGGAAAATCGGCACAAAACACTCTGTGGATAGTTGTTTTTCACAAAGGAAAATCACAAACGAAACAGGCATTTCGCCGGGTGCAGAGCACTAACGCCCCCTAGTGCCTCTCAATGCCAAGTGGACAGAGGCACTTCATTAAATATCGAATCCCAGCTCTCTCCGCTTGAGAGGGAGAGCAAGCCATTCTCAGGTGGAGGAGGGCTGTTTTCAGCAGCTATCTGCAACGTTCTGTGGACCTGGCCACTGTGTAGCTACAAGGAAACCTTTTGTCTGAGGAACCTGACTAAAGAAACTTGAAAGTGGAGGAAGAGAGAAAGAATGAGACAACACCCTCATCTCGGTGACTCATCCACTTATTCGTTCACTTACCAAATCAAATATCCACTACGCGTAGAGAGTCCTGGGCTGAAAACCCGCACAGAACACGGAGACGTACCCCCATTCGCAGGGAGGTTAGGTACCAGAGAGGGAGACAAGATGTAGATTACCTTACGGCAGTTCCGCACATGTCCTGTTAAAGTGTTTGCAGCTCCAGGGGAGAGAAGGGATCCAGAAATCGCTTGGATTCTCAGTGAAGTCTTCCCAGAGAAGGAGGTGCAAAATAGGCGGACTGGAAGAAACAAAAAAATTAACCTCGTGGGTAGATATGAAACGGAGCAGAGGTTCACAGATACTTAGACCCCGTTCTTTCTTGACACGTCTGGAAAGTGAAACTGAAGCCAAATTACGGAGGGCCTTGAGTGTCAGTCTTCGGAGCTTGGCCGTACGGGGTTGACAGCGGGTGCCACGGACGGCTCGGACGAGGGCAAGGGCATAACCCAAGAGCCCTGGGAGGTGTAGGAGAGGTCGCAGCGAGGGAGATAGAAAGGCATGCGATTCTCCGAAGCAGTCACCGTAACCCAGGTGTAAACTCATAAACGGTAGACGCCGAGTAAGGGCGACACAGATGGCAGGGAGGAGTACGAGGGACACTAGAAAGGAAAACGCTCAGGGCTTCACCAGGGATCGGGTGCATTCCTTTCTCCCTCTAACAGAGGTTATCAGTAACCGGGCTAGTCGCTGGGAATCAAGAGTAAGCCAAAGAGGCGTGATCTCTTCTTCCTCACGGACCACCACGGGGTAAACTTACCTACCTGAAACTGGATGGGAAAGGCGATGACGGCCATAAGCGAGAGGTGCGTGGTGTCACGTGAGCTACGGTAGGGGGACGTGATGAGCTGAGTAGGTAAGGGGACGCTTTCTTGACCAAGTGACACCTGAGAAGAGATGAGAAGGGTGAGGCGGCATCGGTCAGCTGCAAACTAAACAGAGGGACACTGCCTGCAGAGGGGCAGCACGGGCCATGCGCCGTTGTAAGTATGCAGGCCTGAGAGGAGGCCACTGTGGGCAGGATGACTGAGAATGGAAGGAAGGAGCTGCAAGACGAGGCCGCAGAGATCACGCTCCACCCTGCCCAGGCGATGCCCTGCCCTGCGGACTAGCACACCCAGAGAGAGAGTACCGGTGCACAGCCAGCTGAGAAGCCTGCTCGAGGAGGCAAGGCAAGGCTGCTTCTTTCACCAAGAAAGTCTTGCCTGGTAAACTAAACGGCGTATCGATGGAGCGGACACGTGATTTTACATTCTGAAGCAGGCGCCCCGCCTTACGGAACGGCGACGGTTCTCAGGGGGGCCGGGCAGGAGCCGCTCCGCGCGTCTGTCCCAGGGACCCACCCGCCTGCGGGACCTCCGGCCGCCTCGCAGGAAGCTACGACGCCCAGCCCCGTGGCTACCTGTGCAGCGAGGTGTACTCCGCGGACGCGTGCCACACACGCTTCAAGTGGGAGGGCGGCCTGAGTGGCAAGGCGAGAGGCCGGCCTGCCGCGCGTACCAAGAAGGCGCTCTTCGGCCTGGGCCTAGGTGCTTGCGCCGCCCCCCTGGGCCTACCGGGCTCTGAGGGCCCTGCCCTGGACCCCCTGCCCCCCTGCCCTTGGTTCAGTCACAGCAGAGGTGGCCACACCCACACCCTCTGTGACCTCGGCGTTCCACCCTCCTGCAGCCCCGCCCGCCCCCCCTCCGCCGGTTGCCCTGGGCTACGGAAGCTGCATCCTGGGGCCAGGGGGTTCCCAGGAGGCCAAGGGAAGACACGATGGCCTTAAGTGAGTCGCAGAGGCCTTACGTGGGCTTGTGTGGTTGGGTTCACCTCTTACGTTCCACCGAACTCTGCGAGAAGACAGGGACCTGCAGCCTCACAGTTGGGCTCCACGGTAAGGTGTGCGGGACAGACCTCAAACTGACCCACGGCATGGAGCGACACCCGCCATCGAGAGGTCTACAAGAGAGCCGCTGCAGCTAGCCCACAGGTCCCAGAAAACTAGATGCCTCTTTATGTAAGTGAGTTTTGGGGAGATTTGTTGCAAAGCATTATCGCAGCAAGAGCTGACTAATACAACGTTCTCCAAATCACTGCCATGTCCACGGCTGCCACCGTGCCTACGTGTAAGGCAACTGTGTCCTCGAACTTTGAGAACTCCTGAATTCTCGGTGCCTCTCCAACACAATGTACGTGGCTAAGGTGTCCCCAGATAACCTCACTAACGTACCACCGAGACCGCCCTAAGCTTTTATGGAACGTAATGCAACGCTCTTTCTATTCGTTCTCTGTTTCTACGTGGGTAAAATGCTTTCCGTCAGTCTAAAAGGATGGAAAATCGGCACAAAACACTCTGTGGATAGTTGTTTTTCACAAAGGAAAATCACAAACGAAACAGGCATTTCGCCGGGTGCAGAGCACTAACGCCCCCTAGTGCCTCTCAATGCCAAGTGGACAGAGGCACTTCATTAAATATCGAATCCCAGCTCTCTCCGCTTGAGAGGGAGAGCAAGCCATTCTCAGGTGGAGGAGGGCTGTTTTCAGCAGCTATCTGCAACGTTCTGTGGACCTGGCCACTGTGTAGCTACAAGGAAACCTTTTGTCTGAGGAACCTGACTAAAGAAACTTGAAAGTGGAGGAAGAGAGAAAGAATGAGACAACACCCTCATCTCGGTGACTCATCCACTTATTCGTTCACTTACCAAATCAAATATCCACTACGCGTAGAGAGTCCTGGGCTGAAAACCCGCACAGAACACGGAGACGTACCCCCATTCGCAGGGAGGTTAGGTACCAGAGAGGGAGACAAGATGTAGATTACCTTACGGCAGTTCCGCACATGTCCTGTTAAAGTGTTTGCAGCTCCAGGGGAGAGAAGGGATCCAGAAATCGCTTGGATTCTCAGTGAAGTCTTCCCAGAGAAGGAGGTGCAAAATAGGCGGACTGGAAGAAACAAAAAAATTAACCTCGTGGGTAGATATGAAACGGAGCAGAGGTTCACAGATACTTAGACCCCGTTCTTTCTTGACACGTCTGGAAAGTGAAACTGAAGCCAAATTACGGAGGGCCTTGAGTGTCAGTCTTCGGAGCTTGGCCGTACGGGGTTGACAGCGGGTGCCACGGACGGCTCGGACGAGGGCAAGGGCATAACCCAAGAGCCCTGGGAGGTGTAGGAGAGGTCGCAGCGAGGGAGATAGAAAGGCATGCGATTCTCCGAAGCAGTCACCGTAACCCAGGTGTAAACTCATAAACGGTAGACGCCGAGTAAGGGCGACACAGATGGCAGGGAGGAGTACGAGGGACACTAGAAAGGAAAACGCTCAGGGCTTCACCAGGGATCGGGTGCATTCCTTTCTCCCTCTAACAGAGGTTATCAGTAACCGGGCTAGTCGCTGGGAATCAAGAGTAAGCCAAACAGGCGTGATCTCTTCTTCCTCACGGACCACCACGGGGTAAACTTACCTACCTGAAACTGGATGGGAAAGGCGATGACGGCCATAAGCGAGAGGTGCGTGGTGTCACGTGAGCTACGGTAGGGGGACGTGATGAGCTGAGTAGGTAAGGGGACGCTTTCTTGACCAAGTGACACCTGAGAAGAGATGAGAAGGGTGAGGCGGCATCGGTCAGCTGCAAACTAAACAGAGGGACACTGCCTGCAGAGGGGCAGCACGGGCCATGCGCCGTTGTAAGTATGCAGGCCTGAGAGGAGGCCACTGTGGGCAGGATGACTGAGAATGGAAGGAAGGAGCTGCAAGACGAGGCCGCAGAGATCACGCTCCACCCTGCCCAGGCGATGCCCTGCCCTGCGGACTAGCACACCCAGAGAGAGAGTACCGGTGCACAGCCAGCTGAGAAGCCTGCTCGAGGATGCAAGGCAAGGCTGCTTCTTTCACCAAGAAAGTCTTGCCTGGTAAACTAAACGGCGTATCGATGGAGCGGACACGTGATTTTACATTCTGAAGCAGGCGCCCCGCCTTACGGAACGGCGACGGTTCTCAGGGGGGCCGGGCAGGAGCCGCTCCGCGCGTCTGTCCCAGGGACCCACCCGCCTGCGGGACCTCCGGCCGCCTCGCAGGAAGCTACGACGCCCAGCCCCGTGGCTACCTGTGCAGCGAGGTGTACTCCGCGGACGCGTGCCACACACGCTTCAAGTGGGAGGGCGGCCTGAGTGGCAAGGCGAGAGGCCGGCCTGCCGCGCGTACCAAGAAGGCGCTCTTCGGCCTGGGCCTAGGTGCTTGCGCCGCCCCCCTGGGCCTACCGGGCTCTGAGGGCCCTGCCCTGGACCCCCTGCCCCCCTGCCCTTGGTTCAGTCACAGCAGAGGTGGCCACACCCACACCCTCTGTGACCTCGGCGTTCCACCCTCCTGCAGCCCCGCCCGCCCCCCCTCCGCCGGTTGCCCTGGGCTACGGAAGCTGCATCCTGGGGCCAGGGGGTTCCCAGGAGGCCAAGGGAAGACACGATGGCCTTAAGTGAGTCGCAGAGGCCTTACGTGGGCTTGTGTGGTTGGGTTCACCTCTTACGTTCCACCGAACTCTGCGAGAAGACAGGGACCTGCAGCCTCACAGTTGGGCTCCACGGTAAGGTGTGCGGGACAGACCTCAAACTGACCCACGGCATGGAGCGACACCCGCCATCGAGAGGTCTACAAGAGAGCCGCTGCAGCTAGCCCACAGGTCCCAGAAAACTAGATGCCTCTTTATGTAAGTGAGTTTTGGGGAGATTTGTTGCAAAGCATTATCGCAGCAAGAGCTGACTAATACAACGTTCTCCAAATCACTGCCATGTCCACGGCTGCCACCGTGCCTACGTGTAAGGCAACTGTGTCCTCGAACTTTGAGAACTCCTGAATTCTCGGTGCCTCTCCAACACAATGTACGTGGCTAAGGTGTCCCCAGATAACCTCACTAACGTACCACCGAGACCGCCCTAAGCTTTTATGGAACGTAATGCAACGCTCTTTCTATTCGTTCTCTGTTTCTACGTGGGTAAAATGCTTTCCGTCAGTCTAAAAGGATGGAAAATCGGCACAAAACACTCTGTGGATAGTTGTTTTTCACAAAGGAAAATCACAAACGAAACAGGCATTTCGCCGGGTGCAGAGCACTAACGCCCCCTAGTGCCTCTCAATGCCAAGTGGACAGAGGCACTTCATTAAATATCGAATCCCAGCTCTCTCCGCTTGAGAGGGAGAGCAAGCCATTCTCAGGTGGAGGAGGGCTGTTTTCAGCAGCTATCTGCAACGTTCTGTGGACCTGGCCACTGTGTAGCTACAAGGAAACCTTTTGTCTGAGGAACCTGACTAAAGAAACTTGAAAGTGGAGGAAGAGAGAAAGAATGAGACAACACCCTCATCTCGGTGACTCATCCACTTATTCGTTCACTTACCAAATCAAATATCCACTACGCGTAGAGAGTCCTGGGCTGAAAACCCGCACAGAACACGGAGACGTACCCCCATTCGCAGGGAGGTTAGGTACCAGAGAGGGAGACAAGATGTAGATTACCTTACGGCAGTTCCGCACATGTCCTGTTAAAGTGTTTGCAGCTCCAGGGGAGAGAAGGGATCCAGAAATCGCTTGGATTCTCAGTGAAGTCTTCCCAGAGAAGGAGGTGCAAAATAGGCGGACTGGAAGAAACAAAAAAATTAACCTCGTGGGTAGATATGAAACGGAGCAGAGGTTCACAGATACTTAGACCCCGTTCTTTCTTGACACGTCTGGAAAGTGAAACTGAAGCCAAATTACGGAGGGCCTTGAGTGTCAGTCTTCGGAGCTTGGCCGTACGGGGTTGACAGCGGGTGCCACGGACGGCTCGGACGAGGGCAAGGGCATAACCCAAGAGCCCTGGGAGGTGTAGGAGAGGTCGCAGCGAGGGAGATAGAAAGGCATGCGATTCTCCGAAGCAGTCACCGTAACCCAGGTGTAAACTCATAAACGGTAGACGCCGAGTAAGGGCGACACAGATGGCAGGGAGGAGTACGAGGGACACTAGAAAGGAAAACGCTCAGGGCTTCACCAGGGATCGGGTGCATTCCTTTCTCCCTCTAACAGAGGTTATCAGTAACCGGGCTAGTCGCTGGGAATCAAGAGTAAGCCAAAGAGGCGTGATCTCTTCTTCCTCACGGACCACCACGGGGTAAACTTACCTACCTGAAACTGGATGGGAAAGGCGATGACGGCCATAAGCGAGAGGTGCGTGGTGTCACGTGAGCTACGGTAGGGGGACGTGATGAGCTGAGTAGGTAAGGGGACGCTTTCTTGACCAAGTGACACCTGAGAAGAGATGAGAAGGGTGAGGCGGCATCGGTCAGCTGCAAACTAAACAGAGGGACACTGCCTGCAGAGGGGCAGCACGGGCCATGCGCCGTTGTAAGTATGCAGGCCTGAGAGGAGGCCACTGTGGGCAGGATGACTGAGAATGGAAGGAAGGAGCTGCAAGACGAGGCCGCAGAGATCACGCTCCACCCTGCCCAGGCGATGCCCTGCCCTGCGGACTAGCACACCCAGAGAGAGAGTACCGGTGCACAGCCAGCTGAGAAGCCTGCTCGAGGATGCAAGGCAAGGCTGCTTCTTTCACCAAGAAAGTCTTGCCTGGTAAACTAAACGGCGTATCGATGGAGCGGACACGTGATTTTACATTCTGAAGCAGGCGCCCCGCCTTACGGAACGGCGACGGTTCTCAGGGGGGCCGGGCAGGAGCCGCTCCGCGCGTCTGTCCCAGGGACCCACCCGCCTGCGGGACCTCCGGCCGCCTCGCAGGAAGCTACGACGCCCAGCCCCGTGGCTACCTGTGCAGCGAGGTGTACTCCGCGGACGCGTGCCACACACACTTCAAGTGGGAGGGCGGCCTGAGTGGCAAGGCGAGAGGCCGGCCTGCCGCGCGTACCAAGAAGGCGCTCTTCGGCCTGGGCCTAGGTGCTTGCGCCGCCCCCCTGGGCCTACCGGGCTCTGAGGGCCCTGCCCTGGACCCCCTGCCCCCCTGCCCTTGGTTCAGTCACAGCAGAGGTGGCCACACCCACACCCTCTGTGACCTCGGCGTTCCACCCTCCTGCAGCCCCGCCCGCCCCCCCTCCGCCGGTTGCCCTGGGCTACGGAAGCTGCATCCTGGGGCCAGGGGGTTCCCAGGAGGCCAAGGGAAGACACGATGGCCTTAAGTGAGTCGCAGAGGCCTTACGTGGGCTTGTGTGGTTGGGTTCACCTCTTACGTTTCACCGAACTCTGCGAGAAGACAGGGACCTGCAGCCTCACAGTTGGGCTCCACGGTAAGGTGTGCGGGACAGACCTCAAACTGACCCACGGCATGGAGCGACACCCGCCATCGAGAGGTCTACAAGAGAGCCGCTGCAGCTAGCCCACAGGTCCCAGAAAACTAGATGCCTCTTTATGTAAGTGAGTTTTGGGGAGATTTGTTGCAAAGCATTATCGCAGCAAGAGCTGACTAATACAACGTTCTCCAAATCACTGCCATGTCCACGGCTGCCACCGTGCCTACGTGTAAGGCAACTGTGTCCTCGAACTTTGAGAACTCCTGAATTCTCGGTGCCTCTCCAACACAATGTACGTGGCTAAGGTGTCCCCAGATAACCTCACTAACGTACCACCGAGACTGCCCTAAGCTTTTATGGAACGTAATGCAACGCTCTTTCTATTCGTTCTCTGTTTCTACGTGGGTAAAATGCTTTCCGTCAGTCTAAACGGATGGAAAATCGGCACAAAACACTCTGTGGATAGTTGTTTTTCACAAAGGAAAATCACAAACGAAACAGGCATTTCGCCGGGTGCAGAGCACTAACGCCCCCTAGTGCCTCTCAATGCCAAGTGGACAGAGGCACTTCATTAAATATCGAATCCCAGCTCTCTCCGCTTGAGAGGGAGAGCAAGCCATTCTCAGGTGGAGGAGGGCTGTTTTCAGCAGCTATCTGCAACGTTCTGTGGACCTGGCCACTGTGTAGCTACAAGGAAACCTTTTGTCTGAGGAACCTAACTAAAGAAACTTGAAAGTGGAGGAAGAGAGAAAGAATGAGACAACACCCTCATCTCGGTGACTCATCCACTTATTCGTTCACTTACCAAATCAAATATCCACTACGCGTAGAGAGTCCTGGGCTGAAAACCCGCACAGAACACGGAGACGTACCCCCATTCGCAGGGAGGTTAGGTACCAGAGAGGGAGACAAGATGTAGATTACCTTACGGCAGTTCTGCACATGTCCTGTTAAAGTGTTTGCAGCTCCAGGGGAGAGAAGGGATCCAGAAATCGCTTGGATTCTCAGTGAAGTCTTCCCAGAGAAGGAGGTGCAAAATAGGCGGACTGGAAGAAACAAAAAACTAACCTCGTGGGTAGATATGAAACGGAGCAGAGGTTCACAGATACTTAGACCCCGTTCTTTCTTGACACGTCTGGAAAGTGAAACTGAAGCCAAATTACGGAGGGCCTTGAGTGTCAGTCTTCGGAGCTTGGCCGTACGGGGTTGACAGCGGGTGCCACGGACGGCTCGGACGAGGGCAAGGGCATAACCCAAGAGCCCTGGGAGGTGTAGGAGAGGTCGCAGCGAGGGAGATAGAAAGGCATGCGATTCTCCGAAGCAGTCACCGTAACCCAGGTGTAAACTCATAAACGGTAGACGCCGAGTAAGGGCGACACAGATGGCAGGGAGGAGTACGAGGGACACTAGAAAGGAAAACGCTCAGGGCTTCACCAGGGATCGGGTGCATTCCTTTCTCCCTCTAACAGAGGTTATCAGTAACCGGGCTAGTCGCTGGGAATCAAGAGTAAGCCAAAGAGGCGTGATCTCTTCTTCCTCACGGACCACCACGGGGTAAACTTACCTACCTGAAACTGGATGGGAAAGGCGATGACGGCCATAAGCGAGAGGTGCGTGGTGTCACGTGAGCTACGGTAGGGGGACGTGATGAGCTGAGTAGGTAAGGGGACGCTTTCTTGACCAAGTGACACCTGAGAAGAGATGAGAAGGGTGAGGCGGCATCGGTCAGCTGCAAACTAAACAGAGGGACACTGCCTGCAGAGGGGCAGCACGGGCCATGCGCCGTTGTAAGTATGCAGGCCTGAGAGGAGGCCACTGTGGGCAGGATGACTGAGAATGGAAGGAAGGAGCTGCAAGACGAGGCCGCAGAGATCACGCTCCACCCTGCCCAGGCGATGCCCTGCCCTGCGGACTAGCACACCCAGAGAGAGAGTACCGGTGCACAGCCAGCTGAGAAGCCTGCTCGAGGAGGCAAGGCAAGGCTGCTTCTTTCACCAAGAAAGTCTTGCCTGGTAAACTAAACGGCGTATCGATGGAGCGGACACGTGATTTTACATTCTGAAGCAGGCGCCCCGCCTTACGGAACGGCGACGGTTCTCAGGGGGGCCGGGCAGGAGCCGCTCCGCGCGTCTGTCCCAGGGACCCACCCGCCTGCGGGACCTCCGGCCGCCTCGCAGGAAGCTACGACGCCCAGCCCCGTGGCTACCTGTGCAGCGAGGTGTACTCCGCGGACGCGTGCCACACACACTTCAAGTGGGAGGGCGGCCTGAGTGGCAAGGCGAGAGGCCGGCCTGCCGCGCGTACCAAGAAGGCGCTCTTCGGCCTGGGCCTAGGTGCTTGCGCCGCCCCCCTGGGCCTACCGGGCTCTGAGGGCCCTGCCCTGGACCCCCTGCCCCCCTGCCCTTGGTTCAGTCACAGCAGAGGTGGCCACACCCACACCCTCTGTGACCTCGGCGTTCCACCCTCCTGCAGCCCCGCCCGCCCCCCCTCCGCCGGTTGCCCTGGGCTACGGAAGCTGCATCCTGGGGCCAGGGGGTTCCCAGGAGGCCAAGGGAAGACACGATGGCCTTAAGTGAGTCGCAGAGGCCTTACGTGGGCTTGTGTGGTTGGGTTCACCTCTTACGTTCCACCGAAATCTGCGAGAAGACAGGGACCTGCAGCCTCACAGTTGGGCTCCACGGTAAGGTGTGCGGGACAGACCTCAAACTGACCCACGGCATGGAGCGACACCCGCCATCGAGAGGTCTACAAGAGAGCCGCTGCAGCTAGCCCACAGGTCCCAGAAAACTAGATGCCTCTTTATGTAAGTGAGTTTTGGGGAGATTTGTTGCAAAGCATTATCGCAGCAAGAGCTGACTAATACAACGTTCTCCAAATCACTGCCATGTCCACGGCTGCCACCGTGCCTACGTGTAAGGCAACTGTGTCCTCGAACTTTGAGAACTCCTGAATTCTCGGTGCCTCTCCAACACAATGTACGTGGCTAAGGTGTCCCCAGATAACCTCACTAACGTACCACCGAGACCGCCCTAAGCTTTTATGGAACGTAATGCAACGCTCTTTCTATTCGTTCTCTGTTTCTACGTGGGTAAAATGCTTTCCGTCAGTCTAAAAGGATGGAAAATCGGCACAAAACACTCTGTGGATAGTTGTTTTTCACAAAGGAAAATCACAAACGAAACAGGCATTTCGCCGGGTGCAGAGCACTAACGCCCCCTAGTGCCTCTCAATGCCAAGTGGACAGAGGCACTTCATTAAATATCGAATCCCAGCTCTCTCCGCTTGAGAGGGAGAGCAAGCCATTCTCAGGTGGAGGAGGGCTGTTTTCAGCAGCTATCTGCAACGTTCTGTGGACCTGGCCACTGTGTAGCTACAAGGAAACCTTTTGTCTGAGGAACCTGACTAAAGAAACTTGAAAGTGGAGGAAGAGAGAAAGAATGAGACAACACCCTCATCTCGGTGACTCATCCACTTATTCGTTCACTTACCAAATCAAATATCCACTACGCGTAGAGAGTCCTGGGCTGAAAACCCGCACAGAACACGGAGACGTACCCCCATTCGCAGGGAGGTTAGGTACCAGAGAGGGAGACAAGATGTAGATTACCTTACGGCAGTTCCGCACATGTCCTGTTAAAGTGTTTGCAGCTCCAGGGGAGAGAAGGGATCCAGAAATCGCTTGGATTCTCAGTGAAGTCTTCCCAGAGAAGGAGGTGCAAAATAGGCGGACTGGAAGAAACAAAAAAATTAACCTCGTGGGTAGATATGAAACGGAGCAGAGGTTCACAGATACTTAGACCCCGTTCTTTCTTGACACGTCTGGAAAGTGAAACTGAAGCCAAATTACGGAGGGCCTTGAGTGTCAGTCTTCGGAGCTTGGCCGTACGGGGTTGACAGCGGGTGCCACGGACGGCTCGGACGAGGGCAAGGGCATAACCCAAGAGCCCTGGGAGGTGTAGGAGAGGTCGCAGCGAGGGAGATAGAAAGGCATGCGATTCTCCGAAGCAGTCACCGTAACCCAGGTGTAAACTCATAAACGGTAGACGCCGAGTAAGGGCGACACAGATGGCAGGGAGGAGTACGAGGGACACTAGAAAGGAAAACGCTCAGGGCTTCACCAGGGATCGGGTGCATTCCTTTCTCCCTCTAACAGAGGTTATCAGTAACCGGGCTAGTCGCTGGGAATCAAGAGTAAGCCAAAGAGGCGTGATCTCTTCTTCCTCACGGACCACCACGGGGTAAACTTACCTACCTGAAACTGGATGGGAAAGGCGATGACGGCCATAAGCGAGAGGTGCGTGGTGTCACGTGAGCTACGGTAGGGGGACGTGATGAGCTGAGTAGGTAAGGGGACGCTTTCTTGACCAAGTGACACCTGAGAAGAGATGAGAAGGGTGAGGCGGCATCGGTCAGCTGCAAACTAAACAGAGGGACACTGCCTGCAGAGGGGCAGCACGGGCCATGCGCCGTTGTAAGTATGCAGGCCTGAGAGGAGGCCACTGTGGGCAGGATGACTGAGAATGGAAGGAAGGAGCTGCAAGACGAGGCCGCAGAGATCACGCTCCACCCTGCCCAGGCGATGCCCTGCCCTGCGGACTAGCACACCCAGAGAGAGAGTACCGGTGCACAGCCAGCTGAGAAGCCTGCTCGAGGAGGCAAGGCAAGGCTGCTTCTTTCACCAAGAAAGTCTTGCCTGGTAAACTAAACGGCGTATCGATGGAGCGGACACGTGATTTTACATTCTGAAGCAGGCGCCCCGCCTTACGGAACGGCGACGGTTCTCAGGGGGGCCGGGCAGGAGCCGCTCCGCGCGTCTGTCCCAGGGACCCACCCGCCTGCGGGACCTCCGGCCGCCTCGCAGGAAGCTACGACGCCCAGCCCCGTGGCTACCTGTGCAGCGAGGTGTACTCCGCGGACGCGTGCCACACACACTTCAAGTGGGAGGGCGGCCTGAGTGGCAAGGCGAGAGGCCGGCCTGCCGCGCGTACCAAGAAGGCGCTCTTCGGCCTGGGCCTAGGTGCTTGCGCCGCCCCCCTGGGCCTACCGGGCTCTGAGGGCCCTGCCCTGGACCCCCTGCCCCCCTGCCCTTGGTTCAGTCACAGCAGAGGTGGCCACACCCACACCCTCTGTGACCTCGGCGTTCCACCCTCCTGCAGCCCCGCCCGCCCCCCCTCCGCCGGTTGCCCTGGGCTACGGAAGCTGCATCCTGGGGCCAGGGGGTTCCCAGGAGGCCAAGGGAAGACACGATGGCCTTAAGTGAGTCGCAGAGGCCTTACGTGGGCTTGTGTGGTTGGGTTCACCTCTTACGTTCCACCGAAATCTGCGAGAAGACAGGGACCTGCAGCCTCACAGTTGGGCTCCACGGTAAGGTGTGCGGGACAGACCTCAAACTGACCCACGGCATGGAGCGACACCCGCCATCGAGAGGTCTACAAGAGAGCCGCTGCAGCTAGCCCACAGGTCCCAGAAAACTAGATGCCTCTTTATGTAAGTGAGTTTTGGGGAGATTTGTTGCAAAGCATTATCGCAGCAAGAGCTGACTAATACAACGTTCTCCAAATCACTGCCATGTCCACGGCTGCCACCGTGCCTACGTGTAAGGCAACTGTGTCCTCGAACTTTGAGAACTCCTGAATTCTCGGTGCCTCTCCAACACAATGTACGTGGCTAAGGTGTCCCCAGATAACCTCACTAACGTACCACCGAGACCGCCCTAAGCTTTTATGGAACGTAATGCAACGCTCTTTCTATTCGTTCTCTGTTTCTACGTGGGTAAAATGCTTTCCGTCAGTCTAAAAGGATGGAAAATCGGCACAAAACACTCTGTGGATAGTTGTTTTTCACAAAGGAAAATCACAAACGAAACAGGCATTTCGCCGGGTGCAGAGCACTAACGCCCCCTAGTGCCTCTCAATGCCAAGTGGACAGAGGCACTTCATTAAATATCGAATCCCAGCTCTCTCCGCTTGAGAGGGAGAGCAAGCCATTCTCAGGTGGAGGAGGGCTGTTTTCAGCAGCTATCTGCAACGTTCTGTGGACCTGGCCACTGTGTAGCTACAAGGAAACCTTTTGTCTGAGGAACCTGACTAAAGAAACTTGAAAGTGGAGGAAGAGAGAAAGAATGAGACAACACCCTCATCTCGGTGACTCATCCACTTATTCGTTCACTTACCAAATCAAATATCCACTACGCGTAGAGAGTCCTGGGCTGAAAACCCGCACAGAACACGGAGACGTACCCCCATTCGCAGGGAGGTTAGGTACCAGAGAGGGAGACAAGATGTAGATTACCTTACGGCAGTTCCGCACATGTCCTGTTAAAGTGTTTGCAGCTCCAGGGGAGAGAAGGGATCCAGAAATCGCTTGGATTCTCAGTGAAGTCTTCCCAGAGAAGGAGGTGCAAAATAGGCGGACTGGAAGAAACAAAAAAATTAACCTCGTGGGTAGATATGAAACGGAGCAGAGGTTCACAGATACTTAGACCCCGTTCTTTCTTGACACGTCTGGAAAGTGAAACTGAAGCCAAATTACGGAGGGCCTTGAGTGTCAGTCTTCGGAGCTTGGCCGTACGGGGTTGACAGCGGGTGCCACGGACGGCTCGGACGAGGGCAAGGGCATAACCCAAGAGCCCTGGGAGGTGTAGGAGAGGTCGCAGCGAGGGAGATAGAAAGGCATGCGATTCTCCGAAGCAGTCACCGTAACCCAGGTGTAAACTCATAAACGGTAGACGCCGAGTAAGGGCGACACAGATGGCAGGGAGGAGTACGAGGGACACTAGAAAGGAAAACGCTCAGGGCTTCACCAGGGATCGGGTGCATTCCTTTCTCCCTCTAACAGAGGTTATCAGTAACCGGGCTAGTCGCTGGGAATCAAGAGTAAGCCAAAGAGGCGTGATCTCTTCTTCCTCACGGACCACCACGGGGTAAACTTACCTACCTGAAACTGGATGGGAAAGGCGATGACGGCCATAAGCGAGAGGTGCGTGGTGTCACGTGAGCTACGGTAGGGGGACGTGATGAGCTGAGTAGGTAAGGGGACGCTTTCTTGACCAAGTGACACCTGAGAAGAGATGAGAAGGGTGAGGCGGCATCGGTCAGCTGCAAACTAAACAGAGGGACACTGCCTGCAGAGGGGCAGCACGGGCCATGCGCCGTTGTAAGTATGCAGGCCTGAGAGGAGGCCACTGTGGGCAGGATGACTGAGAATGGAAGGAAGGAGCTGCAAGACGAGGCCGCAGAGATCACGCTCCACCCTGCCCAGGCGATGCCCTGCCCTGCGGACTAGCACACCCAGAGAGAGAGTACCGGTGCACAGCCAGCTGAGAAGCCTGCTCGAGGAGGCAAGGCAAGGCTGCTTCTTTCACCAAGAAAGTCTTGCCTGGTAAACTAAACGGCGTATCGATGGAGCGGACACGTGATTTTACATTCTGAAGCAGGCGCCCCGCCTTACGGAACGGCGACGGTTCTCAGGGGGGCCGGGCAGGAGCCGCTCCGCGCGTCTGTCCCAGGGACCCACCCGCCTGCGGGACCTCCGGCCGCCTCGCAGGAAGCTACGACGCCCAGCCCCGTGGCTACCTGTGCAGCGAGGTGTACTCCGCGGACGCGTGCCACACACACTTCAAGTGGGAGGGCGGCCTGAGTGGCAAGGCGAGAGGCCGGCCTGCCGCGCGTACCAAGAAGGCGCTCTTCGGCCTGGGCCTAGGTGCTTGCGCCGCCCCCCTGGGCCTACCGGGCTCTGAGGGCCCTGCCCTGGACCCCCTGCCCCCCTGCCCTTGGTTCAGTCACAGCAGAGGTGGCCACACCCACACCCTCTGTGACCTCGGCGTTCCACCCTCCTGCAGCCCCGCCCGCCCCCCCTCCGCCGGTTGCCCTGGGCTACGGAAGCTGCATCCTGGGGCCAGGGGGTTCCCAGGAGGCCAAGGGAAGACACGATGGCCTTAAGTGAGTCGCAGAGGCCTTACGTGGGCTTGTGTGGTTGGGTTCACCTCTTACGTTCCACCGAACTCTGCGAGAAGACAGGGACCTGCAGCCTCACAGTTGGGCTCCACGGTAAGGTGTGCGGGACAGACCTCAAACTGACCCACGGCATGGAGCGACACCCGCCATCGAGAGGTCTACAAGAGAGCCGCTGCAGCTAGCCCACAGGTCCCAGAAAACTAGATGCCTCTTTATGTAAGTGAGTTTTGGGGAGATTTGTTGCAAAGCATTATCGCAGCAAGAGCTGACTAATACAACGTTCTCCAAATCACTGCCATGTCCACGGCTGCCACCGTGCCTACGTGTAAGGCAACTGTGTCCTCGAACTTTGAGAACTCCTGAATTCTCGGTGCCTCTCCAACACAATGTACGTGGCTAAGGTGTCCCCAGATAACCTCACTAACGTACCACCGAGACCGCCCTAAGCTTTTATGGAACGTAATGCAACGCTCTTTCTATTCGTTCTCTGTTTCTACGTGGGTAAAATGCTTTCCGTCAGTCTAAAAGGATGGAAAATCGGCACAAAACACTCTGTGGATAGTTGTTTTTCACAAAGGAAAATCACAAACGAAACAGGCATTTCGCCGGGTGCAGAGCACTAACGCCCCCTAGTGCCTCTCAATGCCAAGTGGACAGAGGCACTTCATTAAATATCGAATCCCAGCTCTCTCCGCTTGAGAGGGAGAGCAAGCCATTCTCAGGTGGAGGAGGGCTGTTTTCAGCAGCTATCTGCAACGTTCTGTGGACCTGGCCACTGTGTAGCTACAAGGAAACCTTTTGTCTGAGGAACCTGACTAAAGAAACTTGAAAGTGGAGGAAGAGAGAAAGAATGAGACAACACCCTCATCTCGGTGACTCATCCACTTATTCGTTCACTTACCAAATCAAATATCCACTACGCGTAGAGAGTCCTGGGCTGAAAACCCGCACAGAACACGGAGACGTACCCCCATTCGCAGGGAGGTTAGGTACCAGAGAGGGAGACAAGATGTAGATTACCTTACGGCAGTTCCGCACATGTCCTGTTAAAGTGTTTGCAGCTCCAGGGGAGAGAAGGGATCCAGAAATCGCTTGGATTCTCAGTGAAGTCTTCCCAGAGAAGGAGGTGCAAAATAGGCGGACTGGAAGAAACAAAAAAATTAACCTCGTGGGTAGATATGAAACGGAGCAGAGGTTCACAGATACTTAGACCCCGTTCTTTCTTGACACGTCTGGAAAGTGAAACTGAAGCCAAATTACGGAGGGCCTTGAGTGTCAGTCTTCGGAGCTTGGCCGTACGGGGTTGACAGCGGGTGCCACGGACGGCTCGGACGAGGGCAAGGGCATAACCCAAGAGCCCTGGGAGGTGTAGGAGAGGTCGCAGCGAGGGAGATAGAAAGGCATGCGATTCTCCGAAGCAGTCACCGTAACCCAGGTGTAAACTCATAAACGGTAGACGCCGAGTAAGGGCGACACAGATGGCAGGGAGGAGTACGAGGGACACTAGAAAGGAAAACGCTCAGGGCTTCACCAGGGATCGGGTGCATTCCTTTCTCCCTCTAACAGAGGTTATCAGTAACCGGGCTAGTCGCTGGGAATCAAGAGTAAGCCAAAGAGGCGTGATCTCTTCTTCCTCACGGACCACCACGGGGTAAACTTACCTACCTGAAACTGGATGGGAAAGGCGATGACGGCCATAAGCGAGAGGTGCGTGGTGTCACGTGAGCTACGGTAGGGGGACGTGATGAGCTGAGTAGGTAAGGGGACGCTTTCTTGACCAAGTGACACCTGAGAAGAGATGAGAAGGGTGAGGCGGCATCGGTCAGCTGCAAACTAAACAGAGGGACACTGCCTGCAGAGGGGCAGCACGGGCCATGCGCCGTTGTAAGTATGCAGGCCTGAGAGGAGGCCACTGTGGGCAGGATGACTGAGAATGGAAGGAAGGAGCTGCAAGACGAGGCCGCAGAGATCACGCTCCACCCTGCCCAGGCGATGCCCTGCCCTGCGGACTAGCACACCCAGAGAGAGAGTACCGGTGCACAGCCAGCTGAGAAGCCTGCTCGAGGAGGCAAGGCAAGGCTGCTTCTTTCACCAAGAAAGTCTTGCCTGGTAAACTAAACGGCGTATCGATGGAGCGGACACGTGATTTTACATTCTGAAGCAGGCGCCCCGCCTTACGGAACGGCGACGGTTCTCAGGGGGGCCGGGCAGGAGCCGCTCCGCGCGTCTGTCCCAGGGACCCACCCGCCTGCGGGACCTCCGGCCGCCTCGCAGGAAGCTACGACGCCCAGCCCCGTGGCTACCTGTGCAGCGAGGTGTACTCCGCGGACGCGTGCCACACACACTTCAAGTGGGAGGGCGGCCTGAGTGGCAAGGCGAGAGGCCGGCCTGCCGCGCGTACCAAGAAGGCGCTCTTCGGCCTGGGCCTAGGTGCTTGCGCCGCCCCCCTGGGCCTACCGGGCTCTGAGGGCCCTGCCCTGGACCCCCTGCCCCCCTGCCCTTGGTTCAGTCACAGCAGAGGTGGCCACACCCACACCCTCTGTGACCTCGGCGTTCCACCCTCCTGCAGCCCCGCCCGCCCCCCCTCCGCCGGTTGCCCTGGGCTACGGAAGCTGCATCCTGGGGCCAGGGGGTTCCCAGGAGGCCAAGGGAAGACACGATGGCCTTAAGTGAGTCGCAGAGGCCTTACGTGGGCTTGTGTGGTTGGGTTCACCTCTTACGTTCCACCGAAATCTGCGAGAAGACAGGGACCTGCAGCCTCACAGTTGGGCTCCACGGTAAGGTGTGCGGGACAGACCTCAAACTGACCCACGGCATGGAGCGACACCCGCCATCGAGAGGTCTACAAGAGAGCCGCTGCAGCTAGCCCACAGGTCCCAGAAAACTAGATGCCTCTTTATGTAAGTGAGTTTTGGGGAGATTTGTTGCAAAGCATTATCGCAGCAAGAGCTGACTAATACAACGTTCTCCAAATCACTGCCATGTCCACGGCTGCCACCGTGCCTACGTGTAAGGCAACTGTGTCCTCGAACTTTGAGAACTCCTGAATTCTCGGTGCCTCTCCAACACAATGTACGTGGCTAAGGTGTCCCCAGATAACCTCACTAACGTACCACCGAGACCGCCCTAAGCTTTTATGGAACGTAATGCAACGCTCTTTCTATTCGTTCTCTGTTTCTACGTGGGTAAAATGCTTTCCGTCAGTCTAAAAGGATGGAAAATCGGCACAAAACACTCTGTGGATAGTTGTTTTTCACAAAGGAAAATCACAAACGAAACAGGCATTTCGCCGGGTGCAGAGCACTAACGCCCCCTAGTGCCTCTCAATGCCAAGTGGACAGAGGCACTTCATTAAATATCGAATCCCAGCTCTCTCCGCTTGAGAGGGAGAGCAAGCCATTCTCAGGTGGAGGAGGGCTGTTTTCAGCAGCTATCTGCAACGTTCTGTGGACCTGGCCACTGTGTAGCTACAAGGAAACCTTTTGTCTGAGGAACCTGACTAAAGAAACTTGAAAGTGGAGGAAGAGAGAAAGAATGAGACAACACCCTCATCTCGGTGACTCATCCACTTATTCGTTCACTTACCAAATCAAATATCCACTACGCGTAGAGAGTCCTGGGCTGAAAACCCGCACAGAACACGGAGACGTACCCCCATTCGCAGGGAGGTTAGGTACCAGAGAGGGAGACAAGATGTAGATTACCTTACGGCAGTTCCGCACATGTCCTGTTAAAGTGTTTGCAGCTCCAGGGGAGAGAAGGGATCCAGAAATCGCTTGGATTCTCAGTGAAGTCTTCCCAGAGAAGGAGGTGCAAAATAGGCGGACTGGAAGAAACAAAAAAATTAACCTCGTGGGTAGATATGAAACGGAGCAGAGGTTCACAGATACTTAGACCCCGTTCTTTCTTGACACGTCTGGAAAGTGAAACTGAAGCCAAATTACGGAGGGCCTTGAGTGTCAGTCTTCGGAGCTTGGCCGTACGGGGTTGACAGCGGGTGCCACGGACGGCTCGGACGAGGGCAAGGGCATAACCCAAGAGCCCTGGGAGGTGTAGGAGAGGTCGCAGCGAGGGAGATAGAAAGGCATGCGATTCTCCGAAGCAGTCACCGTAACCCAGGTGTAAACTCATAAACGGTAGACGCCGAGTAAGGGCGACACAGATGGCAGGGAGGAGTACGAGGGACACTAGAAAGGAAAACGCTCAGGGCTTCACCAGGGATCGGGTGCATTCCTTTCTCCCTCTAACAGAGGTTATCAGTAACCGGGCTAGTCGCTGGGAATCAAGAGTAAGCCAAAGAGGCGTGATCTCTTCTTCCTCACGGACCACCACGGGGTAAACTTACCTACCTGAAACTGGATGGGAAAGGCGATGACGGCCATAAGCGAGAGGTGCGTGGTGTCACGTGAGCTACGGTAGGGGGACGTGATGAGCTGAGTAGGTAAGGGGACGCTTTCTTGACCAAGTGACACCTGAGAAGAGATGAGAAGGGTGAGGCGGCATCGGTCAGCTGCAAACTAAACAGAGGGACACTGCCTGCAGAGGGGCAGCACGGGCCATGCGCCGTTGTAAGTATGCAGGCCTGAGAGGAGGCCACTGTGGGCAGGATGACTGAGAATGGAAGGAAGGAGCTGCAAGACGAGGCCGCAGAGATCACGCTCCACCCTGCCCAGGCGATGCCCTGCCCTGCGGACTAGCACACCCAGAGAGAGAGTACCGGTGCACAGCCAGCTGAGAAGCCTGCTCGAGGATGCAAGGCAAGGCTGCTTCTTTCACCAAGAAAGTCTTGCCTGGTAAACTAAACGGCGTATCGATGGAGCGGACACGTGATTTTACATTCTGAAGCAGGCGCCCCGCCTTACGGAACGGCGACGGTTCTCAGGGGGGCCGGGCAGGAGCCGCTCCGCGCGTCTGTCCCAGGGACCCACCCGCCTGCGGGACCTCCGGCCGCCTCGCAGGAAGCTACGACGCCCAGCCCCGTGGCTACCTGTGCAGCGAGGTGTACTCCGCGGACGCGTGCCACACACACTTCAAGTGGGAGGGCGGCCTGAGTGGCAAGGCGAGAGGCCGGCCTGCCGCGCGTACCAAGAAGGCGCTCTTCGGCCTGGGCCTAGGTGCTTGCGCCGCCCCCCTGGGCCTACCGGGCTCTGAGGGCCCTGCCCTGGACCCCCTGCCCCCCTGCCCTTGGTTCAGTCACAGCAGAGGTGGCCACACCCACACCCTCTGTGACCTCGGCGTTCCACCCTCCTGCAGCCCCGCCCGCCCCCCCTCCGCCGGTTGCCCTGGGCTACGGAAGCTGCATCCTGGGGCCAGGGGGTTCCCAGGAGGCCAAGGGAAGACACGATGGCCTTAAGTGAGTCGCAGAGGCCTTACGTGGGCTTGTGTGGTTGGGTTCACCTCTTACGTTCCACCGAACTCTGCGAGAAGACAGGGACCTGCAGCCTCACAGTTGGGCTCCACGGTAAGGTGTGCGGGACAGACCTCAAACTGACCCACGGCATGGAGCGACACCCGCCATCGAGAGGTCTACAAGAGAGCCGCTGCAGCTAGCCCACAGGTCCCAGAAAACTAGATGCCTCTTTATGTAAGTGAGTTTTGGGGAGATTTGTTGCAAAGCATTATCGCAGCAAGAGCTGACTAATACAACGTTCTCCAAATCACTGCCATGTCCACGGCTGCCACCGTGCCTACGTGTAAGGCAACTGTGTCCTCGAACTTTGAGAACTCCTGAATTCTCGGTGCCTCTCCAACACAATGTACGTGGCTAAGGTGTCCCCAGATAACCTCACTAACGTACCACCGAGACCGCCCTAAGCTTTTATGGAACGTAATGCAACGCTCTTTCTATTCGTTCTCTGTTTCTACGTGGGTAAAATGCTTTCCGTCAGTCTAAAAGGATGGAAAATCGGCACAAAACACTCTGTGGATAGTTGTTTTTCACAAAGGAAAATCACAAACGAAACAGGCATTTCGCCGGGTGCAGAGCACTAACGCCCCCTAGTGCCTCTCAATGCCAAGTGGACAGAGGCACTTCATTAAATATCGAATCCCAGCTCTCTCCGCTTGAGAGGGAGAGCAAGCCATTCTCAGGTGGAGGAGGGCTGTTTTCAGCAGCTATCTGCAACGTTCTGTGGACCTGGCCACTGTGTAGCTACAAGGAAACCTTTTGTCTGAGGAACCTAACTAAAGAAACTTGAAAGTGGAGGAAGAGAGAAAGAATGAGACAACACCCTCATCTCGGTGACTCATCCACTTATTCGTTCACTTACCAAATCAAATATCCACTACGCGTAGAGAGTCCTGGGCTGAAAACCCGCACAGAACACGGAGACGTACCCCCATTCGCAGGGAGGTTAGGTACCAGAGAGGGAGACAAGATGTAGATTACCTTACGGCAGTTCCGCACATGTCCTGTTAAAGTGTTTGCAGCTCCAGGGGAGAGAAGGGATCCAGAAATCGCTTGGATTCTCAGTGAAGTCTTCCCAGAGAAGGAGGTGCAAAATAGGCGGACTGGAAGAAACAAAAAAATTAACCTCGTGGGTAGATATGAAACGGAGCAAAGGTTCACAGATACTTAGACCCCGTTCTTTCTTGACACGTCTGGAAAGTGAAACTGAAGCCAAATTACGGAGGGCCTTGAGTGTCAGTCTTCGGAGCTTGGCCGTACGGGGTTGACAGCGGGTGCCACGGACGGCTCGGACGAGGGCAAGGGCATAACCCAAGAGCCCTGGGAGGTGTAGGAGAGGTCGCAGCGAGGGAGATAGAAAGGCATGCGATTCTCCGAAGCAGTCACCGTAACCCAGGTGTAAACTCATAAACGGTAGACGCCGAGTAAGGGCGACACAGATGGCAGGGAGGAGTACGAGGGACACTAGAAAGGAAAACGCTCAGGGCTTCACCAGGGATCGGGTGCATTCCTTTCTCCCTCTAACAGAGGTTATCAGTAACCGGGCTAGTCGCTGGGAATCAAGAGTAAGCCAAAGAGGCGTGATCTCTTCTTCCTCACGGACCACCACGGGGTAAACTTACCTACCTGAAACTGGATGGGAAAGGCGATGACGGCCATAAGCGAGAGGTGCGTGGTGTCACGTGAGCTACGGTAGGGGGACGTGATGAGCTGAGTAGGTAAGGGGACGCTTTCTTGACCAAGTGACACCTGAGAAGAGATGAGAAGGGTGAGGCGGCATCGGTCAGCTGCAAACTAAACAGAGGGACACTGCCTGCAGAGGGGCAGCACGGGCCATGCGCCGTTGTAAGTATGCAGGCCTGAGAGGAGGCCACTGTGGGCAGGATGACTGAGAATGGAAGGAAGGAGCTGCAAGACGAGGCCGCAGAGATCACGCTCCACCCTGCCCAGGCGATGCCCTGCCCTGCGGACTAGCACACCCAGAGAGAGAGTACCGGTGCACAGCCAGCTGAGAAGCCTGCTCGAGGATGCAAGGCAAGGCTGCTTCTTTCACCAAGAAAGTCTTGCCTGGTAAACTAAACGGCGTATCGATGGAGCGGACACGTGATTTTACATTCTGAAGCAGGCGCCCCGCCTTACGGAACGGCGACGGTTCTCAGGGGGGCCGGGCAGGAGCCGCTCCGCGCGTCTGTCCCAGGGACCCACCCGCCTGCGGGACCTCCGGCCGCCTCGCAGGAAGCTACGACGCCCAGCCCCGTGGCTACCTGTGCAGCGAGGTGTACTCCGCGGACGCGTGCCACACACACTTCAAGTGGGAGGGCGGCCTGAGTGGCAAGGCGAGAGGCCGGCCTGCCGCGCGTACCAAGAAGGCGCTCTTCGGCCTGGGCCTAGGTGCTTGCGCCGCCCCCCTGGGCCTACCGGGCTCTGAGGGCCCTGCCCTGGACCCCCTGCCCCCCTGCCCTTGGTTCAGTCACAGCAGAGGTGGCCACACCCACACCCTCTGTGACCTCGGCGTTCCACCCTCCTGCAGCCCCGCCCGCCCCCCCTCCGCCGGTTGCCCTGGGCTACGGAAGCTGCATCCTGGGGCCAGGGGGTTCCCAGGAGGCCAAGGGAAGACACGATGGCCTTAAGTGAGTCGCAGAGGCCTTACGTGGGCTTGTGTGGTTGGGTTCACCTCTTACGTTTCACCGAACTCTGCGAGAAGACAGGGACCTGCAGCCTCACAGTTGGGCTCCACGGTAAGGTGTGCGGGACAGACCTCAAACTGACCCACGGCATGGAGCGACACCCGCCATCGAGAGGTCTACAAGAGAGCCGCTGCAGCTAGCCCACAGGTCCCAGAAAACTAGATGCCTCTTTATGTAAGTGAGTTTTGGGGAGATTTGTTGCAAAGCATTATCGCAGCAAGAGCTGACTAATACAACGTTCTCCAAATCACTGCCATGTCCACGGCTGCCACCGTGCCTACGTGTAAGGCAACTGTGTCCTCGAACTTTGAGAACTCCTGAATTCTCGGTGCCTCTCCAACACAATGTACGTGGCTAAGGTGTCCCCAGATAACCTCACTAACGTACCACCGAGACTGCCCTAAGCTTTTATTGAACGTAATGCAACGCTCTTTCTATTCGTTCTCTGTTTCTACGTGGGTAAAATGCTTTCCGTCAGTCTAAACGGATGGAAAATCGGCACAAAACACTCTGTGGATAGTTGTTTTTCACAAAGGAAAATCACAAACGAAACAGGCATTTCGCCGGGTGCAGAGCACTAACGCCCCCTAGTGCCTCTCAATGCCAAGTGGACAGAGGCACTTCATTAAATATCGAATCCCAGCTCTCTCCGCTTGAGAGGGAGAGCAAGCCATTCTCAGGTGGAGGAGGGCTGTTTTCAGCAGCTATCTGCAACGTTCTGTGGACCTGGCCACTGTGTAGCTACAAGGAAACCTTTTGTCTGAGGAACCTAACTAAAGAAACTTGAAAGTGGAGGAAGAGAGAAAGAATGAGACAACACCCTCATCTCGGTGACTCATCCACTTATTCGTTCACTTACCAAATCAAATATCCACTACGCGTAGAGAGTCCTGGGCTGAAAACCCGCACAGAACACGGAGACGTACCCCCATTCGCAGGGAGGTTAGGTACCAGAGAGGGAGACAAGATGTAGATTACCTTACGGCAGTTCTGCACATGTCCTGTTAAAGTGTTTGCAGCTCCAGGGGAGAGAAGGGATCCAGAAATCGCTTGGATTCTCAGTGAAGTCTTCCCAGAGAAGGAGGTGCAAAATAGGCGGACTGGAAGAAACAAAAAACTAACCTCGTGGGTAGATATGAAACGGAGCAGAGGTTCACAGATACTTAGACCCCGTTCTTTCTTGACACGTCTGGAAAGTGAAACTGAAGCCAAATTACGGAGGGCCTTGAGTGTCAGTCTTCGGAGCTTGGCCGTACGGGGTTGACAGCGGGTGCCACGGACGGCTCGGACGAGGGCAAGGGCATAACCCAAGAGCCCTGGGAGGTGTAGGAGAGGTCGCAGCGAGGGAGATAGAAAGGCATGCGATTCTCCGAAGCAGTCACCGTAAGCCAGGTGTAAACTCATAAACGGTAGACGCCGAGTAAGGGCGACACAGATGGCAGGGAGGAGTACGAGGGACACTAGAAAGGAAAACGCTCAGGGCTTCACCAGGGATCGGGTGCATTCCTTTCTCCCTCTAACAGAGGTTATCAGTAACCGGGCTAGTCGCTGGGAATCAAGAGTAAGCCAAAGAGGCGTGATCTCTTCTTCCTCACGGACCACCACGGGGTAAACTTACCTACCTGAAACTGGATGGGAAAGGCGATGATGGCCATAAGCGAGAGGTGCGTGGTGTCACGTGAGCTACGGTAGGGGGACGTGATGAGCTGAGTAGGTAAGGGGACGCTTTCTTGACCAAGTGACACCTGAGAAGAGATGAGAAGGGTGAGGCGGCATCGGTCAGCTGCAAACTAAACAGAGGGACACTGCCTGCAGAGGGGCAGCACGGGCCATGCGCCGTTGTAAGTATGCAGGCCTGAGAGGAGGCCACTGTGGGCAGGATGACTGAGAATGGAAGGAAGGAGCTGCAAGACGAGGCCGCAGAGATCACGCTCCACCCTGCCCAGGCGATGCCCTGCCCTGCGGACTAGCACACCCAGAGAGAGAGTACCGGTGCACAGCCAGCTGAGAAGCCTGCTCGAGGATGCAAGGCAAGGCTGCTTCTTTCACCAAGAAAGTCTTGCCTGGTAAACTAAACGGCGTATCGATGGAGCGGACACGTGATTTTACATTCTGAAGCAGGCGCCCCGCCTTACGGAACGGCGACGGTTCTCAGGGGGGCCGGGCAGGAGCCGCTCCGCGCGTCTGTCCCAGGGACCCACCCGCCTGCGGGACCTCCGGCCGCCTCGCAGGAAGCTACGACGCCCAGTCCCGTGGCTACCTGTGCAGCGAGGTGTACTCCGCGGACGCGTGCCACACACACTTCAAGTGGGAGGGCGGCCTGAGTGGCAAGGCGAGAGGCCGGCCTGCCGCGCGTACCAAGAAGGCGCTCTTCGGCCTGGGCCTAGGTGCTTGCGCCGCCCCCCTGGGCCTACCGGGCTCTGAGGGCCCTGCCCTGGACCCCCTGCCCCCCTGCCCTTGGTTCAGTCACAGCAGAGGTGGCCACACCCACACCCTCTGTGACCTCGGCGTTCCACCCTCCTGCAGCCCCGCCCGCACCCCCTCCGCCGGTTGCCCTGGGCTACGGAAGCTGCATCCTGGGGCCAGGGGGTTCCCAGGAGGCCAAGGGAAGACACGATGGCCTTAAGTGAGTCGCAGAGGCCTTACGTGGGCTTGTGTGGTTGGGTTCACCTCTTACGTTCCACCGAACTCTGCGAGAAGACAGGGACCTGCAGCCTCACAGTTGGGCTCCACGGTAAGGTGTGCGGGACAGACCTCAAACTGACCCACGGCATGGAGCGACACCCGCCATCGAGAGGTCTACAAGAGAGCCGCTGCAGCTAGCCCACAGGTCCCAGAAAACTAGATGCCTCTTTATGTAAGTGAGTTTTGGGGAGATTTGTTGCAAAGCATTATCGCAGCAAGAGCTGACTAATACAACGTTCTCCAAATCACTGCCATGTCCACGGCTGCCACCGTGCCTACGTGTAAGGCAACTGTGTCCTCGAACTTTGAGAACTCCTGAATTCTCGGTGCCTCTCCAACACAATGTACGTGGCTAAGGTGTCCCCAGATAACCTCACTAACGTACCACCGAGACTGCCCTAAGCTTTTATTGAACGTAATGCAACGTTCTTTCTATTCGTTCTCTGTTTCTACGTGGGTAAAATGCTTTCCGTCAGTCTAAACGGATGGAAAATCGGCACAAAACACTCTGTGGATAGTTGTTTTTCACAAAGGAAAATCACAAACGAAACAGGCATTTTGCCGGGTGCAGAGCACTAACGCCCCCTAGTGCCTCTCAATGCCAAGTGGACAGAGGCACTTCATTAAATATCGAATCCCAGCTCTCTCCGCTTGAGAGGGAGAGCAAGCCATTCTCAGGTGGAGGAGGGCTGTTTTCAGCAGCTATCTGCAACGTTCTGTGGACCTGGCCACTGTGTAGCTACAAGGAAACCTTTTGTCTGAGGAACCTAACTAAAGAAACTTGAAAGTGGAGGAAGAGAGAAAGAATGAGACAACACCCTCATCTCGGTGACTCATCCACTTATTCGTTCACTTACCAAATCAAATATCCACTACGCGTAGAGAGTCCTGGGCTGAAAACCCGCACAGAACACGGAGACGTACCCCCATTCGCAGGGAGGTTAGGTACCAGAGAGGGAGACAAGATGTAGATTACCTTACGGCAGTTCTGCACATGTCCTGTTAAAGTGTTTGCAGCTCCAGGGGAGAGAAGGGATCCAGAAATCGCTTGGATTCTCAGTGAAGTCTTCCCAGAGAAGGAGGTGCAAAATAGGCGGACTGGAAGAAACAAAAAATTAACCTCGTGGGTAGATATGAAACGGAGCAGAGGTTCACAGATACTTAGACCCCGTTCTTTCTTGACACGTCTGGAAAGTGAAACTGAAGCCAAATTACGGAGGGCCTTGAGTGTCAGTCTTCGGAGCTTGGCCGTACGGGGTTGACAGCGGGTGCCACGGACGGCTCGGACGAGGGCAAGGGCATAACCCAAGAGCCCTGGGAGGTGTAGGAGAGGTCGCAGCGAGGGAGATAGAAAGGCATGCGATTCTCCGAAGCAGTCACCGTAACCCAGGTGTAAACTCATAAACGGTAGACGCCGAGTAAGGGCGACACAGATGGCAGGGAGGAGTACGAGGGACACTAGAAAGGAAAACGCTCAGGGCTTCACCAGGGATCGGGTGCATTCCTTTCTCCCTCTAACAGAGGTTATCAGTAACCGGGCTAGTCGCTGGGAATCAAGAGTAAGCCAAAGAGGCGTGATCTCTTCTTCCTCACGGACCACCACGGGGTAAACTTACCTACCTGAAACTGGATGGGAAAGGCGATGACGGCCATAAGCGAGAGGTGCGTGGTGTCACGTGAGCTACGGTAGGGGGACGTGATGAGCTGAGTAGGTAAGGGGACGCTTTCTTGACCAAGTGACACCTGAGAAGAGATGAGAAGGGTGAGGCGGCATCGGTCAGCTGCAAACTAAACAGAGGGACACTGCCTGCAGAGGGGCAGCACGGGCCATGCGCCGTTGTAAGTATGCAGGCCTGAGAGGAGGCCACTGTGGGCAGGATGACTGAGAATGGAAGGAAGGAGCTGCAAGACGAGGCCGCAGAGATCACGCTCCACCCTGCCCAGGCGATGCCCTGCCCTGCGGACTAGCACACCCAGAGAGAGAGTACCGGTGCACAGCCAGCTGAGAAGCCTGCTCGAGGATGCAAGGCAAGGCTGCTTCTTTCACCAAGAAAGTCTTGCCTGGTAAACTAAACGGCGTATCGATGGAGCGGACACGTGATTTTACATTCTGAAGCAGGCGCCCCGCCTTACGGAACGGCGACGGTTCTCAGGGGGGCCGGGCAGGAGCCGCTCCGCGCGTCTGTCCCAGGGACCCACCCGCCTGCGGGACCTCCGGCCGCCTCGCAGGAAGCTACGACGCCCAGCCCCGTGGCTACCTGTACAGCGAGGTGTACTCCGCGGACGCGTGCCACACACACTTCAAGTGGGAGGGCGGCCTGAGTGGCAAGGCGAGAGGCCGGCCTGCCGCGCGTACCAAGAAGGCGCTCTTCGGCCTGGGCCTAGGTGCTTGCGCCGCCCCCCTGGGCCTACCGGGCTCTGAGGGCCCTGCCCTGGACCCCCTGCCCCCCTGCCCTTGGTTCAGTCACAGCAGAGGTGGCCACACCCACACCCTCTGTGACCTCGGCGTTCCACCCTCCTGCAGCCCCGCCCGCCCCCCCTCCGCCGGTTGCCCTGGGCTACGGAAGCTGCATCCTGGGGCCAGGGGGTTCCCAGGAGGCCAAGGGAAGACACGATGGCCTTAAGTGAGTCGCAGAGGCCTTACGTGGGCTTGTGTGGTTGGGTTCACCTCTTACGTTTCACCGAACTCTGCGAGAAGACAGGGACCTGCAGCCTCACAGTTGGGCTCCACGGTAAGGTGTGCGGGACAGACCTCAAACTGACCCACGGCATGGAGCGACACCCGCCATCGAGAGGTCTACAAGAGAGCCGCTGCAGCTAGCCCACAGGTCCCAGAAAACTAGATGCCTCTTTATGTAAGTGAGTTTTGGGGAGATTTGTTGCAAAGCATTATCGCAGCAAGAGCTGACTAATACAACGTTCTCCAAATCACTGCCATGTCCACGGCTGCCACCGTGCCTACGTGTAAGGCAACTGTGTCCTCGAACTTTGAGAACTCCTGAATTCTCGGTGCCTCTCCAACACAATGTACGTGGCTAAGGTGTCCCCAGATAACCTCACTAACGTACCACCGAGACCGCCCTAAGCTTTTATTGAACGTAATGCAACGCTCTTTCTATTCGTTCTCTGTTTCTACGTGGGTAAAATGCTTTCCGTCAGTCTAAAAGGATGGAAAATCGGCACAAAACACTCTGTGGATAGTTGTTTTTCACAAAGGAAAATCACAAACGAAACAGGCATTTCGCCGGGTGCAGAGCACTAACGCCCCCTAGTGCCTCTCAATGCCAAGTGGACAGAGGCACTTCATTAAATATCGAATCCCAGCTCTCTCCGCTTGAGAGGGAGAGCAAGCCATTCTCAGGTGGAGGAGGGCTGTTTTCAGCAGCTATCTGCAACGTTCTGTGGACCTGGCCACTGTGTAGCTACAAGGAAACCTTTTGTCTGAGGAACCTAACTAAAGAAACTTGAAAGTGGAGGAAGAGAGAAAGAATGAGACAACACCCTCATCTCGGTGACTCATCCACTTATTCGTTCACTTACCAAATCAAATATCCACTACGCGTAGAGAGTCCTGGGCTGAAAACCCGCACAGAACACGGAGACGTACCCCCATTCGCAGGGAGGTTAGGTACCAGAGAGGGAGACAAGATGTAGATTACCTTACGGCAGTTCCGCACATGTCCTGTTAAAGTGTTTGCAGCTCCAGGGGAGAGAAGGGATCCAGAAATCGTTTGGATTCTCAGTGAAGTCTTCCCAGAGAAGGAGGTGCAAAATAGGCGGACTGGAAGAAACAAAAAAATTAACCTCGTGGGTAGATATGAAACGGAGCAGAGGTTCACAGATACTTAGACCCCGTTCTTTCTTGACACGTCTGGAAAGTGAAACTGAAGCCAAATTACGGAGGGCCTTGAGTGTCAGTCTTCGGAGCTTGGCCGTACGGGGTTGACAGCGGGTGCCACGGACGGCTCGGACGAGGGCAAGGGCATAACCCAAGAGCCCTGGGAGGTGTAGGAGAGGTCGCAGCGAGGGAGATAGAAAGGCATGCGATTCTCCGAAGCAGTCACCGTAAGCCAGGTGTAAACTCATAAACGGTAGACGCCGAGCTTTGGGCTTACACTGATGGCCAGGCGAGCTAGCCGGTTACTGAGAACGCTCGGCTCAGGGCTTCACCAGGGATCGGGTGCATTCCTTTCTCCCTCTAACAGAGGTTATCAGTAACCGGGCTAGTCGCTGGGAATCAAGAGTAAGCCAAAGAGGCGTGATCTCTTCTTCCTCACGGACCACCACGGGGTAAACTTACCTACCTGAAACTGGATGGGAAAGGCGATGACGGCCATAAGCGAGAGGTGCGTGGTGTCACGTGAGCTACGGTAGGGGGACGTGATGAGCTGAGTAGGTAAGGGGACGCTTTCTTGACCAAGTGACACCTGAGAAGAGATGAGAAGGGTGAGGCGGCATCGGTCAGCTGCAAACTAAACAGAGGGACACTGCCTGCAGAGGGGCAGCACGGGCCATGCGCCGTTGTAAGTATGCAGGCCTGAGAGGAGGCCACTGTGGGCAGGATGACTGAGAATGGAAGGAAGGAGCTGCAAGACGAGGCCGCAGAGATCACGCTCCACCCTGCCCAGGCGATGCCCTGCCCTGCGGACTAGCACACCCAGAGAGAGAGTACCGGTGCACAGCCAGCTGAGAAGCCTGCTCGAGGATGCAAGGCAAGGCTGCTTCTTTCACCAAGAAAGTCTTGCCTGGTAAACTAAACGGCGTATCGATGGAGCGGACACGTGATTTTACATTCTGAAGCAGGCGCCCCGCCTTACGGAACGGCGACGGTTCTCAGGGGGGCCGGGCAGGAGCCGCTCCGCGCGTCTGTCCCAGGGACCCACCCGCCTGCGGGACCTCCGGCCGCCTCGCAGGAAGCTCCGACGCCCAGCCCCGTGGCTACCTGTGCAGCGAGGTGTACTCCGCGGACGCGTGCCACACACACTTCAAGTGGGAGGGCGGCCTGAGTGGCAAGGCGAGAGGCCGGCCTGCCGCGCGTACCAAGAAGGCGCTCTTCGGCCTGGGCCTAGGTGCTTGCGCCGCCCCCCTGGGCCTACCGGGCTCTGAGGGCCCTGCCCTGGACCCCCTGCCCCCCTGCCCTTGGTTCAGTCACAGCAGAGGTGGCCACACCCACACCCTCTGTGACCTCGGCGTTCCACCCTCCTGCAGCCCCGCCCGCCCCCCCTCCGCCGGTTGCCCTGGGCTACGGAAGCTGCATCCTGGGGCCAGGGGGTTCCCAGGAGGCCAAGGGAAGACACGATGGCCTTAAGTGAGTCGCAGAGGCCTTACGTGGGCTTGTGTGGTTGGGTTCACCTCTTACGTTTCACCGAACTCTGCGAGAAGACAGGGACCTGCAGCCTCACAGTTGGGCTCCACGGTAAGGTGTGCGGGACAGACCTCAAACTGACCCACGGCATGGAGCGACACCCGCCATCGAGAGGTCTACAAGAGAGCCGCTGCAGCTAGCCCACA
The DNA here is from genome assembly GCF_951394435.1 of Stenella coeruleoalba. Taxonomy (NCBI): domain Eukaryota; kingdom Metazoa; phylum Chordata; class Mammalia; order Artiodactyla; family Delphinidae; genus Stenella; species Stenella coeruleoalba. Next base: position 155,383,105 of record NC_137169.1, read on the forward strand.
GGTCCCAGAAAACTAGATGCCTCTTTATGTAAGTGAGTTTTGGGGAGATTTGTTGCAAAGCATTATCGCAGCAAGAGCTGACTAATACAACGTTCTCCAAATCACTGCCATGTCCACGGCTGCCACCGTGCCTACGTGTAAGGCAACTGTGTCCTCGAACTTTGAGAACTCCTGAATTCTCGGTGCCTCTCCAACACAATGTACGTGGCTAAGGTGTCCCCAGATAACCTCACTAACGTACCACCGAGACCGCCCTAAGCTTTTATTGAACGTAATGCAACGCTCTTTCTATTCGTTCTCTGTTTCTACGTGGGTAAAATGCTTTCCGTCAGTCTAAAAGGATGGAAAATCGGCACAAAACACTCTGTGGATAGTTGTTTTTCACAAAGGAAAATCACAAACGAAACAGGCATTTCGCCGGGTGCAGAGCACTAACGCCCCCTAGTGCCTCTCAATGCCAAGTGGACAGAGGCACTTCATTAAATATCGAATCCCAGCTCTCTCCGCTTGAGAGGGAGAGCAAGCCATTCTCAGGTGGAGGAGGGCTGTTTTCAGCAGCTATCTGCAACGTTCTGTGGACCTGGCCACTGTGTAGCTACAAGGAAACCTTTTGTCTGAGGAACCTAACTAAAGAAACTTGAAAGTGGAGGAAGAGAGAAAGAATGAGACAACACCCTCATCTCGGTGACTCATCCACTTATTCGTTCACTTACCAAATCAAATATCCACTACGCGTAGAGAGTCCTGGGCTGAAAACCCGCACAGAACACGGAGACGTACCCCCATTCGCAGGGAGGTTAGGTACCAGAGAGGGAGACAAGATGTAGATTACCTTACGGCAGTTCCGCACATGTCCTGTTAAAGTGTTTGCAGCTCCAGGGGAGAGAAGGGATCCAGAAATCGCTTGGATTCTCAGTGAAGTCTTCCCAGAGAAGGAGGTGCAAAATAGGCGGACTGGAAGAAACAAAAAAATTAACCTCGTGGGTAGATATGAAACGGAGCAGAGGTGCACAGATACTTAGACCCCGTTCTTTCTTGACACGTCTGGAAAGTGAAACTGAAGCCAAATTACGGAGGGCCTTGAGTGTCAGTCTTCGGAGCTTGGCCGTACGGGGTTGACAGCGGGTGCCACGGACGGCTCGGACGAGGGCAAGGGCATAACCCAAGAGCCCTGGGAGGTGTAGGAGAGGTCGCAGCGAGGGAGATAGAAAGGCATGCGATTCTCCGAAGCAGTCACCGTAACCCAGGTGTAAACTCATAAACGGTAGACGCCGAGTAAGGGCGACACAGATGGCAGGGAGGAGTACGAGGGACACTAGAAAGGAAAACGCTCAGGGCTTCACCAGGGATCGGGTGCATTCCTTTCTCCCTCTAACAGAGGTTATCAGTAACCGGGCTAGTCGCTGGGAATCAAGAGTAAGCCAAAGAGGCGTGATCTCTTCTTCCTCACGGACCACCACGGGGTAAACTTACCTACCTGAAACTGGATGGGAAAGGCGATGACGGCCATAAGCGAGAGGTGCGTGGTGTCACGTGAGCTACGGTAGGGGGACGTGATGAGCTGAGTAGGTAAGGGGACGCTTTCTTGACCAAGTGACACCTGAGAAGAGATGAGAAGGGTGAGGCGGCATCGGTCAGCTGCAAACTAAACAGAGGGACACTGCCTGCAGAGGGGCAGCACGGGCCATGCGCCGTTGTAAGTATGCAGGCCTGAGAGGAGGCCACTGTGGGCAGGATGACTGAGAATGGAAGGAAGGAGCTGCAAGACGAGGCCGCAGAGATCACGCTCCACCCTGCCCAGGCGATGCCCTGCCCTGCGGACTAGCACACCCAGAGAGAGAGTACCGGTGCACAGCCAGCTGAGAAGCCTGCTCGAGGATGCAAGGCAAGGCTGCTTCTTTCACCAAGAAAGTCTTGCCTGGTAAACTAAACGGCGTATCGATGGAGCGGACACGTGATTTTACATTCTGAAGCAGGCGCCCCGCCTTACGGAACGGCGACGGTTCTCAGGGGGGCCGGGCAGGAGCCGCTCCGCGCGTCTGTCCCAGGGACCCACCCGCCTGCGGGACCTCCGGCCGCCTCGCAGGAAGCTCCGACGCCCAGCCCCGTGGCTACCTGTGCAGCGAGGTGTACTCCGCGGACGCGTGCCACACACACTTCAAGTGGGAGGGCGGCCTGAGTGGCAAGGCGAGAGGCCGGCCTGCCGCGCGTACCAAGAAGGCGCTCTTCGGCCTGGGCCTAGGTGCTTGCGCCGCCCCCCTGGGCCTACCGGGCTCTGAGGGCCCTGCCCTGGACCCCCTGCCCCCCTGCCCTTGGTTCAGTCACAGCAGAGGTGGCCACACCCACACCCTCTGTGACCTCGGCGTTCCACCCTCCTGCAGCCCCGCCCGCCCCCCCTCCGCCGGTTGCCCTGGGCTACGGAAGCTGCATCCTGGGGCCAGGGGGTTCCCAGGAGGCCAAGGGAAGACACGATGGCCTTAAGTGAGTCGCAGAGGCCTTACGTGGGCTTGTGTGGTTGGGTTCACCTCTTACGTTTCACCGAACTCTGCGAGAAGACAGGGACCTGCAGCCTCACAGTTGGGCTCCACGGTAAGGTGTGCGGGACAGACCTCAAACTGACCCACGGCATGGAGCGACACCCGCCATCGAGAGGTCTACAAGAGAGCCGCTGCAGCTAGCCCACAGGTCCCAGAAAACTAGATGCCTCTTTATGTAAGTGAGTTTTGGGGAGATTTGTTGCAAAGCATTATCGCAGCAAGAGCTGACTAATACAACGTTCTCCAAATCACTGCCATGTCCACGGCTGCCACCGTGCCTACGTGTAAGGCAACTGTGTCCTCGAACTTTGAGAACTCCTGAATTCTCGGTGCCTCTCCAACACAATGTACGTGGCTAAGGTGTCCCCAGATAACCTCACTAACGTACCACCGAGACCGCCCTAAGCTTTTATTGAACGTAATGCAACGCTCTTTCTATTCGTTCTCTGTTTCTACGTGGGTAAAATGCTTTCCGTCCGTCTAAAAGGATGGAAAATCGGCACAAAACACTCTGTGGATAGTTGTTTTTCACAAAGGAAAATCACAAACGAAACAGGCATTTCGCCGGGTGCAGAGCACTAACGCCCCCTAGTGCCTCTCAATGCCAAGTGGACAGAGGCACTTCATTAAATATCGAATCCCAGCTCTCTCCGCTTGAGAGGGAGAGCAAGCCATTCTCAGGTGGAGGAGGGCTGTTTTCAGCAGCTATCTGCAACGTTCTGTGGACCTGGCCACTGTGTAGCTACAAGGAAACCTTTTGTCTGAGGAACCTAACTAAAGAAACTTGAAAGTGGAGGAAGAGAGAAAGAATGAGACAACACCCTCATCTCGGTGACTCATCCACTTATTCGTTCACTTACCAAATCAAATATCCACTACGCGTAGAGAGTCCTGGGCTGAAAACCCGCACAGAACACGGAGACGTACCCCCATTCGCAGGGAGGTTAGGTACCAGAGAGGGAGACAAGATGTAGATTACCTTACGGCAGTTCCGCACATGTCCTGTTAAAGTGTTTGCAGCTCCAGGGGAGAGAAGGGATCCAGAAATCGCTTGGATTCTCAGTGAAGTCTTCCCAGAGAAGGAGGTGCAAAATAGGCGGACTGGAAGAAACAAAAAAATTAACCTCGTGGGTAGATATGAAACGGAGCAGAGGTTCACAGATACTTAGACCCCGTTCTTTCTTGACACGTCTGGAAAGTGAAACTGAAGCCAAATTACGGAGGGCCTTGAGTGTCAGTCTTCGGAGCTTGGCCGTACGGGGTTGACAGCGGGTGCCACGGACGGCTCGGACGAGGGCAAGGGCATAACCCAAGAGCCCTGGGAGGTGTAGGAGAGGTCGCAGCGAGGGAGATAGAAAGGCATGCGATTCTCCGAAGCAGTCACCGTAACCCAGGTGTAAACTCATAAACGGTAGACGCCGAGTAAGGGCGACACAGATGGCAGGGAGGAGTACGAGGGACACTAGAAAGGAAAACGCTCAGGGCTTCACCAGGGATCGGGTGCATTCCTTTCTCCCTCTAACAGAGGTTATCAGTAACCGGGCTAGTCGCTGGGAATCAAGAGTAAGCCAAAGAGGCGTGATCTCTTCTTCCTCACGGACCACCACGGGGTAAACTTACCTACCTGAAACTGGATGGGAAAGGCGATGACGGCCATAAGCGAGAGGTGCGTGGTGTCACGTGAGCTACGGTAGGGGGACGTGATGAGCTGAGTAGGTAAGGGGACGCTTTCTTGACCAAGTGACACCTGAGAAGAGATGAGAAGGGTGAGGCGGCATCGGTCAGCTGCAAACTAAACAGAGGGACACTGCCTGCAGAGGGGCAGCACGGGCCATGCGCCGTTGTAAGTATGCAGGCCTGAGAGGAGGCCACTGTGGGCAGGATGACTGAGAATGGAAGGAAGGAGCTGCAAGACGAGGCCGCAGAGATCACGCTCCACCCTGCCCAGGCGATGCCCTGCCCTGCGGACTAGCACACCCAGAGAGAGAGTACCGGTGCACAGCCAGCTGAGAAGCCTGCTCGAGGATGCAAGGCAAGGCTGCTTCTTTCACCAAGAAAGTCTTGCCTGGTAAACTAAACGGCGTATCGATGGAGCGGACACGTGATTTTACATTCTGAAGCAGGCGCCCCGCCTTACGGAACGGCGACGGTTCTCAGGGGGGCCGGGCAGGAGCCGCTCCGCGCGTCTGTCCCAGGGACCCACCCGCCTGCGGGACCTCCGGCCGCCTCGCAGGAAGCTACGACGCCCAGCCCCGTGGCTACCTGTGCAGTGAGGTGTACTCCGCGGACGCGTGCCACACACACTTCAAGTGGGAGGGCGGCCTGAGTGGCAAGGCGAGAGGCCGGCCTGCCGCGCGTACCAAGAAGGCGCTCTTCGGCCTGGGCCTAGGTGCTTGCGCCGCCCCCCTGGGCCTACCGGGCTCTGAGGGCCCTGCCCTGGACCCCCTGCCCCCCTGCCCTTGGTTCAGTCACAGCAGAGGTGGCCACACCCACACCCTCTGTGACCTCAGCGTTCCACCCTCCTGCAGCCCCGCCCGCCCCCCCTCCGCCGGTTGCCCTGGGCTACGGAAGCTGCATCCTGGGGCCAGGGGGTTCCCAGGAGGCCAAGGGAAGACACGATGGCCTTAAGTGAGTCGCAGAGGCCTTACGTGGGCTTGTGTGGTTGGGTTCACCTCTTACGTTTCACCGAACTCTGCGAGAAGACAGGGACCTGCAGCCTCACAGTTGGGCTCCATGGTAAGGTGTGCGGGACAGACCTCAAACTGACCCACGGCATGGAGCGACACCCGCCATCGAGAGGTCTACAAGAGAGCCGCTGCAGCTAGCCCACAGGTCCCAGAAAACTAGATGCCTCTTTATGTAAGTGAGTTTTGGGGAGATTTGTTGCAAAGCATTATCGCAGCAAGAGCTGACTAATACAACGTTCTCCAAATCACTGCCATGTCCACGGCTGCCACCGTGCCTACGTGTAAGGCAACTGTGTCCTCGAACTTTGAGAACTCCTGAATTCTCGGTGCCTCTCCAACACAATGTACGTGGCTAAGGTGTCCCCAGATAACCTCACTAACGTACCACCGAGACCGCCCTAAGCTTTTATTGAACGTAATGCAACGCTCTTTCTATTCGTTCTCTGTTTCTACGTGGGTAAAATGCTTTCCGTCAGTCTAAAAGGATGGAAAATCGGCACAAAACACTCTGTGGATAGTTGTTTTTCACAAAGGAAAATCACAAACGAAACAGGCATTTCGCCGGGTGCAGAGCACTAACGCCCCCTAGTGCCTCTCAATGCCAAGTGGACAGAGGCACTTCATTAAATATCGAATCCCAGCTCTCTCCGCTTGAGAGGGAGAGCAAGCCATTCTCAGGTGGAGGAGGGCTGTTTTCAGCAGCTATCTGCAACGTTCTGTGGACCTGGCCACTGTGTAGCTACAAGGAAACCTTTTGTCTGAGGAACCTAACTAAAGAAACTTGAAAGTGGAGGAAGAGAGAAAGAATGAGACAACACCCTCATCTCGGTGACTCATCCACTTATTCGTTCACTTACCAAATCAAATATCCACTACGCGTAGAGAGTCCTGGGCTGAAAACCCGCACAGAACACGGAGACGTACCCCCATTCGCAGGGAGGTTAGGTACCAGAGAGGGAGACAAGATGTAGATTACCTTACGGCAGTTCCGCACATGTCCTGTTAAAGTGTTTGCAGCTCCAGGGGAGAGAAGGGATCCAGAAATCGCTTGGATTCTCAGTGAAGTCTTCCCAGAGAAGGAGGTGCAAAATAGGCGGACTGGAAGAAACAAAAAAATTAACCTCGTGGGTAGATATGAAACGGAGCAGAGGTTCACAGATACTTAGACCCCGTTCTTTCTTGACACGTCTGGAAAGTGAAACTGAAGCCAAATTACGGAGGGCCTTGAGTGTCAGTCTTCGGAGCTTGGCCGTACGGGGTTGACAGCGGGTGCCACGGACGGCTCGGACGAGGGCAAGGGCATAACCCAAGAGCCCTGGGAGGTGTAGGAGAGGTCGCAGCGAGGGAGATAGAAAGGCATGCGATTCTCCGAAGCAGTCACCGTAACCCAGGTGTAAACTCATAAACGGTAGACGCCGAGTAAGGGCGACACAGATGGCAGGGAGGAGTACGAGGGACACTAGAAAGGAAAACGCTCAGGGCTTCACCAGGGATCGGGTGCATTCCTTTCTCCCTCTAACAGAGGTTATCAGTAACCGGGCTAGTCGCTGGGAATCAAGAGTAAGCCAAAGAGGCGTGATCTCTTCTTCCTCACGGACCACCACGGGGTAAACTTACCTACCTGAAACTGGATGGGAAAGGCGATGACGGCCATAAGCGAGAGGTGCGTGGTGTCACGTGAGCTACGGTAGGGGGACGTGATGAGCTGAGTAGGTAAGGGGACGCTTTCTTGACCAAGTGACACCTGAGAAGAGATGAGAAGGGTGAGGCGGCATCGGTCAGCTGCAAACTAAACAGAGGGACACTGCCTGCAGAGGGGCAGCACGGGCCATGCGCCGTTGTAAGTATGCAGGCCTGAGAGGAGGCCACTGTGGGCAGGATGACTGAGAATGGAAGGAAGGAGCTGCAAGACGAGGCCGCAGAGATCACGCTCCACCCTGCCCAGGCGATGCCCTGCCCTGCGGACTAGCACACCCAGAGAGAGAGTACCGGTGCACAGCCAGCTGAGAAGCCTGCTCGAGGATGCAAGGCAAGGCTGCTTCTTTCACCAAGAAAGTCTTGCCTGGTAAACTAAACGGCGTATCGATGGAGCGGACACGTGATTTTACATTCTGAAGCAGGCGCCCCGCCTTACGGAACGGCGACGGTTCTCAGGGGGGCCGGGCAGGAGCCGCTCCGCGCGTCTGTCCCAGGGACCCACCCGCCTGCGGGACCTCCGGCCGCCTCGCAGGAAGCTACGACGCCCAGCCCCGTGGCTACCTGTGCAGCGAGGTGTACTCCGCGGACGCGTGCCACACACACTTCAAGTGGGAGGGCGGCCTGAGTGGCAAGGCGAGAGGCCGGCCTGCCGCGCGTACCAAGAAGGCGCTCTTCGGCCTGGGCCTAGGTGCTTGCGCCGCCCCCCTGGGCCTACCGGGCTCTGAGGGCCCTGCCCTGGACCCCCTGCCCCCCTGCCCTTGGTTCAGTCACAGCAGAGGTGGCCACACCCACACCCTCTGTGACCTCGGCGTTCCACCCTCCTGCAGCCCCGCCCGCCCCCCCTCCGCCGGTTGCCCTGGGCTACGGAAGCTGCATCCTGGGGCCAGGGGGTTCCCAGGAGGCCAAGGGAAGACACGATGGCCTTAAGTGAGTCGCAGAGGCCTTACGTGGGCTTGTGTGGTTGGGTTCACCTCTTACGTTTCACCGAACTCTGCGAGAAGACAGGGACCTGCAGCCTCACAGTTGGGCTCCACGGTAAGGTGTGCGGGACAGACCTCAAACTGACCCACGGCATGGAGCGACACCCGCCATCGAGAGGTCTACAAGAGAGCCGCTGCAGCTAGCCCACAGGTCCCAGAAAACTAGATGCCTCTTTATGTAAGTGAGTTTTGGGGAGATTTGTTGCAAAGCATTATCGCAGCAAGAGCTGACTAATACAACGTTCTCCAAATCACTGCCATGTCCACGGCTGCCACCGTGCCTACGTGTAAGGCAACTGTGTCCTCGAACTTTGAGAACTCCTGAATTCTCGGTGCCTCTCCAACACAATGTACGTGGCTAAGGTGTCCCCAGATAACCTCACTAACGTACCACCGAGACCGCCCTAAGCTTTTATTGAACGTAATGCAACGCTCTTTCTATTCGTTCTCTGTTTCTACGTGGGTAAAATGCTTTCCGTCAGTCTAAAAGGATGGAAAATCGGCACAAAACACTCTGTGGATAGTTGTTTTTCACAAAGGAAAATCACAAACGAAACAGGCATTTCGCCGGGTGCAGAGCACTAACGCCCCCTAGTGCCTCTCAATGCCAAGTGGACAGAGGCACTTCATTAAATATCGAATCCCAGCTCTCTCCGCTTGAGAGGGAGAGCAAGCCATTCTCAGGTGGAGGAGGGCTGTTTTCAGCAGCTATCTGCAACGTTCTGTGGACCTGGCCACTGTGTAGCTACAAGGAAACCTTTTGTCTGAGGAACCTAACTAAAGAAACTTGAAAGTGGAGGAAGAGAGAAAGAATGAGACAACACCCTCATCTCGGTGACTCATCCACTTATTCGTTCACTTACCAAATCAAATATCCACTACGCGTAGAGAGTCCTGGGCTGAAAACCCGCACAGAACACGGAGACGTACCCCCATTCGCAGGGAGGTTAGGTACCAGAGAGGGAGACAAGATGTAGATTACCTTACGGCAGTTCCGCACATGTCCTGTTAAAGTGTTTGCAGCTCCAGGGGAGAGAAGGGATCCAGAAATCGCTTGGATTCTCAGTGAAGTCTTCCCAGAGAAGGAGGTGCAAAATAGGCGGACTGGAAGAAACAAAAAAATTAACCTCGTGGGTAGATATGAAACGGAGCAGAGGTTCACAGATACTTAGACCCCGTTCTTTCTTGACACGTCTGGAAAGTGAAACTGAAGCCAAATTACGGAGGGCCTTGAGTGTCAGTCTTCGGAGCTTGGCCGTACGGGGTTGACAGCGGGTGCCACGGACGGCTCGGACGAGGGCAAGGGCATAACCCAAGAGCCCTGGGAGGTGTAGGAGAGGTCGCAGCGAGGGAGATAGAAAGGCATGCGATTCTCCGAAGCAGTCACCGTAACCCAGGTGTAAACTCATAAACGGTAGACGCCGAGTAAGGGCGACACAGATGGCAGGGAGGAGTACGAGGGACACTAGAAAGGAAAACGCTCAGGGCTTCACCAGGGATCGGGTGCATTCCTTTCTCCCTCTAACAGAGGTTATCAGTAACCGGGCTAGTCGCTGGGAATCAAGAGTAAGCCAAAGAGGCGTGATCTCTTCTTCCTCACGGACCACCACGGGGTAAACTTACCTACCTGAAACTGGATGGGAAAGGCGATGACGGCCATAAGCGAGAGGTGCGTGGTGTCACGTGAGCTACGGTAGGGGGACGTGATGAGCTGAGTAGGTAAGGGGACGCTTTCTTGACCAAGTGACACCTGAGAAGAGATGAGAAGGGTGAGGCGGCATCGGTCAGCTGCAAACTAAACAGAGGGACACTGCCTGCAGAGGGGCAGCACGGGCCATGCGCCGTTGTAAGTATGCAGGCCTGAGAGGAGGCCACTGTGGGCAGGATGACTGAGAATGGAAGGAAGGAGCTGCAAGACGAGGCCGCAGAGATCACGCTCCACCCTGCCCAGGCGATGCCCTGCCCTGCGGACTAGCACACCCAGAGAGAGAGTACCGGTGCACAGCCAGCTGAGAAGCCTGCTCGAGGATGCAAGGCAAGGCTGCTTCTTTCACCAAGAAAGTCTTGCCTGGTAAACTAAACGGCGTATCGATGGAGCGGACACGTGATTTTACATTCTGAAGCAGGCGCCCCGCCTTACGGAACGGCGACGGTTCTCAGGGGGGCCGGGCAGGAGCCGCTCCGCACGTCTGTCCCAGGGACCCACCCGCCTGCGGGACCTCCGGCCGCCTCGCAGGAAGCTACGACGCCCAGCCCCGTGGCTACCTGTGCAGCGAGGTGTACTCCGCGGACGCGTGCCACACACACTTCAAGTGGGAGGGCGGCCTGAGTGGCAAGGCGAGAGGCCGGCCTGCCGCGCGTACCAAGAAGGCGCTCTTCGGCCTGGGCCTAGGTGCTTGCGCCGCCCCCCTGGGCCTACCGGGCTCTGAGGGCCCTGCCCTGGACCCCCTGCACCCCTGCCCTTGGTTCAGTCACAGCAGAGGTGGCCACACCCACACCCTCTGTGACCTCGGTGTTCCACCCTCCTGCAGCCCCGCCCGCCCCCCCTCCGCCGGTTGCCCTGGGCTACGGAAGCTGCATCCTGGGGCCAGGGGGTTCCCAGGAGGCCAAGGGAAGACACGATGGCCTTAAGTGAGTCGCAGAGGCCTTACGTGGGCTTGTGTGGTTGGGTTCACCTCTTACGTTTCACCGAACTCTGCGAGAAGACAGGGACCTGCAGCCTCACAGTTGGGCTCCACGGTAAGGTGTGCGGGACAGACCTCAAACTGACCCACGGCATGGAGCGACACCCGCCATCGAGAGGTCTACAAGAGAGCCGCTGCAGCTAGCCCACAGGTCCCAGAAAACTAGATGCCTCTTTATGTAAGTGAGTTTTGGGGAGATTTGTTGCAAAGCATTATCGCAGCAAGAGCTGACTAATACAACGTTCTCCAAATCACTGCCATGTCCACGGCTGCCACCGTGCCTACGTGTAAGGCAACTGTGTCCTCGAACTTTGAGAACTCCTGAATTCTCGGTGCCTCTCCAACACAATGTACGTGGCTAAGGTGTCCCCAGATAACCTCACTAACGTACCACCGAGACTGCCCTAAGCTTTTATTGAACGTAATGCAACGCTCTTTCTATTCGTTCTCTGTTTCTACGTGGGTAAAATGCTTTCCGTCAGTCTAAACGGATGGAAAATCGGCACAAAACACTCTGTGGATAGTTGTTTTTCACAAAGGAAAATCACAAACGAAACAGGCATTTCGCCGGGTGCAGAGCACTAACGCCCCCTAGTGCCTCTCAATGCCAAGTGGACAGAGGCACTTCATTAAATATCGAATCCCAGCTCTCTCCGCTTGAGAGGGAGAGCAAGCCATTCTCAGGTGGAGGAGGGCTGTTTTCAGCAGCTATCTGCAACGTTCTGTGGACCTGGCCACTGTGTAGCTACAAGGAAACCTTTTGTCTGAGGAACCTGACTAAAGAAACTTGAAAGTGGAGGAAGAGAGAAAGAATGAGACAACACCCTCATCTCGGTGACTCATCCACTTATTCGTTCACTTACCAAATCAAATATCCACTACGCGTAGAGAGTCCTGGGCTGAAAACCCGCACAGAACACGGAGACGTACCCCCATTCGCAGGGAGGTTAGGTACCAGAGAGGGAGACAAGATGTAGATTACCTTACGGCAGTTCCGCACATGTCCTGTTAAAGTGTTTGCAGCTCCAGGGGAGAGAAGGGATCCAGAAATCGCTTGGATTCTCAGTGAAGTCTTCCCAGAGAAGGAGGTGCAAAATAGGCGGACTGGAAGAAACAAAAAAATTAACCTCGTGGGTAGATATGAAACGGAGCAGAGGTTCACAGATACTTAGACCCCGTTCTTTCTTGACACGTCTGGAAAGTGAAACTGAAGCCAAATTACGGAGGGCCTTGAGTGTCAGTCTTCGGAGCTTGGCCGTACGGGGTTGACAGCGGGTGCCACGGACGGCTCGGACGAGGGCAAGGGCATAACCCAAGAGCCCTGGGAGGTGTAGGAGAGGTCGCAGCGAGGGAGATAGAAAGGCATGCGATTCTCCGAAGCAGTCACCGTAACCCAGGTGTAAACTCATAAACGGTAGACGCCGAGTAAGGGCGACACAGATGGCAGGGAGGAGTACGAGGGACACTAGAAAGGAAAACGCTCAGGGCTTCACCAGGGATCGGGTGCATTCCTTTCTCCCTCTAACAGAGGTTATCAGTAACCGGGCTAGTCGCTGGGAATCAAGAGTAAGCCAAAGAGGCGTGATCTCTTCTTCCTCACGGACCACCACGGGGTAAACTTACCTACCTGAAACTGGATGGGAAAGGCGATGACGGCCATAAGCGAGAGGTGCGTGGTGTCACGTGAGCTACGGTAGGGGGACGTGATGAGCTGAGTAGGTAAGGGGACGCTTTCTTGACCAAGTGACACCTGAGAAGAGATGAGAAGGGTGAGGCGGCATCGGTCAGCTGCAAACTAAACAGAGGGACACTGCCTGCAGAGGGGCAGCACGGGCCATGCGCCGTTGTAAGTATGCAGGCCTGAGAGGAGGCCACTGTGGGCAGGATGACTGAGAATGGAAGGAAGGAGCTGCAAGACGAGGCCGCAGAGATCACGCTCCACCCTGCCCAGGCGATGCCCTGCCCTGCGGACTAGCACACCCAGAGAGAGAGTACCGGTGCACAGCCAGCTGAGAAGCCTGCTCGAGGATGCAAGGCAAGGCTGCTTCTTTCACCAAGAAAGTCTTGCCTGGTAAACTAAACGGCGTATCGATGGAGCGGACACGTGATTTTACATTCTGAAGCAGGCGCCCCGCCTTACGGAACGGCGACGGTTCTCAGGGGGGCCGGGCAGGAGCCGCTCCGCGCGTCTGTCCCAGGGACCCACCCGCCTGCGGGACCTCCGGCCGCCTCGCAGGAAGCTACGACGCCCAGCCCCGTGGCTACCTGTGCAGCGAGGTGTACTCCGCGGACGCGTGCCACACACACTTCAAGTGGGAGGGCGGCCTGAGTGGCAAGGCGAGAGGCCGGCCTGCCGCGCGTACCAAGAAGGCGCTCTTCGGCCTGGGCCTAGGTGCTTGCGCCGCCCCCCTGGGCCTACCGGGCTCTGAGGGCCCTGCCCTGGACCCCCTGCCCCCCTGCCCTTGGTTCAGTCACAGCAGAGGTGGCCACACCCACACCCTCTGTGACCTCGGCGTTCCACCCTCCTGCAGCCCCGCCCGCCCCCCCTCCGCCGGTTGCCCTGGGCTACGGAAGCTGCATCCTGGGGCCAGGGGGTTCCCAGGAGGCCAAGGGAAGACACGATGGCCTTAAGTGAGTCGCAGAGGCCTTACGTGGGCTTGTGTGGTTGGGTTCACCTCTTACGTTTCACCGAACTCTGCGAGAAGACAGGGACCTGCAGCCTCACAGTTGGGCTCCACGGTAAGGTGTGCGGGACAGACCTCAAACTGACCCACGGCATGGAGCGACACCCGCCATCGAGAGGTCTACAAGAGAGCCGCTGCAGCTAGCCCACAGGTCCCAGAAAACTAGATGCCTCTTTATGTAAGTGAGTTTTGGGGAGATTTGTTGCAAAGCATTATCGCAGCAAGAGCTGACTAATACAACGTTCTCCAAATCACTGCCATGTCCACGGCTGCCACCGTGCCTACGTGTAAGGCAACTGTGTCCTCGAACTTTGAGAACTCCTGAATTCTCGGTGCCTCTCCAACACAATGTACGTGGCTAAGGTGTCCCCAGATAACCTCACTAACGTACCACCGAGACCGCCCTAAGCTTTTATTGAACGTAATGCAACGCTCTTTCTATTCGTTCTCTGTTTCTACGTGGGTAAAATGCTTTCCGTCAGTCTAAAAGGATGGAAAATCGGCACAAAACACTCTGTGGATAGTTGTTTTTCACAAAGGAAAATCACAAACGAAACAGGCATTTCGCCGGGTGCAGAGCACTAACGCCCCCTAGTGCCTCTCAATGCCAAGTGGACAGAGGCACTTCATTAAATATCGAATCCCAGCTCTCTCCGCTTGAGAGGGAGAGCAAGCCATTCTCAGGTGGAGGAGGGCTGTTTTCAGCAGCTATCTGCAACGTTCTGTGGACCTGGCCACTGTGTAGCTACAAGGAAACCTTTTGTCTGAGGAACCTAACTAAAGAAACTTGAAAGTGGAGGAAGAGAGAAAGAATGAGACAACACCCTCATCTCGGTGACTCATCCACTTATTCGTTCACTTACCAAATCAAATATCCACTACGCGTAGAGAGTCCTGGGCTGAAAACCCGCACAGAACACGGAGACGTACCCCCATTCGCAGGGAGGTTAGGTACCAGAGAGGGAGACAAGATGTAGATTACCTTACGGCAGTTCCGCACATGTCCTGTTAAAGTGTTTGCAGCTCCAGGGGAGAGAAGGGATCCAGAAATCGCTTGGATTCTCAGTGAAGTCTTCCCAGAGAAGGAGGTGCAAAATAGGCGGACTGGAAGAAACAAAAAAATTAACCTCGTGGGTAGATATGAAACGGAGCAGAGGTTCACAGATACTTAGACCCCGTTCTTTCTTGACACGTCTGGAAAGTGAAACTGAAGCCAAATTACGGAGGGCCTTGAGTGTCAGTCTTCGGAGCTTGGCCGTACGGGGTTGACAGCGGGTGCCACGGACGGCTCGGACGAGGGCAAGGGCATAACCCAAGAGCCCTGGGAGGTGTAGGAGAGGTCGCAGCGAGGGAGATAGAAAGGCATGCGATTCTCCGAAGCAGTCACCGTAACCCAGGTGTAAACTCATAAACGGTAGACGCCGAGTAAGGGCGACACAGATGGCAGGGAGGAGTACGAGGGACACTAGAAAGGAAAACGCTCAGGGCTTCACCAGGGATCGGGTGCATTCCTTTCTCCCTCTAACAGAGGTTATCAGTAACCGGGCTAGTCGCTGGGAATCAAGAGTAAGCCAAAGAGGCGTGATCTCTTCTTCCTCACGGACCACCACGGGGTAAACTTACCTACCTGAAACTGGATGGGAAAGGCGATGACGGCCATAAGCGAGAGGTGCGTGGTGTCACGTGAGCTACGGTAGGGGGACGTGATGAGCTGAGTAGGTAAGGGGACGCTTTCTTGACCAAGTGACACCTGAGAAGAGATGAGAAGGGTGAGGCGGCATCGGTCAGCTGCAAACTAAACAGAGGGACACTGCCTGCAGAGGGGCAGCACGGGCCATGCGCCGTTGTAAGTATGCAGGCCTGAGAGGAGGCCACTGTGGGCAGGATGACTGAGAATGGAAGGAAGGAGCTGCAAGACGAGGCCGCAGAGATCACGCTCCACCCTGCCCAGGCGATGCCCTGCCCTGCGGACTAGCACACCCAGAGAGAGAGTACCGGTGCACAGCCAGCTGAGAAGCCTGCTCGAGGATGCAAGGCAAGGCTGCTTCTTTCACCAAGAAAGTCTTGCCTGGTAAACTAAACGGCGTATCGATGGAGCGGACACGTGATTTTACATTCTGAAGCAGGCGCCCCGCCTTACGGAACGGCGACGGTTCTCAGGGGGGCCGGGCAGGAGCCGCTCCGCGCGTCTGTCCCAGGGACCCACCCGCCTGCGGGACCTCCGGCCGCCTCGCAGGAAGCTACGACGCCCAGCCCCGTGGCTACCTGTGCAGCGAGGTGTACTCCGCGGACGCGTGCCACACACACTTCAAGTGGGAGGGCGGCCTGAGTGGCAAGGCGAGAGGCCGGCCTGCCGCGCGTACCAAGAAGGCGCTCTTCGGCCTGGGCCTAGGTGCTTGCGCCGCCCCCCTGGGCCTACCGGGCTCTGAGGGCCCTGCCCTGGACCCCCTGCACCCCTGCCCTTGGTTCAGTCACAGCAGAGGTGGCCACACCCACACCCTCTGTGACCTCGGCGTTCCACCCTCCTGCAGCCCCGCCCGCCCCCCCTCCGCCGGTTGCCCTGGGCTACGGAAGCTGCATCCTGGGGCCAGGGGGTTCCCAGGAGGCCAAGGGAAGACACGATGGCCTTAAGTGAGTCGCAGAGGCCTTACGTGGGCTTGTGTGGTTGGGTTCACCTCTTACGTTTCACCGAACTCTGCGAGAAGACAGGGACCTGCAGCCTCACAGTTGGGCTCCATGGTAAGGTGTGCGGGACAGACCTCAAACTGACCCACGGCATGGAGCGACACCCGCCATCGAGAGGTCTACAAGAGAGCCGCTGCAGCTAGCCCACAGGTCCCAGAAAACTAGATGCCTCTTTATGTAAGTGAGTTTTGGGGAGATTTGTTGCAAAGCATTATCGCAGCAAGAGCTGACTAATACAACGTTCTCCAAATCACTGCCATGTCCACGGCTGCCACCGTGCCTACGTGTAAGGCAACTGTGTCCTCGAACTTTGAGAACTCCTGAATTCTCGGTGCCTCTCCAACACAATGTACGTGGCTAAGGTGTCCCCAGATAACCTCACTAACGTACCACCGAGACCGCCCTAAGCTTTTATTGAACGTAATGCAACGCTCTTTCTATTCGTTCTCTGTTTCTACGTGGGTAAAATGCTTTCCGTCCGTCTAAAAGGATGGAAAATCGGCACAAAACACTCTGTGGATAGTTGTTTTTCACAAAGGAAAATCACAAACGAAACAGGCATTTCGCCGGGTGCAGAGCACTAACGCCCCCTAGTGCCTCTCAATGCCAAGTGGACAGAGGCACTTCATTAAATATCGAATCCCAGCTCTCTCCGCTTGAGAGGGAGAGCAAGCCATTCTCAGGTGGAGGAGGGCTGTTTTCAGCAGCTATCTGCAACGTTCTGTGGACCTGGCCACTGTGTAGCTACAAGGAAACCTTTTGTCTGAGGAACCTGACTAAAGAAACTTGAAAGTGGAGGAAGAGAGAAAGAATGAGACAACACCCTCATCTCGGTGACTCATCCACTTATTCGTTCACTTACCAAATCAAATATCCACTACGCGTAGAGAGTCCTGGGCTGAAAACCCGCACAGAACACGGAGACGTACCCCCATTCGCAGGGAGGTTAGGTACCAGAGAGGGAGACAAGATGTAGATTACCTTACGGCAGTTCCGCACATGTCCTGTTAAAGTGTTTGCAGCTCCAGGGGAGAGAAGGGATCCAGAAATCGCTTGGATTCTCAGTGAAGTCTTCCCAGAGAAGGAGGTGCAAAATAGGCGGACTGGAAGAAACAAAAAAATTAACCTCGTGGGTAGATATGAAACGGAGCAGAGGTTCACAGATACTTAGACCCCGTTCTTTCTTGACACGTCTGGAAAGTGAAACTGAAGCCAAATTACGGAGGGCCTTGAGTGTCAGTCTTCGGAGCTTGGCCGTACGGGGTTGACAGCGGGTGCCACGGACGGCTCGGACGAGGGCAAGGGCATAACCCAAGAGCCCTGGGAGGTGTAGGAGAGGTCGCAGCGAGGGAGATAGAAAGGCATGCGATTCTCCGAAGCAGTCACCGTAACCCAGGTGTAAACTCATAAACGGTAGACGCCGAGTAAGGGCGACACAGATGGCAGGGAGGAGTACGAGGGACACTAGAAAGGAAAACGCTCAGGGCTTCACCAGGGATCGGGTGCATTCCTTTCTCCCTCTAACAGAGGTTATCAGTAACCGGGCTAGTCGCTGGGAATCAAGAGTAAGCCAAAGAGGCGTGATCTCTTCTTCCTCACGGACCACCACGGGGTAAACTTACCTACCTGAAACTGGATGGGAAAGGCGATGACGGCCATAAGCGAGAGGTGCGTGGTGTCACGTGAGCTACGGTAGGGGGACGTGATGAGCTGAGTAGGTAAGGGGACGCTTTCTTGACCAAGTGACACCTGAGAAGAGATGAGAAGGGTGAGGCGGCATCGGTCAGCTGCAAACTAAACAGAGGGACACTGCCTGCAGAGGGGCAGCACGGGCCATGCGCCGTTGTAAGTATGCAGGCCTGAGAGGAGGCCACTGTGGGCAGGATGACTGAGAATGGAAGGAAGGAGCTGCAAGACGAGGCCGCAGAGATCACGCTCCACCCTGCCCAGGCGATGCCCTGCCCTGCGGACTAGCACACCCAGAGAGAGAGTACCGGTGCACAGCCAGCTGAGAAGCCTGCTCGAGGATGCAAGGCAAGGCTGCTTCTTTCACCAAGAAAGTCTTGCCTGGTAAACTAAACGGCGTATCGATGGAGCGGACACGTGATTTTACATTCTGAAGCAGGCGCCCCGCCTTACGGAACGGCGACGGTTCTCAGGGGGGCCGGGCAGGAGCCGCTCCGCGCGTCTGTCCCAGGGACCCACCCGCCTGCGGGACCTCCGGCCGCCTCGCAGGAAGCTACGACGCCCAGCCCCGTGGCTACCTGTGCAGCGAGGTGTACTCCGCGGACGCGTGCCACACACACTTCAAGTGGGAGGGCGGCCTGAGTGGCAAGGCGAGAGGCCGGCCTGCCGCGCGTACCAAGAAGGCGCTCTTCGGCCTGGGCCTAGGTGCTTGCGCCGCCCCCCTGGGCCTACCGGGCTCTGAGGGCCCTGCCCTGGACCCCCTGCACCCCTGCCCTTGGTTCAGTCACAGCAGAGGTGGCCACACCCACACCCTCTGTGACCTCGGTGTTCCACCCTCCTGCAGCCCCGCCCGCCCCCCCTCCGCCGGTTGCCCTGGGCTACGGAAGCTGCATCCCGGGGCCAGGGGGTTCCCAGGAGGCCAAGGGAAGACACGATGGCCTTAAGTGAGTCGCAGAGGCCTTACGTGGGCTTGTGTGGTTGGGTTCACCTCTTACGTTTCACCGAACTCTGCGAGAAGACAGGGACCTGCAGCCTCACAGTTGGGCTCCACGGTAAGGTGTGCGGGACAGACCTCAAACTGACCCACGGCATGGAGCGACACCCGCCATCGAGAGGTCTACAAGAGAGCCGCTGCAGCTAGCCCACAGGTCCCAGAAAACTAGATGCCTCTTTATGTAAGTGAGTTTTGGGGAGATTTGTTGCAAAGCATTATCGCAGCAAGAGCTGACTAATACAACGTTCTCCAAATCACTGCCATGTCCACGGCTGCCACCGTGCCTACGTGTAAGGCAACTGTGTCCTCGAACTTTGAGAACTCCTGAATTCTCGGTGCCTCTCCAACACAATGTACGTGGCTAAGGTGTCCCCAGATAACCTCACTAACGTACCACCGAGACTGCCCTAAGCTTTTATTGAACGTAATGCAACGCTCTTTCTATTCGTTCTCTGTTTCTACGTGGGTAAAATGCTTTCCGTCAGTCTAAACGGATGGAAAATCGGCACAAAACACTCTGTGGATAGTTGTTTTTCACAAAGGAAAATCACAAACGAAACAGGCATTTCGCCGGGTGCAGAGCACTAACGCCCCCTAGTGCCTCTCAATGCCAAGTGGACAGAGGCACTTCATTAAATATCGAATCCCAGCTCTCTCCGCTTGAGAGGGAGAGCAAGCCATTCTCAGGTGGAGGAGGGCTGTTTTCAGCAGCTATCTGCAACGTTCTGTGGACCTGGCCACTGTGTAGCTACAAGGAAACCTTTTGTCTGAGGAACCTGACTAAAGAAACTTGAAAGTGGAGGAAGAGAGAAAGAATGAGACAACACCCTCATCTCGGTGACTCATCCACTTATTCGTTCACTTACCAAATCAAATATCCACTACGCGTAGAGAGTCCTGGGCTGAAAACCCGCACAGAACACGGAGACGTACCCCCATTCGCAGGGAGGTTAGGTACCAGAGAGGGAGACAAGATGTAGATTACCTTACGGCAGTTCCGCACATGTCCTGTTAAAGTGTTTGCAGCTCCAGGGGAGAGAAGGGATCCAGAAATCGCTTGGATTCTCAGTGAAGTCTTCCCAGAGAAGGAGGTGCAAAATAGGCGGACTGGAAGAAACAAAAAAATTAACCTCGTGGGTAGATATGAAACGGAGCAGAGGTTCACAGATACTTAGACCCCGTTCTTTCTTGACACGTCTGGAAAGTGAAACTGAAGCCAAATTACGGAGGGCCTTGAGTGTCAGTCTTCGGAGCTTGGCCGTACGGGGTTGACAGCGGGTGCCACGGACGGCTCGGACGAGGGCAAGGGCATAACCCAAGAGCCCTGGGAGGTGTAGGAGAGGTCGCAGCGAGGGAGATAGAAAGGCATGCGATTCTCCGAAGCAGTCACCGTAACCCAGGTGTAAACTCATAAACGGTAGACGCCGAGTAAGGGCGACACAGATGGCAGGGAGGAGTACGAGGGACACTAGAAAGGAAAACGCTCAGGGCTTCACCAGGGATCGGGTGCATTCCTTTCTCCCTCTAACAGAGGTTATCAGTAACCGGGCTAGTCGCTGGGAATCAAGAGTAAGCCAAAGAGGCGTGATCTCTTCTTCCTCACGGACCACCACGGGGTAAACTTACCTACCTGAAACTGGATGGGAAAGGCGATGACGGCCATAAGCGAGAGGTGCGTGGTGTCACGTGAGCTACGGTAGGGGGACGTGATGAGCTGAGTAGGTAAGGGGACGCTTTCTTGACCAAGTGACACCTGAGAAGAGATGAGAAGGGTGAGGCGGCATCGGTCAGCTGCAAACTAAACAGAGGGACACTGCCTGCAGAGGGGCAGCACGGGCCATGCGCCGTTGTAAGTATGCAGGCCTGAGAGGAGGCCACTGTGGGCAGGATGACTGAGAATGGAAGGAAGGAGCTGCAAGACGAGGCCGCAGAGATCACGCTCCACCCTGCCCAGGCGATGCCCTGCCCTGCGGACTAGCACACCCAGAGAGAGAGTACCGGTGCACAGCCAGCTGAGAAGCCTGCTCGAGGATGCAAGGCAAGGCTGCTTCTTTCACCAAGAAAGTCTTGCCTGGTAAACTAAACGGCGTATCGATGGAGCGGACACGTGATTTTACATTCTGAAGCAGGCGCCCCGCCTTACGGAACGGCGACGGTTCTCAGGGGGGCCGGGCAGGAGCCGCTCCGCGCGTCTGTCCCAGGGACCCACCCGCCTGCGGGACCTCCGGCCGCCTCGCAGGAAGCTACGACGCCCAGCCCCGTGGCTACCTGTGCAGCGAGGTGTACTCCGCGGACGCGTGCCACACACACTTCAAGTGGGAGGGCGGCCTGAGTGGCAAGGCGAGAGGCCGGCCTGCCGCGCGTACCAAGAAGGCGCTCTTCGGCCTGGGCCTAGGTGCTTGCGCCGCCCCCCTGGGCCTACCGGGCTCTGAGGGCCCTGCCCTGGACCCCCTGCCCCCCTGCCCTTGGTTCAGTCACAGCAGAGGTGGCCACACCCACACCCTCTGTGACCTCGGCGTTCCACCCTCCTGCAGCCCCGCCCGCCCCCCCTCCGCCGGTTGCCCTGGGCTACGGAAGCTGCATCCTGGGGCCAGGGGGTTCCCAGGAGGCCAAGGGAAGACACGATGGCCTTAAGTGAGTCGCAGAGGCCTTACGTGGGCTTGTGTGGTTGGGTTCACCTCTTACGTTTCACCGAACTCTGCGAGAAGACAGGGACCTGCAGCCTCACAGTTGGGCTCCACGGTAAGGTGTGCGGGACAGACCTCAAACTGACCCACGGCATGGAGCGACACCCGCCATCGAGAGGTCTACAAGAGAGCCGCTGCAGCTAGCCCACAGGTCCCAGAAAACTAGATGCCTCTTTATGTAAGTGAGTTTTGGGGAGATTTGTTGCAAAGCATTATCGCAGCAAGAGCTGACTAATACAACGTTCTCCAAATCACTGCCATGTCCACGGCTGCCACCGTGCCTACGTGTAAGGCAACTGTGTCCTCGAACTTTGAGAACTCCTGAATTCTCGGTGCCTCTCCAACACAATGTACGTGGCTAAGGTGTCCCCAGATAACCTCACTAACGTACCACCGAGACCGCCCTAAGCTTTTATTGAACGTAATGCAACGCTCTTTCTATTCGTTCTCTGTTTCTACGTGGGTAAAATGCTTTCCGTCAGTCTAAAAGGATGGAAAATCGGCACAAAACACTCTGTGGATAGTTGTTTTTCACAAAGGAAAATCACAAACGAAACAGGCATTTCGCCGGGTGCAGAGCACTAACGCCCCCTAGTGCCTCTCAATGCCAAGTGGACAGAGGCACTTCATTAAATATCGAATCCCAGCTCTCTCCGCTTGAGAGGGAGAGCAAGCCATTCTCAGGTGGAGGAGGGCTGTTTTCAGCAGCTATCTGCAACGTTCTGTGGACCTGGCCACTGTGTAGCTACAAGGAAACCTTTTGTCTGAGGAACCTGACTAAAGAAACTTGAAAGTGGAGGAAGAGAGAAAGAATGAGACAACACCCTCATCTCGGTGACTCATCCACTTATTCGTTCACTTACCAAATCAAATATCCACTACGCGTAGAGAGTCCTGGGCTGAAAACCCGCACAGAACACGGAGACGTACCCCCATTCGCAGGGAGGTTAGGTACCAGAGAGGGAGACAAGATGTAGATTACCTTACGGCAGTTCCGCACATGTCCTGTTAAAGTGTTTGCAGCTCCAGGGGAGGGAAGGGATCCAGAAATCGCTTGGATTCTCAGTGAAGTCTTCCCAGAGAAGGAGGTGCAAAATAGGCGGACTGGAAGAAACAAAAAAATTAACCTCGTGGGTAGATATGAAACGGAGCAGAGGTTCACAGATACTTAGACCCCGTTCTTTCTTGACACGTCTGGAAAGTGAAACTGAAGCCAAATTACGGAGGGCCTTGAGTGTCAGTCTTCGGAGCTTGGCCGTACGGGGTTGACAGCGGGTGCCACGGACGGCTCGGACGAGGGCAAGGGCATAACCCAAGAGCCCTGGGAGGTGTAGGAGAGGTCGCAGCGAGGGAGATAGAAAGGCATGCGATTCTCCGAAGCAGTCACCGTAACCCAGGTGTAAACTCATAAACGGTAGACGCCGAGTAAGGGCGACACAGATGGCAGGGAGGAGTACGAGGGACACTAGAAAGGAAAACGCTCAGGGCTTCACCAGGGATCGGGTGCATTCCTTTCTCCCTCTAACAGAGGTTATCAGTAACCGGGCTAGTCGCTGGGAATCAAGAGTAAGCCAAAGAGGCGTGATCTCTTCTTCCTCACGGACCACCACGGGGTAAACTTACCTACCTGAAACTGGATGGGAAAGGCGATGACGGCCATAAGCGAGAGGTGCGTGGTGTCACGTGAGCTACGGTAGGGGGACGTGATGAGCTGAGTAGGTAAGGGGACGCTTTCTTGACCAAGTGACACCTGAGAAGAGATGAGAAGGGTGAGGCGGCATCGGTCAGCTGCAAACTAAACAGAGGGACACTGCCTGCAGAGGGGCAGCACGGGCCATGCGCCGTTGTAAGTATGCAGGCCTGAGAGGAGGCCACTGTGGGCAGGATGACTGAGAATGGAAGGAAGGAGCTGCAAGACGAGGCCGCAGAGATCACGCTCCACCCTGCCCAGGCGATGCCCTGCCCTGCGGACTAGCACACCCAGAGAGAGAGTACCGGTGCACAGCCAGCTGAGAAGCCTGCTCGAGGATGCAAGGCAAGGCTGCTTCTTTCACCAAGAAAGTCTTGCCTGGTAAACTAAACGGCGTATCGATGGAGCGGACACGTGATTTTACATTCTGAAGCAGGCGCCCCGCCTTACGGAACGGCGACGGTTCTCAGGGGGGCCGGGCAGGAGCCGCTCCGCGCGTCTGTCCCAGGGACCCACCCGCCTGCGGGACCTCCGGCCGCCTCGCAGGAAGCTACGACGCCCAGCCCCGTGGCTACCTGTGCAGCGAGGTGTACTCCGCGGACGCGTGCCACACACACTTCAAGTGGGAGGGCGGCCTGAGTGGCAAGGCGAGAGGCCGGCCTGCCGCGCGTACCAAGAAGGCGCTCTTCGGCCTGGGCCTAGGTGCTTGCGCCGCCCCCCTGGGCCTACCGGGCTCTGAGGGCCCTGCCCTGGACCCCCTGCACCCCTGCCCTTGGTTCAGTCACAGCAGAGGTGGCC
The DNA here is from genome assembly GCF_951394435.1 of Stenella coeruleoalba. Lineage (NCBI taxonomy): Eukaryota > Metazoa > Chordata > Mammalia > Artiodactyla > Delphinidae > Stenella > Stenella coeruleoalba. The sequence goes on from NC_137169.1 coordinate 155,406,915, forward strand.
ACACCCACACCCTCTGTGACCTCGGCGTTCCACCCTCCTGCAGCCCCGCCCGCCCCCCCTCCGCCGGTTGCCCTGGGCTACGGAAGCTGCATCCTGGGGCCAGGGGGTTCCCAGGAGGCCAAGGGAAGACACGATGGCCTTAAGTGAGTCGCAGAGGCCTTACGTGGGCTTGTGTGGTTGGGTTCACCTCTTACGTTTCACCGAACTCTGCGAGAAGACAGGGACCTGCAGCCTCACAGTTGGGCTCCACGGTAAGGTGTGCGGGACAGACCTCAAACTGACCCACGGCATGGAGCGACACCCGCCATCGAGAGGTCTACAAGAGAGCCGCTGCAGCTAGCCCACAGGTCCCAGAAAACTAGATGCCTCTTTATGTAAGTGAGTTTTGGGGAGATTTGTTGCAAAGCATTATCGCAGCAAGAGCTGACTAATACAACGTTCTCCAAATCACTGCCATGTCCACGGCTGCCACCGTGCCTACGTGTAAGGCAACTGTGTCCTCGAACTTTGAGAACTCCTGAATTCTCGGTGCCTCTCCAACACAATGTACGTGGCTAAGGTGTCCCCAGATAACCTCACTAACGTACCACCGAGACCGCCCTAAGCTTTTATTGAACGTAATGCAACGCTCTTTCTATTCGTTCTCTGTTTCTACGTGGGTAAAATGCTTTCCGTCAGTCTAAAAGGATGGAAAATCGGCACAAAACACTCTGTGGATAGTTGTTTTTCACAAAGGAAAATCACAAACGAAACAGGCATTTCGCCGGGTGCAGAGCACTAACGCCCCCTAGTGCCTCTCAATGCCAAGTGGACAGAGGCACTTCATTAAATATCGAATCCCAGCTCTCTCCGCTTGAGAGGGAGAGCAAGCCATTCTCAGGTGGAGGAGGGCTGTTTTCAGCAGCTATCTGCAACGTTCTGTGGACCTGGCCACTGTGTAGCTACAAGGAAACCTTTTGTCTGAGGAACCTAACTAAAGAAACTTGAAAGTGGAGGAAGAGAGAAAGAATGAGACAACACCCTCATCTCGGTGACTCATCCACTTATTCGTTCACTTACCAAATCAAATATCCACTACGCGTAGAGAGTCCTGGGCTGAAAACCCGCACAGAACACGGAGACGTACCCCCATTCGCAGGGAGGTTAGGTACCAGAGAGGGAGACAAGATGTAGATTACCTTACGGCAGTTCCGCACATGTCCTGTTAAAGTGTTTGCAGCTCCAGGGGAGAGAAGGGATCCAGAAATCGCTTGGATTCTCAGTGAAGTCTTCCCAGAGAAGGAGGTGCAAAATAGGCGGACTGGAAGAAACAAAAAAATTAACCTCGTGGGTAGATATGAAACGGAGCAGAGGTGCACAGATACTTAGACCCCGTTCTTTCTTGACACGTCTGGAAAGTGAAACTGAAGCCAAATTACGGAGGGCCTTGAGTGTCAGTCTTCGGAGCTTGGCCGTACGGGGTTGACAGCGGGTGCCACGGACGGCTCGGACGAGGGCAAGGGCATAACCCAAGAGCCCTGGGAGGTGTAGGAGAGGTCGCAGCGAGGGAGATAGAAAGGCATGCGATTCTCCGAAGCAGTCACCGTAACCCAGGTGTAAACTCATAAACGGTAGACGCCGAGTAAGGGCGACACAGATGGCAGGGAGGAGTACGAGGGACACTAGAAAGGAAAATGCTCAGGGCTTCACCAGGGATCGGGTGCATTCCTTTCTCCCTCTAACAGAGGTTATCAGTAACCGGGCTAGTCGCTGGGAATCAAGAGTAAGCCAAAGAGGCGTGATCTCTTCTTCCTCACGGACCACCACGGGGTAAACTTACCTACCTGAAACTGGATGGGAAAGGCGATGACGGCCATAAGCGAGAGGTGCGTGGTGTCACGTGAGCTACGGTAGGGGGACGTGATGAGCTGAGTAGGTAAGGGGACGCTTTCTTGACCAAGTGACACCTGAGAAGAGATGAGAAGGGTGAGGCGGCATCGGTCAGCTGCAAACTAAACAGAGGGACACTGCCTGCAGAGGGACAGCACGGGCCATGCGCCGTTGTAAGTATGCAGGCCTGAGAGGAGGCCACTGTGGGCAGGATGACTGAGAATGGAAGGAAGGAGCTGCAAGACGAGGCCGCAGAGATCACGCTCCACCCTGCCCAGGCGATGCCCTGCCCTGCGGACTAGCACACCCAGAGAGAGAGTACCGGTGCACAGCCAGCTGAGAAGCCTGCTCGAGGATGCAAGGCAAGGCTGCTTCTTTCACCAAGAAAGTCTTGCCTGGTAAACTAAACGGCGTATCGATGGAGCGGACACGTGATTTTACATTCTGAAGCAGGCGCCCCGCCTTACGGAATGGCGACGGTTCTCAGGGGGGCCGGGCAGGAGCCGCTCCGCGCATCTGTCCCAGGGACCCACCCGCCTGCGGGACCTCCGGCCGCCTCGCAGGAAGCTACGACGCCCAGCCCCGTGGCTACCTGTGCAGCGAGGTGTACTCCGCGGACGCGTGCCACACACACTTCAAGTGGGAGGGCGGCCTGAGTGGCAAGGCGAGAGGCCGGCCTGCCGCGCGTACCAAGAAGGCGCTCTTCGGCCTGGGCCTAGGTGCTTGCGCCGCCCCCCTGGGCCTACCGGGCTCTGAGGGCCCTGCCCTGGACCCCCTGCCCCCCTGCCCTTGGTTCAGTCACAGCAGAGGTGGCCACACCCACACCCTCTGTGACCTCGGCGTTCCACCCTCCTGCAGCCCCGCCCGCCCCCCCTCCGCCGGTTGCCCTGGGCTACGGAAGCTGCATCCTGGGGCCAGGGGGTTCCCAGGAGGCCAAGGGAAGACACGATGGCCTTAAGTGAGTCGCAGAGGCCTTACGTGGGCTTGTGTGGTTGGGTTCACCTCTTACGTTTCACCGAACTCTGCGAGAAGACAGGGACCTGCAGCCTCACAGTTGGGCTCCACGGTAAGGTGTGCGGGACAGACCTCAAACTGACCCATGGCATGGAGCGACACCCGCCATCGAGAGGTCTACAAGAGAGCCGCTGCAGCTAGCCCACAGGTCCCAGAAAACTAGATGCCTCTTTATGTAAGTGAGTTTTGGGGAGATTTGTTGCAAAGCATTATCGCAGCAAGAGCTGACTAATACAACGTTCTCCAAATCACTGCCATGTCCACGGCTGCCACCGTGCCTACGTGTAAGGCAACTGTGTCCTCGAACTTTGAGAACTCCTGAATTCTCGGTGCCTCTCCAACACAATGTACGTGGCTAAGGTGTCCCCAGCTAACCTCACTAACGTACCACCGAGACCGCCCTAAGCTTTTATTGAACGTAATGCAACGCTCTTTCTATTCGTTCTCTGTTTCTACGTGGGTAAAATGCTTTCCGTCAGTCTAAAAGGATGGAAAATCGGCACAAAACACTCTGTGGATAGTTGTTTTTCACAAAGGAAAATCACAAACGAAACAGGCATTTCGCCGGGTGCAGAGCACTAACGCCCCCTAGTGCCTCTCAATGCCAAGTGGACAGAGGCACTTCATTAAATATCGAATCCCAGCTCTCTCCGCTTGAGAGGGAGAGCAAGCCATTCTCAGGTGGAGGAGGGCTGTTTTCAGCAGCTATCTGCAACGTTCTGTGGACCTGGCCACTGTGTAGCTACAAGGAAACCTTTTGTCTGAGGAACCTGACTAAAGAAACTTGAAAGTGGAGGAAGAGAGAAAGAATGAGACAACACCCTCATCTCGGTGACTCATCCACTTATTCGTTCACTTACCAAATCAAATATCCACTACGCGTAGAGAGTCCTGGGCTGAAAACCCGCACAGAACACGGAGACGTACCCCCATTCGCAGGGAGGTTAGGTACCAGAGAGGGAGACAAGATGTAGATTACCTTACGGCAGTTCCGCACATGTCCTGTTAAAGTGTTTGCAGCTCCAGGGGAGAGAAGGGATCCAGAAATCGCTTGGATTCTCAGTGAAGTCTTCCCAGAGAAGGAGGTGCAAAATAGGCGGACTGGAAGAAACAAAAAAATTAACCTCGTGGGTAGATATGAAACGGAGCAGAGGTTCACAGATACTTAGACCCCGTTCTTTCTTGACACGTCTGGAAAGTGAAACTGAAGCCAAATTACGGAGGGCCTTGAGTGTCAGTCTTCGGAGCTTGGCCGTACGGGGTTGACAGCGGGTGCCACGGACGGCTCGGACGAGGGCAAGGGCATAACCCAAGAGCCCTGGGAGGTGTAGGAGAGGTCGCAGCGAGGGAGATAGAAAGGCATGCGATTCTCCGAAGCAGTCACCGTAACCCAGGTGTAAACTCATAAACGGTAGACGCCGAGTAAGGGCGACACAGATGGCAGGGAGGAGTACGAGGGACACTAGAAAGGAAAACGCTCAGGGCTTCACCAGGGATCGGGTGCATTCCTTTCTCCCTCTAACAGAGGTTATCAGTAACCGGGCTAGTCGCTGGGAATCAAGAGTAAGCCAAAGAGGCGTGATCTCTTCTTCCTCACGGACCACCACGGGGTAAACTTACCTACCTGAAACTGGATGGGAAAGGCGATGACGGCCATAAGCGAGAGGTGCGTGGTGTCACGTGAGCTATGGTAGGGGGACGTGATGAGCTGAGTAGGTAAGGGGACGCTTTCTTGACCAAGTGACACCTGAGAAGAGATGAGAAGGGTGAGGCGGCATCGGTCAGCTGCAAACTAAACAGAGGGACACTGCCTGCAGAGGGGCAGCACGGGCCATGCGCCGTTGTAAGTATGCAGGCCTGAGAGGAGGCCACTGTGGGCAGGATGACTGAGAATGGAAGGAAGGAGCTGCAAGACGAGGCCGCAGAGATCACGCTCCACCCTGCCCAGGCGATGCCCTGCCCTGCGGACTAGCACACCCAGAGAGAGAGTACCGGTGCACAGCCAGCTGAGAAGCCTGCTCGAGGATGCAAGGCAAGGCTGCTTCTTTCACCAAGAAAGTCTTGCCTGGTAAACTAAACGGCGTATCGATGGAGCGGACACGTGATTTTACATTCTGAAGCAGGCGCCCCGCCTTACGGAACGGCGACGGTTCTCAGGGGGGCCGGGCAGGAGCCGCTCCGCGCGTCTGTCCCAGGGACCCACCCGCCTGCGGGACCTCCGGCCGCCTCGCAGGAAGCTACGACGCCCAGCCCCGTGGCTACCTGTGCAGCGAGGTGTACTCCGCGGACGCGTGCCACACACACTTCAAGTGGGAGGGCGGCCTGAGTGGCAAGGCGAGAGGCCGGCCTGCCGCGCGTACCAAGAAGGCGCTCTTCGGCCTGGGCCTAGGTGCTTGCGCCGCCCCCCTGGGCCTACCGGGCTCTGAGGGCCCTGCCCTGGACCCCCTGCCCCCCTGCCCTTGGTTCAGTCACAGCAGAGGTGGCCACACCCACACCCTCTGTGACCTCGGCGTTCCACCCTCCTGCAGCCCCGCCCGCCCCCCCTCCGCCGGTTGCCCTGGGCTACGGAAGCTGCATCCTGGGGCCAGGGGGTTCCCAGGAGGCCAAGGGAAGACACGATGGCCTTAAGTGAGTCGCAGAGGCCTTACGTGGGCTTGTGTGGTTGGGTTCACCTCTTACGTTTCACCGAACTCTGCGAGAAGACAGGGACCTGCAGCCTCACAGTTGGGCTCCACGGTAAGGTGTGCGGGACAGACCTCAAACTGACCCACGGCATGGAGCGACACCCGCCATCGAGAGGTCTACAAGAGAGCCGCTGCAGCTAGCCCACAGGTCCCAGAAAACTAGATGCCTCTTTATGTAAGTGAGTTTTGGGGAGATTTGTTGCAAAGCATTATCGCAGCAAGAGCTGACTAATACAACGTTCTCCAAATCACTGCCATGTCCACGGCTGCCACCGTGCCTACGTGTAAGGCAACTGTGTCCTCGAACTTTGAGAACTCCTGAATTCTCGGTGCCTCTCCAACACAATGTACGTGGCTAAGGTGTCCCCAGATAACCTCACTAACGTACCACCGAGACCGCCCTAAGCTTTTATTGAACGTAATGCAACGCTCTTTCTATTCGTTCTCTGTTTCTACGTGGGTAAAATGCTTTCCGTCAGTCGAAAAGGATGGAAAATCGGCACAAAACACTCTGTGGATAGTTGTTTTTCACAAAGGAAAATCACAAACGAAACAGGCATTTCGCCGGGTGCAGAGCACTAACGCCCCCTAGTGCCTCTCAATGCCAAGTGGACAGAGGCACTTCATTAAATATCGAATCCCAGCTCTCTCCGCTTGAGAGGGAGAGCAAGCCATTCTCAGGTGGAGGAGGGCTGTTTTCAGCAGCTATCTGCAACGTTCTGTGGACCTGGCCACTGTGTAGCTACAAGGAAACCTTTTGTCTGAGGAACCTGACTAAAGAAACTTGAAAGTGGAGGAAGAGAGAAAGAATGAGACAACACCCTCATCTCGGTGACTCATCCACTTATTCGTTCACTTACCAAATCAAATATCCACTACGCGTAGAGAGTCCTGGGCTGAAAACCCGCACAGAACACGGAGACGTACCCCCATTCGCAGGGAGGTTAGGTACCAGAGAGGGAGACAAGATGTAGATTACCTTACGGCAGTTCCGCACATGTCCTGTTAAAGTGTTTGCAGCTCCAGGGGAGAGAAGGGATCCAGAAATCGTTTGGATTCTCAGTGAAGTCTTCCCAGAGAAGGAGGTGCAAAATAGGCGGACTGGAAGAAACAAAAAAATTAACCTCGTGGGTAGATATGAAACGGAGCAGAGGTTCACAGATACTTAGACCCCGTTCTTTCTTGACACGTCTGGAAAGTGAAACTGAAGCCAAATTACGGAGGGCCTTGAGTGTCAGTCTTCGGAGCTTGGCCGTACGGGGTTGACAGCGGGTGCCACGGACGGCTCGGACGAGGGCAAGGGCATAACCCAAGAGCCCTGGGAGGTGTAGGAGAGGTCGCAGCGAGGGAGATAGAAAGGCATGCGATTCTCCGAAGCAGTCACCGTAACCCAGGTGTAAACTCATAAACGGTAGACGCCGAGTAAGGGCGACACAGATGGCAGGGAGGAGTACGAGGGACACTAGAAAGGAAAACGCTCAGGGCTTCACCAGGGATCGGGTGCATTCCTTTCTCCCTCTAACAGAGGTTATCAGTAACCGGGCTAGTCGCTGGGAATCAAGAGTAAGCCAAAGAGGCGTGATCTCTTCTTCCTCACGGACCACCACGGGGTAAACTTACCTACCTGAAACTGGATGGGAAAGGCGATGACGGCCATAAGCGAGAGGTGCGTGGTGTCACGTGAGCTACGGTAGGGGGACGTGATGAGCTGAGTAGGTAAGGGGACGCTTTCTTGACCAAGTGACACCTGAGAAGAGATGAGAAGGGTGAGGCGGCATCGGTCAGCTGCAAACTAAACAGAGGGACACTGCCTGCAGAGGGGCAGCACGGGCCATGCGCCGTTGTAAGTATGCAGGCCTGAGAGGAGGCCACTGTGGGCAGGATGACTGAGAATGGAAGGAAGGAGCTGCAAGACGAGGCCGCAGAGATCACGCTCCACCCTGCCCAGGCGATGCCCTGCCCTGCGGACTAGCACACCCAGAGAGAGAGTACCGGTGCACAGCCAGCTGAGAAGCCTGCTCGAGGATGCAAGGCAAGGCTGCTTCTTTCACCAAGAAAGTCTTGCCTGGTAAACTAAACGGCGTATCGATGGAGCGGACACGTGATTTTACATTCTGAAGCAGGCGCCCCGCCTTACGGAACGGCGACGGTTCTCAGGGGGGCCGGGCAGGAGCCGCTCCGCGCGTCTGTCCCAGGGACCCACCCGCCTGCGGGACCTCCGGCCGCCTCGCAGGAAGCTACGACGCCCAGCCCCGTGGCTACCTGTGCAGCGAGGTGTACTCCGCGGACGCGTGCCACACACACTTCAAGTGGGAGGGCGGCCTGAGTGGCAAGGCGAGAGGCCGGCCTGCCGCGCGTACCAAGAAGGCGCTCTTCGGCCTGGGCCTAGGTGCTTGCGCCGCCCCCCTGGGCCTACCGGGCTCTGAGGGCCCTGCCCTGGACCCCCTGCCCCCCTGCCCTTGGTTCAGTCACAGCAGAGGTGGCCACACCCACACCCTCTGTGACCTCGGCGTTCCACCCTCCTGCAGCCCCGCCCGCCCCCCCTCCGCCGGTTGCCCTGGGCTACGGAAGCTGCATCCTGGGGCCAGGGGGTTCCCAGGAGGCCAAGGGAAGACACGATGGCCTTAAGTGAGTCGCAGAGGCCTTACGTGGGCTTGTGTGGTTGGGTTCACCTCTTACGTTTCACCGAACTCTGCGAGAAGACAGGGACCTGCAGCCTCACAGTTGGGCTCCACGGTAAGGTGTGCGGGACAGACCTCAAACTGACCCACGGCATGGAGCGACACCCGCCATCGAGAGGTCTACAAGAGAGCCGCTGCAGCTAGCCCACAGGTCCCAGAAAACTAGATGCCTCTTTATGTAAGTGAGTTTTGGGGAGATTTGTTGCAAAGCATTATCGCAGCAAGAGCTGACTAATACAACGTTCTCCAAATCACTGCCATGTCCACGGCTGCCACCGTGCCTACGTGTAAGGCAACTGTGTCCTCGAACTTTGAGAACTCCTGAATTCTCGGTGCCTCTCCAACACAATGTACGTGGCTAAGGTGTCCCCAGATAACCTCACTAACGTACCACCGAGACCGCCCTAAGCTTTTATTGAACGTAATGCAACGCTCTTTCTATTCGTTCTCTGTTTCTACGTGGGTAAAATGCTTTCCGTCCGTCTAAAAGGATGGAAAATCGGCACAAAACACTCTGTGGATAGTTGTTTTTCACAAAGGAAAATCACAAACGAAACAGGCATTTCGCCGGGTGCAGAGCACTAACGCCCCCTAGTGCCTCTCAATGCCAAGTGGACAGAGGCACTTCATTAAATATCGAATCCCAGCTCTCTCCGCTTGAGAGGGAGAGCAAGCCATTCTCAGGTGGAGGAGGGCTGTTTTCAGCAGCTATCTGCAACGTTCTGTGGACCTGGCCACTGTGTAGCTACAAGGAAACCTTTTGTCTGAGGAACCTGACTAAAGAAACTTGAAAGTGGAGGAAGAGAGAAAGAATGAGACAACACCCTCATCTCGGTGACTCATCCACTTATTCGTTCACTTACCAAATCAAATATCCACTACGCGTAGAGAGTCCTGGGCTGAAAACCCGCACAGAACACGGAGACGTACCCCCATTCGCAGGGAGGTTAGGTACCAGAGAGGGAGACAAGATGTAGATTACCTTACGGCAGTTCCGCACATGTCCTGTTAAAGTGTTTGCAGCTCCAGGGGAGAGAAGGGATCCAGAAATCGCTTGGATTCTCAGTGAAGTCTTCCCAGAGAAGGAGGTGCAAAATAGGCGGACTGGAAGAAACAAAAAAATTAACCTCGTGGGTAGATATGAAACGGAGCAGAGGTTCACAGATACTTAGACCCCGTTCTTTCTTGACACGTCTGGAAAGTGAAACTGAAGCCAAATTACGGAGGGCCTTGAGTGTCAGTCTTCGGAGCTTGGCCGTACGGGGTTGACAGCGGGTGCCACGGACGGCTCGGACGAGGGCAAGGGCATAACCCAAGAGCCCTGGGAGGTGTAGGAGAGGTCGCAGCGAGGGAGATAGAAAGGCATGCGATTCTCCGAAGCAGTCACCGTAACCCAGGTGTAAACTCATAAACGGTAGACGCCGAGTAAGGGCGACACAGATGGCAGGGAGGAGTACGAGGGACACTAGAAAGGAAAACGCTCAGGGCTTCACCAGGGATCGGGTGCATTCCTTTCTCCCTCTAACAGAGGTTATCAGTAACCGGGCTAGTCGCTGGGAATCAAGAGTAAGCCAAAGAGGCGTGATCTCTTCTTCCTCACGGACCACCACGGGGTAAACTTACCTACCTGAAACTGGATGGGAAAGGCGATGACGGCCATAAGCGAGAGGTGCGTGGTGTCACGTGAGCTACGGTAGGGGGACGTGATGAGCTGAGTAGGTAAGGGGACGCTTTCTTGACCAAGTGACACCTGAGAAGAGATGAGAAGGGTGAGGCGGCATCGGTCAGCTGCAAACTAAACAGAGGGACACTGCCTGCAGAGGGGCAGCACGGGCCATGCGCCGTTGTAAGTATGCAGGCCTGAGAGGAGGCCACTGTGGGCAGGATGACTGAGAATGGAAGGAAGGAGCTGCAAGACGAGGCCGCAGAGATCACGCTCCACCCTGCCCAGGCGATGCCCTGCCCTGCGGACTAGCACACCCAGAGAGAGAGTACCGGTGCACAGCCAGCTGAGAAGCCTGCTCGAGGATGCAAGGCAAGGCTGCTTCTTTCACCAAGAAAGTCTTGCCTGGTAAACTAAACGGCGTATCGATGGAGCGGACACGTGATTTTACATTCTGAAGCAGGCGCCCCGCCTTACGGAACGGCGACGGTTCTCAGGGGGGCCGGGCAGGAGCCGCTCCGCGCGTCTGTCCCAGGGACCCACCCGCCTGCGGGACCTCCGGCCGCCTCGCAGGAAGCTACGACGCCCAGCCCCGTGGCTACCTGTGCAGCGAGGTGTACTCCGCGGACGCGTGCCACACACACTTCAAGTGGGAGGGCGGCCTGAGTGGCAAGGCGAGAGGCCGGCCTGCCGCGCGTACCAAGAAGGCGCTCTTCGGCCTGGGCCTAGGTGCTTGCGCCGCCCCCCTGGGCCTACCGGGCTCTGAGGGCCCTGCCCTGGACCCCCTGCCCCCCTGCCCTTGGTTCAGTCACAGCAGAGGTGGCCACACCCACACCCTCTGTGACCTCGGCGTTCCACCCTCCTGCAGCCCCGCCCGCCCCCCCTCCGCCGGTTGCCCTGGGCTACGGAAGCTGCATCCTGGGGCCAGGGGGTTCCCAGGAGGCCAAGGGAAGACACGATGGCCTTAAGTGAGTCGCAGAGGCCTTACGTGGGCTTGTGTGGTTGGGTTCACCTCTTACGTTTCACCGAACTCTGCGAGAAGACAGGGACCTGCAGCCTCACAGTTGGGCTCCACGGTAAGGTGTGCGGGACAGACCTCAAACTGACCCACGGCATGGAGCGACACCCGCCATCGAGAGGTCTACAAGAGAGCCGCTGCAGCTAGCCCACAGGTCCCAGAAAACTAGATGCCTCTTTATGTAAGTGAGTTTTGGGGAGATTTGTTGCAAAGCATTATCGCAGCAAGAGCTGACTAATACAACGTTCTCCAAATCACTGCCATGTCCACGGCTGCCACCGTGCCTACGTGTAAGGCAACTGTGTCCTCGAACTTTGAGAACTCCTGAATTCTCGGTGCCTCTCCAACACAATGTACGTGGCTAAGGTGTCCCCAGATAACCTCACTAACGTACCACCGAGACCGCCCTAAGCTTTTATTGAACGTAATGCAACGCTCTTTCTATTCGTTCTCTGTTTCTACGTGGGTAAAATGCTTTCCGTCTGTCTAAAAGGATGGAAAATCGGCACAAAACACTCTGTGGATAGTTGTTTTTCACAAAGGAAAATCACAAACGAAACAGGCATTTCGCCGGGTGCAGAGCACTAACGCCCCCTAGTGCCTCTCAATGCCAAGTGGACAGAGGCACTTCATTAAATATCGAATCCCAGCTCTCTCCGCTTGAGAGGGAGAGCAAGCCATTCTCAGGTGGAGGAGGGCTGTTTTCAGCAGCTATCTGCAACGTTCTGTGGACCTGGCCACTGTGTAGCTACAAGGAAACCTTTTGTCTGAGGAACCTGACTAAAGAAACTTGAAAGTGGAGGAAGAGAGAAAGAATGAGACAACACCCTCATCTCGGTGACTCATCCACTTATTCGTTCACTTACCAAATCAAATATCCACTACGCGTAGAGAGTCCTGGGCTGAAAACCCGCACAGAACACGGAGACGTACCCCCATTCGCAGGGAGGTTAGGTACCAGAGAGGGAGACAAGATGTAGATTACCTTACGGCAGTTCCGCACATGTCCTGTTAAAGTGTTTGCAGCTCCAGGGGAGAGAAGGGATCCAGAAATCGCTTGGATTCTCAGTGAAGTCTTCCCAGAGAAGGAGGTGCAAAATAGGCGGACTGGAAGAAACAAAAAAATTAACCTCGTGGGTAGATATGAAACGGAGCAGAGGTTCACAGATACTTAGACCCCGTTCTTTCTTGACACGTCTGGAAAGTGAAACTGAAGCCAAATTACGGAGGGCCTTGAGTGTCAGTCTTCGGAGCTTGGCCGTACGGGGTTGACAGCGGGTGCCACGGACGGCTCGGACGAGGGCAAGGGCATAACCCAAGAGCCCTGGGAGGTGTAGGAGAGGTCGCAGCGAGGGAGATAGAAAGGCATGCGATTCTCCGAAGCAGTCACCGTAACCCAGGTGTAAACTCATAAACGGTAGACGCCGAGTAAGGGCGACACAGATGGCAGGGAGGAGTACGAGGGACACTAGAAAGGAAAACGCTCAGGGCTTCACCAGGGATCGGGTGCATTCCTTTCTCCCTCTAACAGAGGTTATCAGTAACCGGGCTAGTCGCTGGGAATCAAGAGTAAGCCAAAGAGGCGTGATCTCTTCTTCCTCACGGACCACCACGGGGTAAACTTACCTACCTGAAACTGGATGGGAAAGGCGATGACGGCCATAAGCGAGAGGTGCGTGGTGTCACGTGAGCTACGGTAGGGGGACGTGATGAGCTGAGTAGGTAAGGGGACGCTTTCTTGACCAAGTGACACCTGAGAAGAGATGAGAAGGGTGAGGCGGCATCGGTCAGCTGCAAACTAAACAGAGGGACACTGCCTGCAGAGGGGCAGCACGGGCCATGCGCCGTTGTAAGTATGCAGGCCTGAGAGGAGGCCACTGTGGGCAGGATGACTGAGAATGGAAGGAAGGAGCTGCAAGACGAGGCCGCAGAGATCACGCTCCACCCTGCCCAGGCGATGCCCTGCCCTGCGGACTAGCACACCCAGAGAGAGAGTACCGGTGCACAGCCAGCTGAGAAGCCTGCTCGAGGATGCAAGGCAAGGCTGCTTCTTTCACCAAGAAAGTCTTGCCTGGTAAACTAAACGGCGTATCGATGGAGCGGACACGTGATTTTACATTCTGAAGCAGGCGCCCCGCCTTACGGAACGGCGACGGTTCTCAGGGGGGCCGGGCAGGAGCCGCTCCGCGCGTCTGTCCCAGGGACCCACCCGCCTGCGGGACCTCCGGCCGCCTCGCAGGAAGCTACGACGCCCAGCCCCGTGGCTACCTGTGCAGCGAGGTGTACTCCGCGGACGCGTGCCACACACACTTCAAGTGGGAGGGCGGCCTGAGTGGCAAGGCGAGAGGCCGGCCTGCCGCGCGTACCAAGAAGGCGCTCTTCGGCCTGGGCCTAGGTGCTTGCGCCGCCCCCCTGGGCCTACCGGGCTCTGAGGGCCCTGCCCTGGACCCCCTGCCCCCCTGCCCTTGGTTCAGTCACAGCAGAGGTGGCCACACCCACACCCTCTGTGACCTCGGCGTTCCACCCTCCTGCAGCCCCGCCCGCCCCCCCTCCGCCGGTTGCCCTGGGCTACGGAAGCTGCATCCTGGGGCCAGGGGGTTCCCAGGAGGCCAAGGGAAGACACGATGGCCTTAAGTGAGTCGCAGAGGCCTTACGTGGGCTTGTGTGGTTGGGTTCACCTCTTACGTTTCACCGAACTCTGCGAGAAGACAGGGACCTGCAGCCTCACAGTTGGGCTCCACGGTAAGGTGTGCGGGACAGACCTCAAACTGACCCACGGCATGGAGCGACACCCGCCATCGAGAGGTCTACAAGAGAGCCGCTGCAGCTAGCCCACAGGTCCCAGAAAACTAGATGCCTCTTTATGTAAGTGAGTTTTGGGGAGATTTGTTGCAAAGCATTATCGCAGCAAGAGCTGACTAATACAACGTTCTCCAAATCACTGCCATGTCCACGGCTGCCACCGTGCCTACGTGTAAGGCAACTGTGTCCTCGAACTTTGAGAACTCCTGAATTCTCGGTGCCTCTCCAACACAATGTACGTGGCTAAGGTGTCCCCAGATAACCTCACTAACGTACCACCGAGACCGCCCTAAGCTTTTATTGAACGTAATGCAACGCTCTTTCTATTCGTTCTCTGTTTCTACGTGGGTAAAATGCTTTCCGTCCGTCTAAAAGGATGGAAAATCGGCACAAAACACTCTGTGGATAGTTGTTTTTCACAAAGGAAAATCACAAACGAAACAGGCATTTCGCCGGGTGCAGAGCACTAACGCCCCCTAGTGCCTCTCAATGCCAAGTGGACAGAGGCACTTCATTAAATATCGAATCCCAGCTCTCTCCGCTTGAGAGGGAGAGCAAGCCATTCTCAGGTGGAGGAGGGCTGTTTTCAGCAGCTATCTGCAACGTTCTGTGGACCTGGCCACTGTGTAGCTACAAGGAAACCTTTTGTCTGAGGAACCTAACTAAAGAAACTTGAAAGTGGAGGAAGAGAGAAAGAATGAGACAACACCCTCATCTCGGTGACTCATCCACTTATTCGTTCACTTACCAAATCAAATATCCACTACGCGTAGAGAGTCCTGGGCTGAAAACCCGCACAGAACACGGAGACGTACCCCCATTCGCAGGGAGGTTAGGTACCAGAGAGGGAGACAAGATGTAGATTACCTTACGGCAGTTCCGCACATGTCCTGTTAAAGTGTTTGCAGCTCCAGGGGAGAGAAGGGATCCAGAAATCGCTTGGATTCTCAGTGAAGTCTTCCCAGAGAAGGAGGTGCAAAATAGGCGGACTGGAAGAAACAAAAAAATTAACCTCGTGAGTAGATATGAAACGGAGCAGAGGTTCACAGATACTTAGACCCCGTTCTTTCTTGACACGTCTGGAAAGTGAAACTGAAGCCAAATTACGGAGGGCCTTGAGTGTCAGTCTTCGGAGCTTGGCCGTACGGGGTTGACAGCGGGTGCCACGGACGGCTCGGACGAGGGCAAGGGCATAACCCAAGAGCCCTGGGAGGTGTAGGAGAGGTCGCAGCGAGGGAGATAGAAAGGCATGCGATTCTCCGAAGCAGTCACCGTAACCCAGGTGTAAACTCATAAACGGTAGACGCCGAGTAAGGGCGACACAGATGGCAGGGAGGAGTACGAGGGACACTAGAAAGGAAAACGCTCAGGGCTTCACCAGGGATCGGGTGCATTCCTTTCTCCCTCTAACAGAGGTTATCAGTAACCGGGCTAGTCGCTGGGAATCAAGAGTAAGCCAAAGAGGCGTGATCTCTTCTTCCTCACGGACCACCACGGGGTAAACTTACCTACCTGAAACTGGATGGGAAAGGCGATGACGGCCATAAGCGAGAGGTGCGTGGTGTCACGTGAGCTACGGTAGGGGGACGTGATGAGCTGAGTAGGTAAGGGGACGCTTTCTTGACCAAGTGACACCTGAGAAGAGATGAGAAGGGTGAGGCGGCATCGGTCAGCTGCAAACTAAACAGAGGGACACTGCCTGCAGAGGGGCAGCACGGGCCATGCGCCGTTGTAAGTATGCAGGCCTGAGAGGAGGCCACTGTGGGCAGGATGACTGAGAATGGAAGGAAGGAGCTGCAAGACGAGGCCGCAGAGATCACGCTCCACCCTGCCCAGGCGATGCCCTGCCCTGCGGACTAGCACACCCAGAGAGAGAGTACCGGTGCACAGCCAGCTGAGAAGCCTGCTCGAGGATGCAAGGCAAGGCTGCTTCTTTCACCAAGAAAGTCTTGCCTGGTAAACTAAACGGCGTATCGATGGAGCGGACACGTGATTTTACATTCTGAAGCAGGCGCCCCGCCTTACGGAACGGCGACGGTTCTCAGGGGGGCCGGGCAGGAGCCGCTCCGCGCGTCTGTCCCAGGGACCCACCCGCCTGCGGGACCTCCGGCCGCCTCGCAGGAAGCTACGACGCCCAGCCCCGTGGCTACCTGTGCAGCGAGGTGTACTCCGCGGACGCGTGCCACACACACTTCAAGTGGGAGGGCGGCCTGAGTGGCAAGGCGAGAGGCCGGCCTGCCGCGCGTACCAAGAAGGCGCTCTTCGGCCTGGGCCTAGGTGCTTGCGCCGCCCCCCTGGGCCTACCGGGCTCTGAGGGCCCTGCCCTGGACCCCCTGCCCCCCTGCCCTTGGTTCAGTCACAGCAGAGGTGGCCACACCCACACCCTCTGTGACCTCGGCGTTCCACCCTCCTGCAGCCCCGCCCGCCCCCCCTCCGCCGGTTGCCCTGGGCTACGGAAGCTGCATCCTGGGGCCAGGGGGTTCCCAGGAGGCCAAGGGAAGACACGATGGCCTTAAGTGAGTCGCAGAGGCCTTACGTGGGCTTGTGTGGTTGGGTTCACCTCTTACGTTTCACCGAACTCTGCGAGAAGACAGGGACCTGCAGCCTCACAGTTGGGCTCCACGGTAAGGTGTGCGGGACAGACCTCAAACTGACCCACGGCATGGAGCGACACCCGCCATCGAGAGGTCTACAAGAGAGCCGCTGCAGCTAGCCCACAGGTCCCAGAAAACTAGATGCCTCTTTATGTAAGTGAGTTTTGGGGAGATTTGTTGCAAAGCATTATCGCAGCAAGAGCTGACTAATACAACGTTCTCCAAATCACTGCCATGTCCACGGCTGCCACCGTGCCTACGTGTAAGGCAACTGTGTCCTCGAACTTTGAGAACTCCTGAATTCTCGGTGCCTCTCCAACACAATGTACGTGGCTAAGGTGTCCCCAGATAACCTCACTAACGTACCACCGAGACCGCCCTAAGCTTTTATTGAACGTAATGCAACGCTCTTTCTATTCGTTCTCTGTTTCTACGTGGGTAAAATGCTTTCCGTCCGTCTAAAAGGATGGAAAATCGGCACAAAACACTCTGTGGATAGTTGTTTTTCACAAAGGAAAATCACAAACGAAACAGGCATTTCGCCGGGTGCAGAGCACTAACGCCCCCTAGTGCCTCTCAATGCCAAGTGGACAGAGGCACTTCATTAAATATCGAATCCCAGCTCTCTCCGCTTGAGAGGGAGAGCAAGCCATTCTCAGGTGGAGGAGGGCTGTTTTCAGCAGCTATCTGCAACGTTCTGTGGACCTGGCCACTGTGTAGCTACAAGGAAACCTTTTGTCTGAGGAACCTAACTAAAGAAACTTGAAAGTGGAGGAAGAGAGAAAGAATGAGACAACACCCTCATCTCGGTGACTCATCCACTTATTCGTTCACTTACCAAATCAAATATCCACTACGCGTAGAGAGTCCTGGGCTGAAAACCCGCACAGAACACGGAGACGTACCCCCATTCGCAGGGAGGTTAGGTACCAGAGAGGGAGACAAGATGTAGATTACCTTACGGCAGTTCCGCACATGTCCTGTTAAAGTGTTTGCAGCTCCAGGGGAGAGAAGGGATCCAGAAATCGCTTGGATTCTCAGTGAAGTCTTCCCAGAGAAGGAGGTGCAAAATAGGCGGACTGGAAGAAACAAAAAAATTAACCTCGTGGGTAGATATGAAACGGAGCAGAGGTTCACAGATACTTAGACCCCGTTCTTTCTTGACACGTCTGGAAAGTGAAACTGAAGCCAAATTACGGAGGGCCTTGAGTGTCAGTCTTCGGAGCTTGGCCGTACGGGGTTGACAGCGGGTGCCACGGACGGCTCGGACGAGGGCAAGGGCATAACCCAAGAGCCCTGGGAGGTGTAGGAGAGGTCGCAGCGAGGGAGATAGAAAGGCATGCGATTCTCCGAAGCAGTCACCGTAACCCAGGTGTAAACTCATAAACGGTAGACGCCGAGTAAGGGCGACACAGATGGCAGGGAGGAGTACGAGGGACACTAGAAAGGAAAACGCTCAGGGCTTCACCAGGGATCGGGTGCATTCCTTTCTCCCTCTAACAGAGGTTATCAGTAACCGGGCTAGTCGCTGGGAATCAAGAGTAAGCCAAAGAGGCGTGATCTCTTCTTCCTCACGGACCACCACGGGGTAAACTTACCTACCTGAAACTGGATGGGAAAGGCGATGACGGCCATAAGCGAGAGGTGCGTGGTGTCACGTGAGCTACGGTAGGGGGACGTGATGAGCTGAGTAGGTAAGGGGACGCTTTCTTGACCAAGTGACACCTGAGAAGAGATGAGAAGGGTGAGGCGGCATCGGTCAGCTGCAAACTAAACAGAGGGACACTGCCTGCAGAGGGGCAGCACGGGCCATGCGCCGTTGTAAGTATGCAGGCCTGAGAGGAGGCCACTGTGGGCAGGATGACTGAGAATGGAAGGAAGGAGCTGCAAGACGAGGCCGCAGAGATCACGCTCCACCCTGCCCAGGCGATGCCCTGCCCTGCGGACTAGCACACCCAGAGAGAGAGTACCGGTGCACAGCCAGCTGAGAAGCCTGCTCGAGGATGCAAGGCAAGGCTGCTTCTTTCACCAAGAAAGTCTTGCCTGGTAAACTAAACGGCGTATCGATGGAGCGGACACGTGATTTTACATTCTGAAGCAGGCGCCCCGCCTTACGGAACGGCGACGGTTCTCAGGGGGGCCGGGCAGGAGCCGCTCCGCGCGTCTGTCCCAGGGACCCACCCGCCTGCGGGACCTCCGGCCGCCTCGCAGGAAGCTACGACGCCCAGCCCCGTGGCTACCTGTGCAGCGAGGTGTACTCCGCGGACGCGTGCCACACACACTTCAAGTGGGAGCGCGGCCTGAGTGGCAAGGCGAGAGGCCGGCCTGCCGCGCGTACCAAGAAGGCGCTCTTCGGCCTGGGCCTAGGTGCTTGCGCCACCCCCCTGGGCCTACCGGGCTCTGAGGGCCCTGCCCTGGACCCCCTGCCCCCCTGCCCTTGGTTCAGTCACAGCAGAGGTGGCCACACCCACACCCTCTGTGACCTCGGCGTTCCACCCTCCTGCAGCCCCGCCCGGCCCCCCTCCGCCGGTTGCCCTGGGCTACGGAAGCTGCATCCTGGGGCCAGGGGTTTCCCAGGAGGCCAAGGGAAGACACGATGGCCTTAAGTGAGTCGCAGAGGCCTTACGTGGGCTTGTGTGGTTGGGTTCACCTCTTACGTTTCACCGAACTCTGCGAGAAGACAGGGACCTGCAGCCTCACAGTTGGGCTCCACGGTAAGGTGTGCGGGACAGACCTCAAACTGACCCACGGCATGGAGCGACACCCGCCATCGAGAGGTCTACAAGAGAGCCGCTGCAGCTAGCCCACAGGTCCCAGAAAACTAGATGCCTCTTTATGTAAGTGAGTTTTGGGGAGATTTGTTGCAAAGCATTATCGCAGCAAGAGCTGACTAATACAACGTTCTCCAAATCACTGCCATGTCCACGGCTGCCACCGTGCCTACGTGTAAGGCAACTGTGTCCTCGAACTTTGAGAACTCCTGAATTCTCGGTGCCTCTCCAACACAATGTACGTGGCTAAGGTGTCCCCAGATAACCTCACTAACGTACCACCGAGACCGCCCTAAGCTTTTATGGAACGTAATGCAACGCTCTTTCTATTCGTTCTCTGTTTCTACGTGGGTAAAATGCTTTCCGTCCGTCTAAAAGGATGGAAAATCGGCACAAAACACTCTGTGGATAGTTGTTTTTCACAAAGGAAAATCACAAACGAAACAGGCATTTCGCCGGGTGCAGAGCACTAACGCCCCCTAGTGCCTCTCAATGCCAAGTGGACAGAGGCACTTCATTAAATATCGAATCCCAGCTCTCTCCGCTTGAGAGGGAGAGCAAGCCATTCTCAGGTGGAGGAGGGCTGTTTTCAGCAGCTATCTGCAACGTTCTGTGGACCTGGCCACTGTGTAGCTACAAGGAAACCTTTTGTCTGAGGAACCTAACTAAAGAAACTTGAAAGTGGAGGAAGAGAGAAAGAATGAGACAACACCCTCATCTCGGTGACTCATCCACTTATTCGTTCACTTACCAAATCAAATATCCACTACGCGTAGAGAGTCCTGGGCTGAAAACCCGCACAGAACACGGAGACGTACCCCCATTCGCAGGGAGGTTAGGTACCAGAGAGGGAGACAAGATGTAGATTACCTTATGGCAGTTCCGCACATGTCCTGTTAAAGTGTTTGCAGCTCCAGGGGAGAGAAGGGATCCAGAAATCGCTTGGATTCTCAGTGAAGTCTTCCCAGAGAAGGAGGTGCAAAATAGGCGGACTGGAAGAAACAAAAAAATTAACCTCGTGGGTAGATATGAAACGGAGCAGAGGTTCACAGATACTTAGACCCCGTTCTTTCTTGACACGTCTGGAAAGTGAAACTGAAGCCAAATTACGGAGGGCCTTGAGTGTCAGTCTTCGGAGCTTGGCCGTACGGGGTTGACAGCGGGTGCCACGGACGGCTCGGACGAGGGCAAGGGCATAACCCAAGAGCCCTGGGAGGTGTAGGAGAGGTCGCAGCGAGGGAGATAGAAAGGCATGCGATTCTCCGAAGCAGTCACCGTAACCCAGGTGTAAACTCATAAACGGTAGACGCCGAGTAAGGGCGACACAGATGGCAGGGAGGAGTACGAGGGACACTAGAAAGGAAAACGCTCAGGGCTTCACCAGGGATCGGGTGCATTCCTTTCTCCCTCTAACAGAGGTTATCAGTAACCGGGCTAGTCGCTGGGAATCAAGAGTAAGCCAAAGAGGCGTGATCTCTTCTTCCTCACGGACCACCACGGGGTAAACTTACCTACCTGAAACTGGATGGGAAAGGCGATGACGGCCATAAGCGAGAGGTGCGTGGTGTCACGTGAGCTACGGTAGGGGGACGTGATGAGCTGAGTAGGTAAGGGGACGCTTTCTTGACCAAGTGACACCTGAGAAGAGATGAGAAGGGTGAGGCGGCATCGGTCAGCTGCAAACTAAACAGAGGGACACTGCCTGCAGAGGGGCAGCACGGGCCATGCGCCGTTGTAAGTATGCAGGCCTGAGAGGAGGCCACTGTGGGCAGGATGACTGAGAATGGAAGGAAGGAGCTGCAAGACGAGGCCGCAGAGATCACGCTCCACCCTGCCCAGGCGATGCCCTGCCCTGCGGACTAGCACACCCAGAGAGAGAGTACCGGTGCACAGCCAGCTGAGAAGCCTGCTCGAGGATGCAAGGCAAGGCTGCTTCTTTCACCAAGAAAGTGTTGCCTGGTAAACTAAACGGCGTATCGATGGAGCGGACACGTGATTTTACATTCTGAAGCAGGCGCCCCGCCTTACGGAACGGCGACGGTTCTCAGGGGGGCCGGGCAGGAGCCGCTCCGCGCGTCTGTCCCAGGGACCCACCCGCCTGCGGGACCTCCGGCCGCCTCGCAGGAAGCTACGACGCCCAGCCCCGTGGCTACCTGTGCAGCGAGGTGTACTCCGCGGACGCGTGCCACACACACTTCAAGTGGGAGGGCGGCCTGAGTGGCAAGGCGAGAGGCCGGCCTGCCGCGCGTACCAAGAAGGCGCTCTTCGGCCTGGGCCTAGGTGCTTGCGCCGCCCCCCTGGGCCTACCGGGCTCTGAGGGCCCTGCCCTGGACCCCCTGCCCCCCTGCCCTTGGTTCAGTCACAGCAGAGGTGGCCACACCCACACCCTCTGTGACCTCGGCGTTCCACCCTCCTGCAGCCCCGCCCGCCCCCCCTCCGCCGGTTGCCCTGGGCTACGGAAGCTGCATCCTGGGGCCAGGGGGTTCCCAGGAGGCCAAGGGAAGACACGATGGCCTTAAGTGAGTCGCAGAGGCCTTACGTGGGCTTGTGTGGTTGGGTTCACCTCTTACGTTTCACCGAACTCTGCGAGAAGACAGGGACCTGCAGCCTCACAGTTGGGCTCCACGGTAAGGTGTGCGGGACAGACCTCAAACTGACCCACGGCATGGAGCGACACCCGCCATCGAGAGGTCTACAAGAGAGCCGCTGCAGCTAGCCCACAGGTCCCAGAAAACTAGATGCCTCTTTATGTAAGTGAGTTTTGGGGAGATTTGTTGCAAAGCATTATCGCAGCAAGAGCTGACTAATACAACGTTCTCCAAATCACTGCCATGTCCACGGCTGCCACCGTGCCTACGTGTAAGGCAACTGTGTCCTCGAACTTTGAGAACTCCTGAATTCTCGGTGCCTCTCCAACACAATGTACGTGGCTAAGGTGTCCCCAGATAACCTCACTAACGTACCACCGAGACCGCCCTAAGCTTTTATGGAACGTAATGCAACGCTCTTTCTATTCGTTCTCTGTTTCTACGTGGGTAAAATGCTTTCCGTCCGTCTAAAAGGATGGAAAATCGGCACAAAACACTCTGTGGATAGTTGTTTTTCACAAAGGAAAATCACAAACGAAACAGGCATTTCGCCGGGTGCAGAGCACTAACGCCCCCTAGTGCCTCTCAATGCCAAGTGGACAGAGGCACTTCATTAAATATCGAATCCCAGCTCTCTCCGCTTGAGAGGGAGAGCAAGCCATTCTCAGGTGGAGGAGGGCTGTTTTCAGCAGCTATCTGCAACGTTCTGTGGACCTGGCCACTGTGTAGCTACAAGGAAACCTTTTGTCTGAGGAACCTAACTAAAGAAACTTGAAAGTGGAGGAAGAGAGAAAGAATGAGACAACACCCTCATCTCGGTGACTCATCCACTTATTCGTTCACTTACCAAATCAAATATCCACTACGCGTAGAGAGTCCTGGGCTGAAAACCCGCACAGAACACGGAGACGTACCCCCATTCGCAGGGAGGTTAGGTACCAGAGAGGGAGACAAGATGTAGATTACCTTACGGCAGTTCCGCACATGTCCTGTTAAAGTGTTTGCAGCTCCAGGGGAGAGAAGGGATCCAGAAATCGCTTGGATTCTCAGTGAAGTCTTCCCAGAGAAGGAGGTGCAAAATAGGCGGACTGGAAGAAACAAAAAAATTAACCTCGTGGGTAGATATGAAACGGAGCAGAGGTGCACAGATACTTAGACCCCGTTCTTTCTTGACACGTCTGGAAAGTGAAACTGAAGCCAAATTACGGAGGGCCTTGAGTGTCAGTCTTCGGAGCTTGGCCGTACGGGGTTGACAGCGGGTGCCACGGACGGCTCGGACGAGGGCAAGGGCATAACCCAAGAGCCCTGGGAGGTGTAGGAGAGGTCGCAGCGAGGGAGATAGAAAGGCATGCGATTCTCCGAAGCAGTCACCGTAACCCAGGTGTAAACTCATAAACGGTAGACGCCGAGTAAGGGCGACACAGATGGCAGGGAGGAGTACGAGGGACACTAGAAAGGAAAACGCTCAGGGCTTCACCAGGGATCGGGTGCATTCCTTTCTCCCTCTAACAGAGGTTATCAGTAACCGGGCTAGTCGCTGGGAATCAAGAGTAAGCCAAAGAGGCGTGATCTCTTCTTCCTCACGGACCACCACGGGGTAAACTTACCTACCTGAAACTGGATGGGAAAGGCGATGACGGCCATAAGCGAGAGGTGCGTGGTGTCACGTGAGCTACGGTAGGGGGACGTGATGAGCTGAGTAGGTAAGGGGACGCTTTCTTGACCAAGTGACACCTGAGAAGAGATGAGAAGGGTGAGGCGGCATCGGTCAGCTGCAAACTAAACAGAGGGACACTGCCTGCAGAGGGGCAGCACGGGCCATGCGCCGTTGTAAGTATGCAGGCCTGAGAGGAGGCCACTGTGGGCAGGATGACTGAGAATGGAAGGAAGGAGCTGCAAGACGAGGCCGCAGAGATCACGCTCCACCCTGCCCAGGCGATGCCCTGCCCTGCGGACTAGCACACCCAGAGAGAGAGTACCGGTGCACAGCCAGCTGAGAAGCCTGCTCGAGGATGCAAGGCAAGGCTGCTTCTTTCACCAAGAAAGTCTTGCCTGGTAAACTAAACGGCGTATCGATGGAGCGGACACGTGATTTTACATTCTGAAGCAGGCGCCCCGCCTTACGGAACGGCGACGGTTCTCAGGGGGGCCGGGCAGGAGCCGCTCCGCGCGTCTGTCCCAGGGACCCACCCGCCTGCGGGACCTCCGGCCGCCTCGCAGGAAGCTACGACGCCCAGCCCCGTGGCTACCTGTGCAGCGAGGTGTACTCCGCGGACGCGTGCCACACACACTTCAAGTGGGAGGGCGGCCTGAGTGGCAAGGCGAGAGGCCGGCCTGCCGCGCGTACCAAGAAGGCGCTCTTCGGCCTGGGCCTAGGTGCTTGCGCCGCCCCCCTGGGCCTACCGGGCTCTGAGGGCCCTGCCCTGGACCCCCTGCCCCCCTGCCCTTGGTTCAGTCACAGCAGAGGTGGCCACACCCACACCCTCTGTGACCTCGGCGTTCCACCCTCCTGCAGCCCCGCCCGCCCCCCCTCCGCCGGTTGCCCTGGGCTACGGAAGCTGCATCCTGGGGCCAGGGGGTTCCCAGGAGGCCAAGGGAAGACACGATGGCCTTAAGTGAGTCGCAGAGGCCTTACGTGGGCTTGTGTGGTTGGGTTCACCTCTTACGTTTCACCGAACTCTGCGAGAAGACAGGGACCTGCAGCCTCACAGTTGGGCTCCACGGTAAGGTGTGCGGGACAGACCTCAAACTGACCCACGGCATGGAGCGACACCCGCCATCGAGAGGTCTACAAGAGAGCCGCTGCAGCTAGCCCACAGGTCCCAGAAAACTAGATGCCTCTTTATGTAAGTGAGTTTTGGGGAGATTTGTTGCAAAGCATTATCGCAGCAAGAGCTGACTAATACAACGTTCTCCAAATCACTGCCATGTCCACGGCTGCCACCGTGCCTACGTGTAAGGCAACTGTGTCCTCGAACTTTGAGAACTCCTGAATTCTCGGTGCCTCTCCAACACAATGTACGTGGCTAAGGTGTCCCCAGATAACCTCACTAACGTACCACCGAGACCGCCCTAAGCTTTTATGGAACGTAATGCAACGCTCTTTCTATTCGTTCTCTGTTTCTACGTGGGTAAAATGCTTTCCGTCCGTCTAAAAGGATGGAAAATCGGCACAAAACACTCTGTGGATAGTTGTTTTTCACAAAGGAAAATCACAAACGAAACAGGCATTTCGCCGGGTGCAGAGCACTAACGCCCCCTAGTGCCTCTCAATGCCAAGTGGACAGAGGCACTTCATTAAATATCGAATCCCAGCTCTCTCCGCTTGAGAGGGAGAGCAAGCCATTCTCAGGTGGAGGAGGGCTGTTTTCAGCAGCTATCTGCAACGTTCTGTGGACCTGGCCACTGTGTAGCTACAAGGAAACCTTTTGTCTGAGGAACCTAACTAAAGAAACTTGAAAGTGGAGGAAGAGAGAAAGAATGAGACAACACCCTCATCTCGGTGACTCATCCACTTATTCGTTCACTTACCAAATCAAATATCCACTACGCGTAGAGAGTCCTGGGCTGAAAACCCGCACAGAACACGGAGACGTACCCCCATTCGCAGGGAGGTTAGGTACCAGAGAGGGAGACAAGATGTAGATTACCTTACGGCAGTTCCGCACATGTCCTGTTAAAGTGTTTGCAGCTCCAGGGGAGAGAAGGGATCCAGAAATCGCTTGGATTCTCAGTGAAGTCTTCCCAGAGAAGGAGGTGCAAAATAGGCGGACTGGAAGAAACAAAAAAATTAACCTCGTGGGTAGATATGAAACGGAGCAGAGGTGCACAGATACTTAGACCCCGTTCTTTCTTGACACGTCTGGAAAGTGAAACTGAAGCCAAATTACGGAGGGCCTTGAGTGTCAGTCTTCGGAGCTTGGCCGTACGGGGTTGACAGCGGGTGCCACGGACGGCTCGGACGAGGGCAAGGGCATAACCCAAGAGCCCTGGGAGGTGTAGGAGAGGTCGCAGCGAGGGAGATAGAAAGGCATGCGATTCTCCGAAGCAGTCACCGTAACCCAGGTGTAAACTCATAAACGGTAGACGCCGAGTAAGGGCGACACAGATGGCAGGGAGGAGTACGAGGGACACTAGAAAGGAAAACGCTCAGGGCTTCACCAGGGATCGGGTGCATTCCTTTCTCCCTCTAACAGAGGTTATCAGTAACCGGGCTAGTCGCTGGAAATCAAGAGTAAGCCAAAGAGGCGTGATCTCTTCTTCCTCACGGACCACCACGGGGTAAACTTACCTACCTGAAACTGGATGGGAAAGGCGATGACGGCCATAAGCGAGAGGTGCGTGGTGTCACGTGAGCTACGGTAGGGGGACGTGATGAGCTGAGTAGGTAAGGGGACGCTTTCTTGACCAAGTGACACCTGAGAAGAGATGAGAAGGGTGAGGCGGCATCGGTCAGCTGCAAACTAAACAGAGGGACACTGCCTGCAGAGGGGCAGCACGGGCCATGCGCCGTTGTAAGTATGCAGGCCTGAGAGGAGGCCACTGTGGGCAGGATGACTGAGAATGGAAGGAAGGAGCTGCAAGACGAGGCCGCAGAGATCACGCTCCACCCTGCCCAGGCGATGCCCTGCCCTGCGGACTAGCACACCCAGAGAGAGAGTACCGGTGCACAGCCAGCTGAGAAGCCTGCTCGAGGATGCAAGGCAAGGCTGCTTCTTTCACCAAGAAAGTCTTGCCTGGTAAACTAAACGGCGTATCGATGGAGCGGACACGTGATTTTACATTCTGAAGCAGGCGCCCCGCCTTACGGAACGGCGACGGTTCTCAGGGGGGCCGGGCAGGAGCCGCTCCGCGCGTCTGTCCCAGGGACCCACCCGCCTGCGGGACCTCCGGCCGCCTCGCAGGAAGCTACGACGCCCAGCCCCGTGGCTACCTGTGCAGCGAGGTGTACTCCGCAGACGCGTGCCACACACACTTCAAGTGGGAGGGCGGCCTGAGTGGCAAGGCGAGAGGCCGGCCTGCCGCGCGTACCAAGAAGGCGCTCTTCGGCCTGGGCCTAGGTGCTTGCGCCGCCCCCCTGGGCCTACCGGGCTCTGAGGGCCCTGCCCTGGACCCCCTGCCCCCCTGCCCTTGGTTCAGTCACAGCAGAGGTGGCCACACCCACACCCTCTGTGACCTCGGCGTTCCACCCTCCTGCAGCCCCGCCCGCCCCCCCTCCGCCGGTTGCCCTGGGCTACGGAAGCTGCATCCTGGGGCCAGGGGGTTCCCAGGAGGCCAAGGGAAGACACGATGGCCTTAAGTGAGTCGCAGAGGCCTTACGTGGGCTTGTGTGGTTGGGTTCACCTCTTACGTTTCACCGAACTCTGCGAGAAGACAGGGACCTGCAGCCTCACAGTTGGGCTCCACGGTAAGGTGTGCGGGACAGACCTCAAACTGACCCACGGCATGGAGCGACACCCGCCATCGAGAGGTCTACAAGAGAGCCGCTGCAGCTAGCCCACAGGTCCCAGAAAACTAGATGCCTCTTTATGTAAGTGAGTTTTGGGGAGATTTGTTGCAAAGCATTATCGCAGCAAGAGCTGACTAATACAACGTTCTCCAAATCACTGCCATGTCCACGGCTGCCACCGTGCCTACGTGTAAGGCAACTGTGTCCTCGAACTTTGAGAACTCCTGAATTCTCGGTGCCTCTCCAACACAATGTACGTGGCTAAGGTGTCCCCAGATAACCTCACTAACGTACCACCGAGACCGCCCTAAGCTTTTATGGAACGTAATGCAACGCTCTTTCTATTCGTTCTCTGTTTCTACGTGGGTAAAATGCTTTCCGTCAGTCGAAAAGGATGGAAAATCGGCACAAAACACTCTGTGGATAGTTGTTTTTCACAAAGGAAAATCACAAACGAAACAGGCATTTCGCCGGGTGCAGAGCACTAACGCCCCCTAGTGCCTCTCAATGCCAAGTGGACAGAGGCACTTCATTAAATATCGAATCCCAGCTCTCTCCGCTTGAGAGGGAGAGCAAGCCATTCTCAGGTGGAGGAGGGCTGTTTTCAGCAGCTATCTGCAACGTTCTGTGGACCTGGCCACTGTGTAGCTACAAGGAAACCTTTTGTCTGAGGAACCTGACTAAAGAAACTTGAAAGTGGAGGAAGAGAGAAAGAATGAGACAACACCCTCATCTCGGTGACTCATCCACTTATTCGTTCACTTACCAAATCAAATATCCACTACGCGTAGAGAGTCCTGGGCTGAAAACCCGCACAGAACACGGAGACGTACCCCCATTCGCAGGGAGGTTAGGTACCAGAGAGGGAGACAAGATGTAGATTACCTTACGGCAGTTCCGCACATGTCCTGTTAAAGTGTTTGCAGCTCCAGGGGAGAGAAGGGATCCAGAAATCGCTTGGATTCTCAGTGAAGTCTTCCCAGAGAAGGAGGTGCAAAATAGGCGGACTGGAAGAAACAAAAAAATTAACCTCGTGGGTAGATATGAAACGGAGCAGAGGTTCACAGATACTTAGACCCCGTTCTTTCTTGACACGTCTGGAAAGTGAAACTGAAGCCAAATTACGGAGGGCCTTGAGTGTCAGTCTTCGGAGCTTGGCCGTACGGGGTTGACAGCGGGTGCCACGGACGGCTCGGACGAGGGCAAGGGCATAACCCAAGAGCCCTGGGAGGTGTAGGAGAGGTCGCAGCGAGGGAGATAGAAAGGCATGCGATTCTCCGAAGCAGTCACCGTAACCCAGGTGTAAACTCATAAACGGTAGACGCCGAGTAAGGGCGACACAGATGGCAGGGAGGAGTACGAGGGACACTAGAAAGGAAAACGCTCAGGGCTTCACCAGGGATCGGGTGCATTCCTTTCTCCCTCTAACAGAGGTTATCAGTAACCGGGCTAGTCGCTGGGAATCAAGAGTAAGCCAAAGAGGCGTGATCTCTTCTTCCTCACGGACCACCACGGGGTAAACTTACCTACCTGAAACTGGATGGGAAAGGCGATGACGGCCATAAGCGAGAGGTGCGTGGTGTCACGTGAGCTACGGTAGGGGGACGTGATGAGCTGAGTAGGTAAGGGGACGCTTTCTTGACCAAGTGACACCTGAGAAGAGATGAGAAGGGTGAGGCGGCATCGGTCAGCTGCAAACTAAACAGAGGGACACTGCCTGCAGAGGGGCAGCACGGGCCATGCGCCGTTGTAAGTATGCAGGCCTGAGAGGAGGCCACTGTGGGCAGGATGACTGAGAATGGAAGGAAGGAGCTGCAAGACGAGGCCGCAGAGATCACGCTCCACCCTGCCCAGGCGATGCCCTGCCCTGCGGACTAGCACACCCAGAGAGAGAGTACCGGTGCACAGCCAGCTGAGAAGCCTGCTCGAGGATGCAAGGCAAGGCTGCTTCTTTCACCAAGAAAGTCTTGCCTGGTAAACTAAACGGCGTATCGATGGAGCGGACACGTGATTTTACATTCTGAAGCAGGCGCCCCGCCTTACGGAACGGCGACGGTTCTCAGGGGGGCCGGGCAGGAGCCGCTCCGCGCGTCTGTCCCAGGGACCCACCCGCCTGCGGGACCTCCGGCCGCCTCGCAGGAAGCTACGACGCCCAGCCCCGTGGCTACCTGTGCAGCGAGGTGTACTCCGCGGACGCGTGCCACACACACTTCAAGTGGGAGGGCGGCCTGAGTGGCAAGGCGAGAGGCCGGCCTGCCGCGCGTACCAAGAAGGCGCTCTTCGGCCTGGGCCTAGGTGCTTGCGCCGCCCCCCTGGGCCTACCGGGCTCTGAGGGCCCTGCCCTGGACCCCCTGCCCCCCTGCCCTTGGTTCAGTCACAGCAGAGGTGGCCACACCCACACCCTCTGTGACCTCGGCGTTCCACCCTCCTGCAGCCCCGCCCGCCCCCCCTCCGCCGGTTGCCCTGGGCTACGGAAGCTGCATCCTGGGGCCAGGGGGTTCCCAGGAGGCCAAGGGAAGACACGATGGCCTTAAGTGAGTCGCAGAGGCCTTACGTGGGCTTGTGTGGTTGGGTTCACCTCTTACGTTTCACCGAACTCTGCGAGAAGACAGGGACCTGCAGCCTCACAGTTGGGCTCCACGGTAAGGTGTGCGGGACAGACCTCAAACTGACCCACGGCATGGAGCGACACCCGCCATCGAGAGGTCTACAAGAGAGCCGCTGCAGCTAGCCCACAGGTCCCAGAAAACTAGATGCCTCTTTATGTAAGTGAGTTTTGGGGAGATTTGTTGCAAAGCATTATCGCAGCAAGAGCTGACTAATACAACGTTCTCCAAATCACTGCCATGTCCACGGCTGCCACCGTGCCTACGTGTAAGGCAACTGTGTCCTCGAACTTTGAGAACTCCTGAATTCTCGGTGCCTCTCCAACACAATGTACGTGGCTAAGGTGTCCCCAGATAACCTCACTAACGTACCACCGAGACCGCCCTAAGCTTTTATTGAACGTAATGCAACGCTCTTTCTATTCGTTCTCTGTTTCTACGTGGGTAAAATGCTTTCCGTCCGTCTAAAAGGATGGAAAATCGGCACAAAACACTCTGTGGATAGTTGTTTTTCACAAAGGAAAATCACAAACGAAACAGGCATTTCGCCGGGTGCAGAGCACTAACGCCCCCTAGTGCCTCTCAATGCCAAGTGGACAGAGGCACTTCATTAAATATCGAATCCCAGCTCTCTCCGCTTGAGAGGGAGAGCAAGCCATTCTCAGGTGGAGGAGGGCTGTTTTCAGCAGCTATCTGCAACGTTCTGTGGACCTGGCCACTGTGTAGCTACAAGGAAACCTTTTGTCTGAGGAACCTAACTAAAGAAACTTGAAAGTGGAGGAAGAGAGAAAGAATGAGACAACACCCTCATCTCGGTGACTCATCCACTTATTCGTTCACTTACCAAATCAAATATCCACTACGCGTAGAGAGTCCTGGGCTGAAAACCCGCACAGAACACGGAGACGTACCCCCATTCGCAGGGAGGTTAGGTACCAGAGAGGGAGACAAGATGTAGATTACCTTACGGCAGTTCCGCACATGTCCTGTTAAAGTGTTTGCAGCTCCAGGGGAGAGAAGGGATCCAGAAATCGCTTGGATTCTCAGTGAAGTCTTCCCAGAGAAGGAGGTGCAAAATAGGCGGACTGGAAGAAACAAAAAAATTAACCTCGTGGGTAGATATGAAACGGAGCAGAGGTTCACAGATACTTAGACCCCGTTCTTTCTTGACACGTCTGGAAAGTGAAACTGAAGCCAAATTACGGAGGGCCTTGAGTGTCAGTCTTCGGAGCTTGGCCGTACGGGGTTGACAGCGGGTGCCACGGACGGCTCGGACGAGGGCAAGGGCATAACCCAAGAGCCCTGGGAGGTGTAGGAGAGGTCGCAGCGAGGGAGATAGAAAGGCATGCGATTCTCCGAAGCAGTCACCGTAACCCAGGTGTAAACTCATAAACGGTAGACGCCGAGTAAGGGCGACACAGATGGCAGGGAGGAGTACGAGGGACACTAGAAAGGAAAACGCTCAGGGCTTCACCAGGGATCGGGTGCATTCCTTTCTCCCTCTAACAGAGGTTATCAGTAACCGGGCTAGTCGCTGGGAATCAAGAGTAAGCCAAAGAGGCGTGATCTCTTCTTCCTCACGGACCACCACGGGGTAAACTTACCTACCTGAAACTGGATGGGAAAGGCGATGACGGCCATAAGCGAGAGGTGCGTGGTGTCACGTGAGCTACGGTAGGGGGACGTGATGAGCTGAGTAGGTAAGGGGACGCTTTCTTGACCAAGTGACACCTGAGAAGAGATGAGAAGGGTGAGGCGGCATCGGTCAGCTGCAAACTAAACAGAGGGACACTGCCTGCAGAGGGGCAGCACGGGCCATGCGCCGTTGTAAGTATGCAGGCCTGAGAGGAGGCCACTGTGGGCAGGATGACTGAGAATGGAAGGAAGGAGCTGCAAGACGAGGCCGCAGAGATCACGCTCCACCCTGCCCAGGCGATGCCCTGCCCTGCGGACTAGCACACCCAGAGAGAGAGTACCGGTGCACAGCCAGCTGAGAAGCCTGCTCGAGGATGCAAGGCAAGGCTGCTTCTTTCACCAAGAAAGTCTTGCCTGGTAAACTAAACGGCGTATCGATGGAGCGGACACGTGATTTTACATTCTGAAGCAGGCGCCCCGCCTTACGGAACGGCGACGGTTCTCAGGGGGGCCGGGCAGGAGCCGCTCCGCGCGTCTGTCCCAGGGACCCACCCGCCTGCGGGACCTCCGGCCGCCTCGCAGGAAGCTACGACGCCCAGCCCCGTGGCTACCTGTGCAGCGAGGTGTACTCCGCGGACGCGTGCCACACACACTTCAAGTGGGAGGGCGGCCTGAGTGGCAAGGCGAGAGGCCGGCCTGCCGCGCGTACCAAGAAGGCGCTCTTCGGCCTGGGCCTAGGTGCTTGCGCCGCCCCCCTGGGCCTACCGGGCTCTGAGGGCCCTGCCCTGGACCCCCTGCCCCCCTGCCCTTGGTTCAGTCACAGCAGAGGTGGCCACACCCACACCCTCTGTGACCTCGGCGTTCCACCCTCCTGCAGCCCCGCCCGCCCCCCCTCCGCCGGTTGCCCTGGGCTACGGAAGCTGCATCCTGGGGCCAGGGGGTTCCCAGGAGGCCAAGGGAAGACACGATGGCCTTAAGTGAGTCGCAGAGGCCTTACGTGGGCTTGTGTGGTTGGGTTCACCTCTTACGTTTCACCGAACTCTGCGAGAAGACAGGGACCTGCAGCCTCACAGTTGGGCTCCACGGTAAGGTGTGCGGGACAGACCTCAAACTGACCCACGGCATGGAGCGACACCCGCCATCGAGAGGTCTACAAGAGAGCCGCTGCAGCTAGCCCACAGGTCCCAGAAAACTAGATGCCTCTTTATGTAAGTGAGTTTTGGGGAGATTTGTTGCAAAGCATTATCGCAGCAAGAGCTGACTAATACAACGTTCTCCAAATCACTGCCATGTCCACGGCTGCCACCGTGCCTACGTGTAAGGCAACTGTGTCCTCGAACTTTGAGAACTCCTGAATTCTCGGTGCCTCTCCAACACAATGTACGTGGCTAAGGTGTCCCCAGATAACCTCACTAACGTACCACCGAGACCGCCCTAAGCTTTTATGGAACGTAATGCAACGCTCTTTCTATTCGTTCTCTGTTTCTACGTGGGTAAAATGCTTTCCGTCCGTCTAAAAGGATGGAAAATCGGCACAAAACACTCTGTGGATAGTTGTTTTTCACAAAGGAAAATCACAAACGAAACAGGCATTTCGCCGGGTGCAGAGCACTAACGCCCCCTAGTGCCTCTCAATGCCAAGTGGACAGAGGCACTTCATTAAATATCGAATCCCAGCTCTCTCCGCTTGAGAGGGAGAGCAAGCCATTCTCAGGTGGAGGAGGGCTGTTTTCAGCAGCTATCTGCAACGTTCTGTGGACCTGGCCACTGTGTAGCTACAAGGAAACCTTTTGTCTGAGGAACCTAACTAAAGAAACTTGAAAGTGGAGGAAGAGAGAAAGAATGAGACAACACCCTCATCTCGGTGACTCATCCACTTATTCGTTCACTTACCAAATCAAATATCCACTACGCGTAGAGAGTCCTGGGCTGAAAACCCGCACAGAACACGGAGACGTACCCCCATTCGCAGGGAGGTTAGGTACCAGAGAGGGAGACAAGATGTAGATTACCTTACGGCAGTTCCGCACATGTCCTGTTAAAGTGTTTGCAGCTCCAGGGGAGAGAAGGGATCCAGAAATCGCTTGGATTCTCAGTGAAGTCTTCCCAGAGAAGGAGGTGCAAAATAGGCGGACTGGAAGAAACAAAAAAATTAACCTCGTGGGTAGATATGAAACGGAGCAGAGGTTCACAGATACTTAGACCCCGTTCTTTCTTGACACGTCTGGAAAGTGAAACTGAAGCCAAATTACGGAGGGCCTTGAGTGTCAGTCTTCGGAGCTTGGCCGTACGGGGTTGACAGCGGGTGCCACGGACGGCTCGGACGAGGGCAAGGGCATAACCCAAGAGCCCTGGGAGGTGTAGGAGAGGTCGCAGCGAGGGAGATAGAAAGGCATGCGATTCTCCGAAGCAGTCACCGTAACCCAGGTGTAAACTCATAAACGGTAGACGCCGAGTAAGGGCGACACAGATGGCAGGGAGGAGTACGAGGGACACTAGAAAGGAAAACGCTCAGGGCTTCACCAGGGATCGGGTGCATTCCTTTCTCCCTCTAACAGAGGTTATCAGTAACCGGGCTAGTCGCTGGGAATCAAGAGTAAGCCAAAGAGGCGTGATCTCTTCTTCCTCACGGACCACCACGGGGTAAACTTACCTACCTGAAACTGGATGGGAAAGGCGATGACGGCCATAAGCGAGAGGTGCGTGGTGTCACGTGAGCTACGGTAGGGGGACGTGATGAGCTGAGTAGGTAAGGGGACGCTTTCTTGACCAAGTGACACCTGAGAAGAGATGAGAAGGGTGAGGCGGCATCGGTCAGCTGCAAACTAAACAGAGGGACACTGCCTGCAGAGGGGCAGCACGGGCCATGCGCCGTTGTAAGTATGCAGGCCTGAGAGGAGGCCACTGTGGGCAGGATGACTGAGAATGGAAGGAAGGAGCTGCAAGACGAGGCCGCAGAGATCACGCTCCACCCTGCCCAGGCGATGCCCTGCCCTGCGGACTAGCACACCCAGAGAGAGAGTACCGGTGCACAGCCAGCTGAGAAGCCTGCTCGAGGATGCAAGGCAAGGCTGCTTCTTTCACCAAGAAAGTCTTGCCTGGTAAACTAAACGGCGTATCGATGGAGCGGACACGTGATTTTACATTCTGAAGCAGGCGCCCCGCCTTACGGAACGGCGACGGTTCTCAGGGGGGCCGGGCAGGAGCCGCTCCGCGCGTCTGTCCCAGGGACCCACCCGCCTGCGGGACCTCCGGCCGCCTCGCAGGAAGCTCCGACGCCCAGCCCCGTGGCTACCTGTGCAGCGAGGTGTACTCCGCGGACGCGTGCCACACACACTTCAAGTGGGAGGGCGGCCTGAGTGGCAAGGCGAGAGGCCGGCCTGCCGCGCGTACCAAGAAGGCGCTCTTCGGCCTGGGCCTAGGTGCTTGCGCCGCCCCCCTGGGCCTACCGGGCTCTGAGGGCCCTGCCCTGGACCCCCTGCCCCCCTGCCCTTGGTTCAGTCACAGCAGAGGTGGCCACACCCACACCCTCTGTGACCTCGGCGTTCCACCCTCCTGCAGCCCCGCCCGCCCCCCCTCCGCCGGTTGCCCTGGGCTACGGAAGCTGCATCCTGGGGCCAGGGGGTTCCCAGGAGGCCAAGGGAAGACACGATGGCCTTAAGTGAGTCGCAGAGGCCTTACGTGGGCTTGTGTGGTTGGGTTCACCTCTTACGTTTCACCGAACTCTGCGAGAAGACAGGGACCTGCAGCCTCACAGTTGGGCTCCACGGTAAGGTGTGCGGGACAGACCTCAAACTGACCCACGGCATGGAGCGACACCCGCCATCGAGAGGTCTACAAGAGAGCCGCTGCAGCTAGCCCACAGGTCCCAGAAAACTAGATGCCTCTTTATGTAAGTGAGTTTTGGGGAGATTTGTTGCAAAGCATTATCGCAGCAAGAGCTGACTAATACAACGTTCTCCAAATCACTGCCATGTCCACGGCTGCCACCGTGCCTACGTGTAAGGCAACTGTGTCCACGAACTTTGAGAACTCCTGAATTCTCGGTTCCTCTCCAACACAATGTACGTGGCTAAGGTGTCCCCAGATAACCTCACTAACGTACCACCGAGACCGCCCTAAGCTTTTATGGAACGTAATGCAACGCTCTTTCTATTCGTTCTCTGTTTCTACGTGGGTAAAATGCTTTCCGTCCGTCTAAAAGGATGGAAAATCGGCACAAAACACTCTGTGGATAGTTGTTTTTCACAAAGGAAAATCACAAACGAAACAGGCATTTCGCCGGGTGCAGAGCACTAACGCCCCCTAGTGCCTCTCAATGCCAAGTGGACAGAGGCACTTCATTAAATATCGAATCCCAGCTCTCTCCGCTTGAGAGGGAGAGCAAGCCATTCTCAGGTGGAGGAGGGCTGTTTTCAGCAGCTATCTGCAACGTTCTGTGGACCTGGCCACTGTGTAGCTACAAGGAAACCTTTTGTCTGAGGAACCTAACTAAAGAAACTTGAAAGTGGAGGAAGAGAGAAAGAATGAGACAACACCCTCATCTCGGTGACTCATCCACTTATTCGTTCACTTACCAAATCAAATATCCACTACGCGTAGAGAGTCCTGGGCTGAAAACCCGCACAGAACACGGAGACGTACCCCCATTCGCAGGGAGGTTAGGTACCAGAGAGGGAGACAAGATGTAGATTACCTTACGGCAGTTCCGCACATGTCCTGTTAAAGTGTTTGCAGCTCCAGGGGAGAGAAGGGATCCAGAAATCGCTTGGATTCTCAGTGAAGTCTTCCCAGAGAAGGAGGTGCAAAATAGGCGGACTGGAAGAAACAAAAAAATTAACCTCGTGGGTAGATATGAAACGGAGCAGAGGTGCACAGATACTTAGACCCCGTTCTTTCTTGACACGTCTGGAAAGTGAAACTGAAGCCAAATTACGGAGGGCCTTGAGTGTCAGTCTTCGGAGCTTGGCCGTACGGGGTTGACAGCGGGTGCCACGGACGGCTCGGACGAGGGCAAGGGCATAACCCAAGAGCCCTGGGAGGTGTAGGAGAGGTCGCAGCGAGGGAGATAGAAAGGCATGCGATTCTCCGAAGCAGTCACCGTAACCCAGGTGTAAACTCATAAACGGTAGACGCCGAGTAAGGGCGACACAGATGGCAGGGAGGAGTACGAGGGACACTAGAAAGGAAAACGCTCAGGGCTTCACCAGGGATCGGGTGCATTCCTTTCTCCCTCTAACAGAGGTTATCAGTAACCGGGCTAGTCGCTGGGAATCAAGAGTAAGCCAAAGAGGCGTGATCTCTTCTTCCTCACGGACCACCACGGGGTAAACTTACCTACCTGAAACTGGATGGGAAAGGCGATGACGGCCATAAGCGAGAGGTGCGTGGTGTCACGTGAGCTACGGTAGGGGGACGTGATGAGCTGAGTAGGTAAGGGGACGCTTTCTTGACCAAGTGACACCTGAGAAGAGATGAGAAGGGTGAGGCGGCATCGGTCAGCTGCAAACTAAACAGAGGGACACTGCCTGCAGAGGGGCAGCACGGGCCATGCGCCGTTGTAAGTATGCAGGCCTGAGAGGAGGCCACTGTGGGCAGGATGACTGAGAATGGAAGGAAGGAGCTGCAAGACGAGGCCGCAGAGATCACGCTCCACCCTGCCCAGGCGATGCCCTGCCCTGCGGACTAGCACACCCAGAGAGAGAGTACCGGTGCACAGCCAGCTGAGAAGCCTGCTCGAGGATGCAAGGCAAGGCTGCTTCTTTCACCAAGAAAGTCTTGCCTGGTAAACTAAACGGCGTATCGATGGAGCGGACACGTGATTTTACATTCTGAAGCAGGCGCCCCGCCTTACGGAACGGCGACGGTTCTCAGGGGGGCCGGGCAGGAGCCGCTCCGCGCGTCTGTCCCAGGGACCCACCCGCCTGCGGGACCTCCGGCCGCCTCGCAGGAAGCTCCGACGCCCAGCCCCGTGGCTACCTGTGCAGCGAGGTGTACTCCGCGGACGCGTGCCACACACACTTCAAGTGGGAGGGCGGCCTGAGTGGCAAGGCGAGAGGCCGGCCTGCCGCGCGTACCAAGAAGGCGCTCTTCGGCCTGGGCCTAGGTGCTTGCGCCGCCCCCCTGGGCCTACCGGGCTCTGAGGGCCCTGCCCTGGACCCCCTGCCCCCCTGCCCTTGGTTCAGTCACAGCAGAGGTGGCCACACCCACACCCTCTGTGACCTCGGCGTTCCACCCTCCTGCAGCCCCGCCCGCCCCCCCTCCGCCGGTTGCCCTGGGCTACGGAAGCTGCATCCTGGGGCCAGGGGGTTCCCAGGAGGCCAAGGGAAGACACGATGGCCTTAAGTGAGTCGCAGAGGCCTTACGTGGGCTTGTGTGGTTGGGTTCACCTCTTACGTTTCACCGAACTCTGCGAGAAGACAGGGACCTGCAGCCTCACAGTTGGGCTCCACGGTAAGGTGTGCGGGACAGACCTCAAACTGACCCACGGCATGGAGCGACACCCGCCATCGAGAGGTCTACAAGAGAGCCGCTGCAGCTAGCCCACAGGTCCCAGAAAACTAGATGCCTCTTTATGTAAGTGAGTTTTGGGGAGATTTGTTGCAAAGCATTATCGCAGCAAGAGCTGACTAATACAACGTTCTCCAAATCACTGCCATGTCCACGGCTGCCACCGTGCCTACGTGTAAGGCAACTGTGTCCACGAACTTTGAGAACTCCTGAATTCTCGGTGCCTCTCCAACACAATGTACGTGGCTAAGGTGTCCCCAGATAACCTCACTAACGTACCACCGAGACCGCCCTAAGCTTTTATGGAACGTAATGCAACGCTCTTTCTATTCGTTCTCTGTTTCTACGTGGGTAAAATGCTTTCCGTCCGTCTAAAAGGATGGAAAATCGGCACAAAACACTCTGTGGATAGTTGTTTTTCACAAAGGAAAATCACAAACGAAACAGGCATTTCGCCGGGTGCAGAGCACTAACGCCCCCTAGTGCCTCTCAATGCCAAGTGGACAGAGGCACTTCATTAAATATCGAATCCCAGCTCTCTCCGCTTGAGAGGGAGAGCAAGCCATTCTCAGGTGGAGGAGGGCTGTTTTCAGCAGCTATCTGCAACGTTCTGTGGACCTGGCCACTGTGTAGCTACAAGGAAACCTTTTGTCTGAGGAACCTAACTAAAGAAACTTGAAAGTGGAGGAAGAGAGAAAGAATGAGACAACACCCTCATCTCGGTGACTCATCCACTTATTCGTTCACTTACCAAATCAAATATCCACTACGCGTAGAGAGTCCTGGGCTGAAAACCCGCACAGAACACGGAGACGTACCCCCATTCGCAGGGAGGTTAGGTACCAGAGAGGGAGACAAGATGTAGATTACCTTACGGCAGTTCCGCACATGTCCTGTTAAAGTGTTTGCAGCTCCAGGGGAGAGAAGGGATCCAGAAATCGCTTGGATTCTCAGTGAAGTCTTCCCAGAGAAGGAGGTGCAAAATAGGCGGACTGGAAGAAACAAAAAAATTAACCTCGTGGGTAGATATGAAACGGAGCAGAGGTGCACAGATACTTAGACCCCGTTCTTTCTTGACACGTCTGGAAAGTGAAACTGAAGCCAAATTACGGAGGGCCTTGAGTGTCAGTCTTCGGAGCTTGGCCGTACGGGGTTGACAGCGGGTGCCACGGACGGCTCGGACGAGGGCAAGGGCATAACCCAAGAGCCCTGGGAGGTGTAGGAGAGGTCGCAGCGAGGGAGATAGAAAGGCATGCGATTCTCCGAAGCAGTCACCGTAACCCAGGTGTAAACTCATAAACGGTAGACGCCGAGTAAGGGCGACACAGATGGCAGGGAGGAGTACGAGGGACACTAGAAAGGAAAACGCTCAGGGCTTCACCAGGGATCGGGTGCATTCCTTTCTCCCTCTAACAGAGGTTATCAGTAACCGGGCTAGTCGCTGGGAATCAAGAGTAAGCCAAAGAGGCGTGATCTCTTCTTCCTCACGGACCACCACGGGGTAAACTTACCTACCTGAAACTGGATGGGAAAGGCGATGACGGCCATAAGCGAGAGGTGCGTGGTGTCACGTGAGCTACGGTAGGGGGACGTGATGAGCTGAGTAGGTAAGGGGACGCTTTCTTGACCAAGTGACACCTGAGAAGAGATGAGAAGGGTGAGGCGGCATCGGTCAGCTGCAAACTAAACAGAGGGACACTGCCTGCAGAGGGGCAGCACGGGCCATGCGCCGTTGTAAGTATGCAGGCCTGAGAGGAGGCCACTGTGGGCAGGATGACTGAGAATGGAAGGAAGGAGCTGCAAGACGAGGCCGCAGAGATCACGCTCCACCCTGCCCAGGCGATGCCCTGCCCTGCGGACTAGCACACCCAGAGAGAGAGTACCGGTGCACAGCCAGCTGAGAAGCCTGCTCGAGGATGCAAGGCAAGGCTGCTTCTTTCACCAAGAAAGTCTTGCCTGGTAAACTAAACGGCGTATCGATGGAGCGGACACGTGATTTTACATTCTGAAGCAGGCGCCCCGCCTTACGGAACGGCGACGGTTCTCAGGGGGGCCGGGCAGGAGCCGCTCCGCGCGTCTGTCCCAGGGACCCACCCGCCTGCGGGACCTCCGGCCGCCTCGCAGGAAGCTACGACGCCCAGCCCCGTGGCTACCTGTGCAGCGAGGTGTACTCCGCGGACGCGTGCCACACACACTTCAAGTGGGAGGGCGGCCTGAGTGGCAAGGCGAGATGCTGGCCTGCCGCGCGTACCAAGAAGGCGCTCTTCGGCCTGGGCCTAGGTGCTTGCGCCGCCCCCCTGGGCCTACCGGGCTCTGAGGGCCCTGCCCTGGACCCCCTGCCCCCCTGCCCTTGGTTCAGTCACAGCAGAGGTGGCCACACCCACACCCTCTGTGACCTCGGCGTTCCACCCTCCTGCAGCCCCGCCCGCCCCCCCTCCGCGGGTTGCCCTGGGCTACGGAAGCTGCATCCTGGGGCCAGGGGGTTCCCAGGAGGCCAAGGGAAGACACGATGGCCTTAAGTGAGTCGCAGAGGCCTTACGTGGGCTTGTGTGGTTGGGTTCACCTCTTACGTTTCACCGAACTCTGCGAGAAGACAGGGACCTGCAGCCTCACAGTTGGGCTCCACGGTAAGGTGTGCGGGACAGACCTCAAACTGACCCACGGCATGGAGCGACACCCGCCATCGAGAGGTCTACAAGAGAGCCGCTGCAGCTAGCCCACAGGTCCCAGAAAACTAGATGCCTCTTTATGTAAGTGAGTTTTGGGGAGATTTGTTGCAAAGCATTATCGCAGCAAGAGCTGACTAATACAACGTTCTCCAAATCACTGCCATGTCCACGGCTGCCACCGTGCCTACGTGTAAGGCAACTGTGTCCTCGAACTTTGAGAACTCCTGAATTCTCGGTGCCTCTCCAACACAATGTACGTGGCTAAGGTGTCCCCAGATAACCTCACTAACGTACCACCGAGACCGCCCTAAGCTTTTATGGAACGTAATGCAACGCTCTTTCTATTCGTTCTCTGTTTCTACGTGGGTAAAATGCTTTCCGTCCGTCTAAAAGGATGGAAAATCGGCACAAAACACTCTGTGGATAGTTGTTTTTCACAAAGGAAAATCACAAACGAAACAGGCATTTCGCCGGGTGCAGAGCACTAACGCCCCCTAGTGCCTCTCAATGCCAAGTGGACAGAGGCACTTCATTAAATATCGAATCCCAGCTCTCTCCGCTTGAGAGGGAGAGCAAGCCATTCTCAGGTGGAGGAGGGCTGTTTTCAGCAGCTATCTGCAACGTTCTGTGGACCTGGCCACTGTGTAGCTACAAGGAAACCTTTTGTCTGAGGAACCTAACTAAAGAAACTTGAAAGTGGAGGAAGAGAGAAAGAATGAGACAACACCCTCATCTCGGTGACTCATCCACTTATTCGTTCACTTACCAAATCAAATATCCACTACGCGTAGAGAGTCCTGGGCTGAAAACCCGCACAGAACACGGAGACGTACCCCCATTCGCAGGGAGGTTAGGTACCAGAGAGGGAGACAAGATGTAGATTACCTTACGGCAGTTCCGCACATGTCCTGTTAAAGTGTTTGCAGCTCCAGGGGAGAGAAGGGATCCAGAAATCGCTTGGATTCTCAGTGAAGTCTTCCCAGAGAAGGAGGTGCAAAATAGGCGGACTGGAAGAAACAAAAAAATTAACCTCGTGGGTAGATATGAAACGGAGCAGAGGTGCACAGATACTTAGACCCCGTTCTTTCTTGACACGTCTGGAAAGTGAAACTGAAGCCAAATTACGGAGGGCCTTGAGTGTCAGTCTTCGGAGCTTGGCCGTACGGGGTTGACAGCGGGTGCCACGGACGGCTCGGACGAGGGCAAGGGCATAACCCAAGAGCCCTGGGAGGTGTAGGAGAGGTCGCAGCGAGGGAGATAGAAAGGCATGCGATTCTCCGAAGCAGTCACCGTAACCCAGGTGTAAACTCATAAACGGTAGACGCCGAGTAAGGGCGACACAGATGGCAGGGAGGAGTACGAGGGACACTAGAAAGGAAAACGCTCAGGGCTTCACCAGGGATCGGGTGCATTCCTTTCTCCCTCTAACAGAGGTTATCAGTAACCGGGCTAGTCGCTGGGAATCAAGAGTAAGCCAAAGAGGCGTGATCTCTTCTTCCTCACGGACCACCACGGGGTAAACTTACCTACCTGAAACTGGATGGGAAAGGCGATGACGGCCATAAGTGAGAGGTGCGTGGTGTCACGTGAGCTACGGTAGGGGGACGTGATGAGCTGAGTAGGTAAGGGGACGCTTTCTTGACCAAGTGACACCTGAGAAGAGATGAGAAGGGTGAGGCGGCATCGGTCAGCTGCAAACTAAACAGAGGGACACTGCCTGCAGAGGGGCAGCACGGGCCATGCGCCGTTGTAAGTATGCAGGCCTGAGAGGAGGCCACTGTGGGCAGGATGACTGAGAATGGAAGGAAGGAGCTGCAAGACGAGGCCGCAGAGATCACGCTCCACCCTGCCCAGGCGATGCCCTGCCCTGCGGACTAGCACACCCAGAGAGAGAGTACCGGTGCACAGCCAGCTGAGAAGCCTGCTCGAGGATGCAAGGCAAGGCTGCTTCTTTCACCAAGAAAGTCTTGCCTGGTAAACTAAATGGCGTATCGATGGAGCGGACACGTGATTTTACATTCTGAAGCAGGCGCCCCGCCTTACGGAACGGCGACGGTTCTCAGGGGGGCCGGGCAGGAGCCGCTCCGCGCGTCTGTCCCAGGGACCCACCCGCCTGCGGGACCTCTGGCCGCCTCGCAGGAAGCTCCGACGCCCAGCCCCGTGGCTACCTGTGCAGCGAGGTGTACTCCGCGGACGCGTGCCACACACACTTCAAGTGGGAGGGCGGCCTGAGTGGCAAGGCGAGAGGCCAGCCTGCCGCGCGTACCAAGAAGGCGCTCTTCGGCCTGGGCCTAGGTGCTTGCGCCGCCCCCCTGGGCCTACCGGGCTCTGAGGGCCCTGCCCTGGACCCCCTGCCCCCCTGCCCTTGGTTCAGTCACAGCAGAGGTGGCCACACCCACACCCTCTGTGACCTCGGCGTTCCACCCTCCTGCAGCCCCGCCCGCCCCCCCTCCGCGGGTTGCCCTGGGCTACGGAAGCTGCATCCTGGGGCCAGGGGGTTCCCAGGAGGCCAAGGGAAGACACGATGGCCTTAAGTGAGTCGCAGAGGCCTTACGTGGGCTTGTGTGGTTGGGTTCACCTCTTACGTTTCACCGAACTCTGCGAGAAGACAGGGACCTGCAGCCTCACAGTTGGGCTCCACGGTAAGGTGTGCGGGACAGACCTCAAACTGACCCACGGCATGGAGCGACACCCGCCATCGAGAGGTCTACAAGAGAGCCGCTGCAGCTAGCCCACAGGTCCCAGAAAACTAGATGCCTCTTTATGTAAGTGAGTTTTGGGGAGATTTGTTGCAAAGCATTATCGCAGCAAGAGCTGACTAATACAACGTTCTCCAAATCACTGCCATGTCCACGGCTGCCACCGTGCCTACGTGTAAGGCAACTGTGTCCTCGAACTTTGAGAACTCCTGAATTCTCGGTGCCTCTCCAACACAATGTACGTGGCTAAGGTGTCCCCAGATAACCTCACTAACGTACCACCGAGACCGCCCTAAGCTTTTATTGAACGTAATGCAACGCTCTTTCTATTCGTTCTCTGTTTCTACGTGGGTAAAATGCTTTCCGTCAGTCTAAAAGGATGGAAAATCGGCACAAAACACTCTGTGGATAGTTGTTTTTCACAAAGGAAAATCACAAACGAAACAGGCATTTCGCCGGGTGCAGAGCACTAACGCCCCCTAGTGCCTCTCAATGCCAAGTGGACAGAGGCACTTCATTAAATATCGAATCCCAGCTCTCTCCGCTTGAGAGGGAGAGCAAGCCATTCTCAGGTGGAGGAGGGCTGTTTTCAGCAGCTATCTGCAACGTTCTGTGGACCTGGCCACTGTGTAGCTACAAGGAAACCTTTTGTCTGAGGAACCTAACTAAAGAAACTTGAAAGTGGAGGAAGAGAGAAAGAATGAGACAACACCCTCATCTCGGTGACTCATCCACTTATTCGTTCACTTACCAAATCAAATATCCACTACGCGTAGAGAGTCCTGGGCTGAAAACCCGCACAGAACACGGAGACGTACCCCCATTCGCAGGGAGGTTAGGTACCAGAGAGGGAGACAAGATGTAGATTACCTTACGGCAGTTCCGCACATGTCCTGTTAAAGTGTTTGCAGCTCCAGGGGAGAGAAGGGATCCAGAAATCGCTTGGATTCTCAGTGAAGTCTTCCCAGAGAAGGAGGTGCAAAATAGGCGGACTGGAAGAAACAAAAAAATTAACCTCGTGGGTAGATATGAAACGGAGCAGAGGTTCACAGATACTTAGACCCCGTTCTTTCTTGACACGTCTGGAAAGTGAAACTGAAGCCAAATTACGGAGGGCCTTGAGTGTCAGTCTTCGGAGCTTGGCCGTACGGGGTTGACAGCGGGTGCCACGGACGGCTCGGACGA
Source organism: Stenella coeruleoalba (assembly GCF_951394435.1). Taxonomy (NCBI): domain Eukaryota; kingdom Metazoa; phylum Chordata; class Mammalia; order Artiodactyla; family Delphinidae; genus Stenella; species Stenella coeruleoalba. The sequence continues at coordinate 155,451,352 of NC_137169.1, forward strand.
GGGCAAGGGCATAACCCAAGAGCCCTGGGAGGTGTAGGAGAGGTCGCAGCGAGGGAGATAGAAAGGCATGCGATTCTCCGAAGCAGTCACCGTAACCCAGGTGTAAACTCATAAACGGTAGACGCCGAGTAAGGGCGACACAGATGGCAGGGAGGAGTACGAGGGACACTAGAAAGGAAAACGCTCAGGGCTTCACCAGGGATCGGGTGCATTCCTTTCTCCCTCTAACAGAGGTTATCAGTAACCGGGCTAGTCGCTGGGAATCAAGAGTAAGCCAAAGAGGCGTGATCTCTTCTTCCTCACGGACCACCACGGGGTAAACTTACCTACCTGAAACTGGATGGGAAAGGCGATGACGGCCATAAGCGAGAGGTGCGTGGTGTCACGTGAGCTACGGTAGGGGGACGTGATGAGCTGAGTAGGTAAGGGGACGCTTTCTTGACCAAGTGACACCTGAGAAGAGATGAGAAGGGTGAGGCGGCATCGGTCAGCTGCAAACTAAACAGAGGGACACTGCCTGCAGAGGGGCAGCACGGGCCATGCGCCGTTGTAAGTATGCAGGCCTGAGAGGAGGCCACTGTGGGCAGGATGACTGAGAATGGAAGGAAGGAGCTGCAAGACGAGGCCGCAGAGATCACGCTCCACCCTGCCCAGGCGATGCCCTGCCCTGCGGACTAGCACACCCAGAGAGAGAGTACCGGTGCACAGCCAGCTGAGAAGCCTGCTCGAGGATGCAAGGCAAGGCTGCTTCTTTCACCAAGAAAGTCTTGCCTGGTAAACTAAACGGCGTATCGATGGAGCGGACACGTGATTTTACATTCTGAAGCAGGCGCCCCGCCTTACGGAACGGCGACGGTTCTCAGGGGTGCCGGGCAGGAGCCGCTCCGCGCGTCTGTCCCAGGGACCCACCCGCCTGCGGGACCTCCGGCCGCCTCGCAGGAAGCTACGATGCCCAGCCCCGTGGCTACCTGTGCAGCGAGGTGTACTCCGCGGACGCGTGCCACACACACTTCAAGTGGGAGGGCGGCCTGAGTGGCAAGGCGAGAGGCCGGCCTGCCGCGCGTACCAAGAAGGCGCTCTTCGGCCTGGGCCTAGGTGCTTGCGCCGCCCCCCTGGGCCTACCGGGCTCTGAGGGCCCTGCCCTGGACCCCCTGCCCCCCTGCCCTTGGTTCAGTCACAGCAGAGGTGGCCACACCCACACCCTCTGTGACCTCGGCGTTCCACCCTCCTGCAGCCCCGCCCGCCCCCCCTCCGCCGGTTGCCCTGGGCTACGGAAGCTGCCTCCTGGGGCCAGGGGGTTCCCAGGAGGCCAAGGGAAGACACGATGGCCTTAAGTGAGTCACAGAGGTCTTACGTGGGCTTGTGTGGTTGGGTTCACCTCTTACGTTTCACCGAACTCTGCGAGAAGACAGGGACCTGCAGCCGCACAGTTGGGCTCCACGGTAAGGTGTGCGGGACAGACCTCAAACTGACCCACGGCATGGAGCGACACCCGCCATCGAGAGGTCTACAAGAGAGCCGCTGCAGCTAGCCCACAGGTCCCAGAAAACTAGATGCCTCTTTATGTAAGTGAGTTTTGGGGAGATTTGTTGCAAAGCATTATCGCAGCAAGAGCTGACTAATACAACGTTCTCCAAATCACTGCCATGTCCACGGCTGCCACCGTGCCTACGTGTAAGGCAACTGTGTCCTCGAACTTTGAGAACTCCTGAATTCTCGGTGCCTCTCCAACACAATGTACGTGGCTAAGGTGTCCCCAGATAACCTCACTAACGTACCACCGAGACCGCCCTAAGCTTTTATTGAACGTAATGCAACGCTCTTTCTATTCGTTCTCTGTTTCTACGTGGGTAAAATGCTTTCCGTCCGTCGAAAAGGATGGAAAATCGGCACAAAACACTCTGTGGATAGTTGTTTTTCACAAAGGAAAATCACAAACGAAACAGGCATTTCGCCGGGTGCAGAGCACTAACGCCCCCTAGTGCCTCTCAATGCCAAGTGGACAGAGGCACTTCATTAAATATCGAATCCCAGCTCTCTCCGCTTGAGAGGGAGAGCAAGCCATTCTCAGGTGGAGGAGGGCTGTTTTCAGCAGCTATCTGCAACGTTCTGTGGACCTGGCCACTGTGTAGCTACAAGGAAACCTTTTGTCTGAGGAACCTGACTAAAGAAACTTGAAAGTGGAGGAAGAGAGAAAGAATGAGACAACACCCTCATCTCGGTGACTCATCCACTTATTCGTTCACTTACCAAATCAAATATCCACTACGCGTAGAGAGTCCTGGGCTGAAAACCCGCACAGAACACGGAGACGTACCCCCATTCGCAGGGAGGTTAGGTACCAGAGAGGGAGACAAGATGTAGATTACCTTACGGCAGTTCCGCACATGTCCTGTTAAAGTGTTTGCAGCTCCAGGGGAGAGAAGGGATCCAGAAATCGCTTGGATTCTCAGTGAAGTCTTCCCAGAGAAGGAGGTGCAAAATAGGCGGACTGGAAGAAACAAAAAAATTAACCTCGTGGGTAGATATGAAACGGAGCAGAGGTGCACAGATACTTAGACCCCGTTCTTTCTTGACACGTCTGGAAAGTGAAACTGAAGCCAAATTACAGAGGGCCTTGAGTGTCAGTCTTCGGAGCTTGGCCGTACGGGGTTGACAGCGGGTGCCACGGACGGCTCGGACGAGGGCAAGGGCATAACCCAAGAGCCCTGGGAGGTGTAGGAGAGGTCGCAGCGAGGGAGATAGAAAGGCATGCGATTCTCCGAAGCAGTCACCGTAACCCAGGTGTAAACTCATAAACGGTAGACGCCGAGTAAGGGCGACACAGATGGCAGGGAGGAGTACGAGGGACACTAGAAAGGAAAACGCTCAGGGCTTCACCAGGGATCGGGTGCATTCCTTTCTCCCTCTAACAGAGGTTATCAGTAACCGGGCTAGTCGCTGGGAATCAAGAGTAAGCCAAAGAGGCGTGATCTCTTCTTCCTCACGGACCACCATGGGGTAAACTTACCTACCTGAAACTGGATGGGAAAGGCGATGACGGCCATAAGCGAGAGGTGCGTGGTGTCACGTGAGCTACGGTAGGGGGACGTGATGAGCTGAGTAGGTAAGGGGACGCTTTCTTGACCAAGTGACACCTGAGAAGAGATGAGAAGGGTGAGGCGGCATCGGTCAGCTGCAAACTAAACAGAGGGACACTGCCTGCAGAGGGGCAGCACGGGCCATGCGCCGTTATAAGTATGCAGGCCTGAGAGGAGGCCACTGTGGGCAGGATGACTGAGAATGGAAGGAAGGAGCTGCAAGACGAGGCCGCAGAGATCACGCTCCACCCTGCCCAGGCGATGCCCTGCCCTGCGGACTAGCACACCCAGAGAGAGAGTACCGGTGCACAGCCAGCTGAGAAGCCTGCTCGAGGATGCAAGGCAAGGCTGCTTCTTTCACCAAGAAAGTCTTGCCTGGTAAACTAAACGGCGTATCGATGGAGCGGACACGTGATTTTACATTCTGAAGCAGGCGCCCCGCCTTACGGAACGGCGACGGTTCTCAGGGGGGCCGGGCAGGAGCCGCTCCGCGCGTCTGTCCCAGGGACCCACCCGCCTGCGGGACCTCCGGCCGCCTCGCAGGAAGCTACGACGCCCAGCCCCGTGGCTACCTGTGCAGCGAGGTGTACTCCGCGGACGCGTGCCACACACACTTCAAGTGGGAGGGCGGCCTGAGTGGCAAGGCGAGAGGCCGGCCTGCCGCGCGTACTAAGAAGGCACTCTTCGGCCTGGGCCTAGGTGCTTGCGCCGCCCCCCTGGGCCTACCGGGCTCTGAGGGCCCTGCCCTGGACCCCCTGCCCCCCTGCCCTTGGTTCAGTCACAGCAGAGGTGGCCACACCCACACCCTCTGTGACCTCGGCGTTCCACCCTCCTGCAGCCCCGCCCGCCCCCACTCCGCCGGTTGCCCTGGGCTACGGAAGCTGCCTCCTGGGGCCAGGGGGTTCCCAGGAGGCCAAGGGAAGACACGATGGCCTTAAGTGAGTCGCAGAGGCCTTACGTGGGCTTGTGTGGTTGGGTTCACCTCTTACGTTTCACCGAACTCTGCGAGAAGACAGGGACCTGCAGCCTCACAGTTGGGCTCCACGGTAAGGTGTGCGGGACAGACCTCAAACTGACCCACGGCATGGAGCGACACCCGCCATCGAGAGGTCTACAAGAGAGCCGCTGCAGCTAGCCCACAGGTCCCAGAAAACTAGATGCCTCTTTATGTAAGTGAGTTTTGGGGAGATTTGTTGCAAAGCATTATCGCAGCAAGAGCTGACTAATACAACGTTCTCCAAATCACTGCCATGTCCACGGCTGCCACCGTGCCTACGTGTAAGGCAACTGTGTCCTCGAACTTTGAGAACTCCTGAATTCTCGGTGCCTCTCCAACACAATGTACGTGGCTAAGGTGTCCCCAGATAACCTCACTAACGTACCACCGAGACCGCCCTAAGCTTTTATTGAACGTAATGCAACGCTCTTTCTATTCGTTCTCTGTTTCTACGTGGGTAAAATGCTTTCCGTCCGTCTAAAAGGATGGAAAATCGGCACAAAACACTCTGTGGATAGTTGTTTTTCACAAAGGAAAATCACAAACGAAACAGGCATTTCGCCGGGTGCAGAGCACTAACGCCCCCTAGTGCCTCTCAATGCCAAGTGGACAGAGGCACTTCATTAAATATCGAATCCCAGCTCTCTCCGCTTGAGAGGGAGAGCAAGCCATTCTCAGGTGGAGGAGGGCTGTTTTCAGCAGCTATCTGCAACGTTCTGTGGACCTGGCCACTGTGTAGCTACAAGGAAACCTTTTGTCTGAGGAACCTGACTAAAGAAACTTGAAAGTGGAGGAAGAGAGAAAGAATGAGACAACACCCTCATCTCGGTGACTCATCCACTTATTCGTTCACTTACCAAATCAAATATCCACTACGCGTAGAGAGTCCTGGGCTGAAAACCCGCACAGAACACGGAGACGTACCCCCATTCGCAGGGAGGTTAGGTACCAGAGAGGGAGACAAGATGTAGATTACCTTACGGCAGTTCCGCACATGTCCTGTTAAAGTGTTTGCAGCTCCAGGGGAGAGAAGGGATCCAGAAATCGCTTGGATTCTCAGTGAAGTCTTCCCAGAGAAGGAGGTGCAAAATAGGCGGACTGGAAGAAACAAAAAAATTAACCTCGTGGGTAGATATGAAACGGAGCAGAGGTTCACAGATACTTAGACCCCGTTCTTTCTTGACACGTCTGGAAAGTGAAACTGAAGCCAAATTACAGAGGGCCTTGAGTGTCAGTCTTCGGAGCTTGGCCGTACGGGGTTGACAGCGGGTGCCACGGACGGCTCGGACGAGGGCAAGGGCATAACCCAAGAGCCCTGGGAGGTGTAGGAGAGGTCGCAGCGAGGGAGATAGAAAGGCATGCGATTCTCCGAAGCAGTCACCGTAACCCAGGTGTAAACTCATAAACGGTAGACGCCGAGTAAGGGCGACACAGATGGCAGGGAGGAGTACGAGGGACACTAGAAAGGAAAACGCTCAGGGCTTCACCAGGGATCGGGTGCATTCCTTTCTCCCTCTAACAGAGGTTATCAGTAACCGGGCTAGTCGCTGGGAATCAAGAGTAAGCCAAAGAGGCGTGATCTCTTCTTCCTCACGGACCACCATGGGGTAAACTTACCTACCTGAAACTGGATGGGAAAGGCGATGACGGCCATAAGCGAGAGGTGCGTGGTGTCACGTGAGCTACGGTAGGGGGACGTGATGAGCTGAGTAGGTAAGGGGACGCTTTCTTGACCAAGTGACACCTGAGAAGAGATGAGAAGGGTGAGGCGGCATCGGTCAGCTGCAAACTAAACAGAGGGACACTGCCTGCAGAGGGGCAGCACGGGCCATGCGCCGTTATAAGTATGCAGGCCTGAGAGGAGGCCACTGTGGGCAGGATGACTGAGAATGGAAGGAAGGAGCTGCAAGACGAGGCCGCAGAGATCACGCTCCACCCTGCCCAGGCGATGCCCTGCCCTGCGGACTAGCACACCCAGAGAGAGAGTACCGGTGCACAGCCAGCTGAGAAGCCTGCTCGAGGATGCAAGGCAAGGCTGCTTCTTTCACCAAGAAAGTCTTGCCTGGTAAACTAAACGGCGTATCGATGGAGCGGACACGTGATTTTACATTCTGAAGCAGGCGCCCCGCCTTACGGAACGGCGACGGTTCTCAGGGGGGCCGGGCAGGAGCCGCTCCGCGCGTCTGTCCCAGGGACCCACCCGCCTGCGGGACCTCCGGCCGCCTCGCAGGAAGCTACGACGCCCAGCCCCGTGGCTACCTGTGCAGCGAGGTGTACTCCGCGGACGCGTGCCACACACACTTCAAGTGGGAGGGCGGCCTGAGTGGCAAGGCGAGAGGCCGGCCTGCCGCGCGTACTAAGAAGGCACTCTTCGGCCTGGGCCTAGGTGCTTGCGCCGCCCCCCTGGGCCTACCGGGCTCTGAGGGCCCTGCCCTGGACCCCCTGCCCCCCTGCCCTTGGTTCAGTCACAGCAGAGGTGGCCACACCCACACCCTCTGTGACCTCGGCGTTCCACCCTCCTGCAGCCCCGCCCGCCCCCCCTCCGCCGGTTGCCCTGGGCTACGGAAGCTGCATCCTGGGGCCAGGGGGTTCCCAGGAGGCCAAGGGAAGACACGATGGCCTTAAGTGAGTCGCAGAGGCCTTACGTGGGCTTGTGTGGTTGGGTTCACCTCTTACGTTTCACCGAACTCTGCGAGAAGACAGGGACCTGCAGCCTCACAGTTGGGCTCCACGGTAAGGTGTGCGGGACAGACCTCAAACTGACCCACGGCATGGAGCGACACCCGCCATCGAGAGGTCTACAAGAGAGCCGCTGCAGCTAGCCCACAGGTCCCAGAAAACTAGATGCCTCTTTATGTAAGTGAGTTTTGGGGAGATTTGTTGCAAAGCATTATCGCAGCAAGAGCTGACTAATACAACGTTCTCCAAATCACTGCCATGTCCACGGCTGCCACCGTGCCTACGTGTAAGGCAACTGTGTCCTCGAACTTTGAGAACTCCTGAATTCTCGGTGCCTCTCCAACACAATGTACGTGGCTAAGGTGTCCCCAGATAACCTCACTAACGTACCACCGAGACCGCCCTAAGCTTTTATTGAACGTAATGCAACGCTCTTTCTATTCGTTCTCTGTTTCTACGTGGGTAAAATGCTTTCCGTCCGTCTAAAAGGATGGAAAATCGGCACAAAACACTCTGTGGATAGTTGTTTTTCACAAAGGAAAATCACAAACGAAACAGGCATTTCGCCGGGTGCAGAGCACTAACGCCCCCTAGTGCCTCTCAATGCCAAGTGGACAGAGGCACTTCATTAAATATCGAATCCCAGCTCTCTCCGCTTGAGAGGGAGAGCAAGCCATTCTCAGGTGGAGGAGGGCTGTTTTCAGCAGCTATCTGCAACGTTCTGTGGACCTGGCCACTGTGTAGCTACAAGGAAACCTTTTGTCTGAGGAACCTGACTAAAGAAACTTGAAAGTGGAGGAAGAGAGAAAGAATGAGACAACACCCTCATCTCGGTGACTCATCCACTTATTCGTTCACTTACCAAATCAAATATCCACTACGCGTAGAGAGTCCTGGGCTGAAAACCCGCACAGAACACGGAGACGTACCCCCATTCGCAGGGAGGTTAGGTACCAGAGAGGGAGACAAGATGTAGATTACCTTACGGCAGTTCCGCACATGTCCTGTTAAAGTGTTTGCAGCTCCAGGGGAGAGAAGGGATCCAGAAATCGCTTGGATTCTCAGTGAAGTCTTCCCAGAGAAGGAGGTGCAAAATAGGCGGACTGGAAGAAACAAAAAAATTAACCTCGTGGGTAGATATGAAACGGAGCAGAGGTTCACAGATACTTAGACCCCGTTCTTTCTTGACACGTCTGGAAAGTGAAACTGAAGCCAAATTACAGAGGGCCTTGAGTGTCAGTCTTCGGAGCTTGGCCGTACGGGGTTGACAGCGGGTGCCACGGACGGCTCGGACGAGGGCAAGGGCATAACCCAAGAGCCCTGGGAGGTGTAGGAGAGGTCGCAGCGAGGGAGATAGAAAGGCATGCGATTCTCCGAAGCAGTCACCGTAACCCAGGTGTAAACTCATAAACGGTAGACGCCGAGTAAGGGCGACACAGATGGCAGGGAGGAGTACGAGGGACACTAGAAAGGAAAACGCTCAGGGCTTCACCAGGGATCGGGTGCATTCCTTTCTCCCTCTAACAGAGGTTATCAGTAACCGGGCTAGTCGCTGGGAATCAAGAGTAAGCCAAAGAGGCGTGATCTCTTCTTCCTCACGGACCACCATGGGGTAAACTTACCTACCTGAAACTGGATGGGAAAGGCGATGACGGCCATAAGCGAGAGGTGCGTGGTGTCACGTGAGCTACGGTAGGGGGACGTGATGAGCTGAGTAGGTAAGGGGACGCTTTCTTGACCAAGTGACACCTGAGAAGAGATGAGAAGGGTGAGGCGGCATCGGTCAGCTGCAAACTAAACAGAGGGACACTGCCTGCAGAGGGGCAGCACGGGCCATGCGCCGTTATAAGTATGCAGGCCTGAGAGGAGGCCACTGTGGGCAGGATGACTGAGAATGGAAGGAAGGAGCTGCAAGACGAGGCCGCAGAGATCACGCTCCACCCTGCCCAGGCGATGCCCTGCCCTGCGGACTAGCACACCCAGAGAGAGAGTACCGGTGCACAGCCAGCTGAGAAGCCTGCTCGAGGATGCAAGGCAAGGCTGCTTCTTTCACCAAGAAAGTCTTGCCTGGTAAACTAAACGGCGTATCGATGGAGCGGACACGTGATTTTACATTCTGAAGCAGGCGCCCCGCCTTACGGAACGGCGACGGTTCTCAGGGGGGCCGGGCAGGAGCCGCTCCGCGCGTCTGTCCCAGGGACCCACCCGCCTGCGGGACCTCCGGCCGCCTCGCAGGAAGCTACGACGCCCAGCCCCGTGGCTACCTGTGCAGCGAGGTGTACTCCGCGGACGCGTGCCACACACACTTCAAGTGGGAGGGCGGCCTGAGTGGCAAGGCGAGAGGCCGGCCTGCCGCGCGTACTAAGAAGGCACTCTTCGGCCTGGGCCTAGGTGCTTGCGCCGCCCCCCTGGGCCTACCGGGCTCTGAGGGCCCTGCCCTGGACCCCCTGCCCCCCTGCCCTTGGTTCAGTCACAGCAGAGGTGGCCACACCCACACCCTCTGTGACCTCGGCGTTCCACCCTCCTGCAGCCCCGCCCGCCCCCCCTCCGCCGGTTGCCCTGGGCTACGGAAGCTGCATCCTGGGGCCAGGGGGTTCCCAGGAGGCCAAGGGAAGACACGATGGCCTTAAGTGAGTCGCAGAGGCCTTACGTGGGCTTGTGTGGTTGGGTTCACCTCTTACGTTTCACCGAACTCTGCGAGAAGACAGGGACCTGCAGCCTCACAGTTGGGCTCCACGGTAAGGTGTGCGGGACAGACCTCAAACTGACCCACGGCATGGAGCGACACCCGCCATCGAGAGGTCTACAAGAGAGCCGCTGCAGCTAGCCCACAGGTCCCAGAAAACTAGATGCCTCTTTATGTAAGTGAGTTTTGGGGAGATTTGTTGCAAAGCATTATCGCAGCAAGAGCTGACTAATACAACGTTCTCCAAATCACTGCCATGTCCACGGCTGCCACCGTGCCTACGTGTAAGGCAACTGTGTCCTCGAACTTTGAGAACTCCTGAATTCTCGGTGCCTCTCCAACACAATGTACGTGGCTAAGGTGTCCCCAGATAACCTCACTAACGTACCACCGAGACCGCCCTAAGCTTTTATTGAACGTAATGCAACGCTCTTTCTATTCGTTCTCTGTTTCTACGTGGGTAAAATGCTTTCCGTCAGTCTAAAAGGATGGAAAATCGGCACAAAACACTCTGTGGATAGTTGTTTTTCACAAAGGAAAATCACAAACGAAACAGGCATTTCGCCGGGTGCAGAGCACTAACGCCCCCTAGTGCCTCTCAATGCCAAGTGGACAGAGGCACTTCATTAAATATCGAATCCCAGCTCTCTCCGCTTGAGAGGGAGAGCAAGCCATTCTCAGGTGGAGGAGGGCTGTTTTCAGCAGCTATCTGCAACGTTCTGTGGACCTGGCCACTGTGTAGCTACAAGGAAACCTTTTGTCTGAGGAACCTAACTAAAGAAACTTGAAAGTGGAGGAAGAGAGAAAGAATGAGACAACACCCTCATCTCGGTGACTCATCCACTTATTCGTTCACTTACCAAATCAAATATCCACTACGCGTAGAGAGTCCTGGGCTGAAAACCCGCACAGAACACGGAGACGTACCCCCATTCGCAGGGAGGTTAGGTACCAGAGAGGGAGACAAGATGTAGATTACCTTACGGCAGTTCCGCACATGTCCTGTTAAAGTGTTTGCAGCTCCAGGGGAGAGAAGGGATCCAGAAATCGCTTGGATTCTCAGTGAAGTCTTCCCAGAGAAGGAGGTGCAAAATAGGCGGACTGGAAGAAACAAAAAAATTAACCTCGTGGGTAGATATGAAACGGAGCAGAGGTTCACAGATACTTAGACCCCGTTCTTTCTTGACACGTCTGGAAAGTGAAACTGAAGCCAAATTACGGAGGGCCTTGAGTGTCAGTCTTCGGAGCTTGGCCGTACGGGGTTGACAGCGGGTGCCACGGACGGCTCGGACGAGGGCAAGGGCATAACCCAAGAGCCCTGGGAGGTGTAGGAGAGGTCGCAGCGAGGGAGATAGAAAGGCATGCGATTCTCCGAAGCAGTCACCGTAACCCAGGTGTAAACTCATAAACGGTAGACGCCGAGTAAGGGCGACACAGATGGCAGGGAGGAGTACGAGGGACACTAGAAAGGAAAACGCTCAGGGCTTCACCAGGGATCGGGTGCATTCCTTTCTCCCTCTAACAGAGGTTATCAGTAACCGGGCTAGTCGCTGGGAATCAAGAGTAAGCCAAAGAGGCGTGATCTCTTCTTCCTCACGGACCACCACGGGGTAAACTTACCTACCTGAAACTGGATGGGAAAGGCGATGACGGCCATAAGCGAGAGGTGCGTGGTGTCACGTGAGCTACGGTAGGGGGACGTGATGAGCTGAGTAGGTAAGGGGACGCTTTCTTGACCAAGTGACACCTGAGAAGAGATGAGAAGGGTGAGGCGGCATCGGTCAGCTGCAAACTAAACAGAGGGACACTGCCTGCAGAGGGGCAGCACGGGCCATGCGCCGTTGTAAGTATGCAGGCCTGAGAGGAGGCCACTGTGGGCAGGATGACTGAGAATGGAAGGAAGGAGCTGCAAGACGAGGCCGCAGAGATCACGCTCCACCCTGCCCAGGCGATGCCCTGCCCTGCGGACTAGCACACCCAGAGAGAGAGTACCGGTGCACAGCCAGCTGAGAAGCCTGCTCGAGGATGCAAGGCAAGGCTGCTTCTTTCACCAAGAAAGTCTTGCCTGGTAAACTAAACGGCGTATCGATGGAGCGGACACGTGATTTTACATTCTGAAGCAGGCGCCCCGCCTTACGGAACGGCGACGGTTCTCAGGGGGGCCGGGCAGGAGCCGCTCCGCGCGTCTGTCCCAGGGACCCACCCGCCTGCGGGACCTCCGGCCGCCTCGCAGGAAGCTACGACGCCCAGCCCCGTGGCTACCTGTGCAGCGAGGTGTACTCCGCGGACGCGTGCCACACACACTTCAAGTGGGAGGGCGGCCTGAGTGGCAAGGCGAGAGGCCGGCCTGCCGCGCGTACCAAGAAGGCGCTCTTCGGCCTGGGCCTAGGTGCTTGCGCCGCCCCCCTGGGCCTACCGGGCTCTGAGGGCCCTGCCCTGGACCCCCTGCCCCCCTGCCCTTGGTTCAGTCACAACAGAGGTGGCCACACCCACACCCTCTGTGACCTCGGCGTTCCACCCTCCTGCAGCCCCGCCCGCCCCCCCTCCGCCGGTTGCCCTGGGCTACGGAAGCTGCATCCTGGGGCCAGGGGGTTCCCAGGAGGCCAAGGGAAGACACGATGGCCTTAAGTGAGTCGCAGAGGCCTTACGTGGGCTTGTGTGGTTGGGTTCACCTCTTACGTTTCACCGAACTCTGCGAGAAGACAGGGACCTGCAGCCTCACAGTTGGGCTCCACGGTAAGGTGTGCGGGACAGACCTCAAACTGACCCACGGCATGGAGCGACACCCGCCATCGAGAGGTCTACAAGAGAGCCGCTGCAGCTAGCCCACAGGTCCCAGAAAACCAGATGCCTCTTTATGTAAGTGAGTTTTGGGGAGATTTGTTGCAAAGCATTATCGCAGCAAGAGCTGACTAATACAACGTTCTCCAAATCACTGCCATGTCCACGGCTGCCACCGTGCCTACGTGTAAGGCAACTGTGTCCTCGAACTTTGAGAACTCCTGAATTCTCGGTGCCTCTCCAACACAATGTACGTGGCTAAGGTGTCCCCAGATAACCTCACTAACGTACCACCGAGACCGCCCTAAGCTTTTATTGAACGTAATGCAACGCTCTTTCTATTCGTTCTCTGTTTCTACGTGGGTAAAATGCTTTCCGTCAGTCTAAAAGGATGGAAAATCGGCACAAAACACTCTGTGGATAGTTGTTTTTCACACAGGAAAATCACAAACGAAACAGGCATTTCGCCGGGTGCAGAGCACTAACGCCCCCTAGTGCCTCTCAATGCCAAGTGGACAGAGGCACTTCATTAAATATCGAATCCCAGCTCTCTCCGCTTGAGAGGGAGAGCAAGCCATTCTCAGGTGGAGGAGGGCTGTTTTCAGCAGCTATCTGCAACGTTCTGTGGACCTGGCCACTGTGTAGCTACAAGGAAACCTTTTGTCTGAGGAACCTAACTAAAGAAACTTGAAAGTGGAGGAAGAGAGAAAGAATGAGACAACACCCTCATCTCGGTGACTCATCCACTTATTCGTTCACTTACCAAATCAAATATCCACTACGCGTAGAGAGTCCTGGGCTGAAAACCCGCACAGAACACGGAGACGTACCCCCATTCACAGGGAGGTTAGGTACCAGAGAGGGAGACAAGATGTAGATTACCTTACGGCAGTTCCGCACATGTCCTGTTAAAGTGTTTGCAGCTCCAGGGGAGAGAAGGGATCCAGAAATCGCTTGGATTCTCAGTGAAGTCTTCCCAGAGAAGGAGGTGCAAAATAGGCGGACTGGAAGAAACAAAAAAATTAACCTCGTGGGTAGATATGAAACGGAGCAGAGGTTCACAGATACTTAGACCCCGTTCTTTCTTGACACGTCTGGAAAGTGAAACTGAAGCCAAATTACGGAGGGCCTTGAGTGTCAGTCTTCGGAGCTTGGCCGTACGGGGTTGACAGCGGGTGCCACGGACGGCTCGGACGAGGGCAAGGGCATAACCCAAGAGCCCTGGGAGGTGTAGGAGAGGTCGCAGCGAGGGAGATAGAAAGGCATGCGATTCTCCGAAGCAGTCACCGTAACCCAGGTGTAAACTCATAAACGGTAGACGCCGAGTAAGGGCGACACAGATGGCAGGGAGGAGTACGAGGGACACTAGAAAGGAAAACGCTCAGGGCTTCACCAGGGATCGGGTGCATTCCTTTCTCCCTCTAACAGAGGTTATCAGTAACCGGGCTAGTCGCTGGGAATCAAGAGTAAGCCAAAGAGGCGTGATCTCTTCTTCCTCACGGACCACCACGGGGTAAACTTACCTACCTGAAACTGGATGGGAAAGGCGATGACGGCCATAAGCGAGAGGTGCGTGGTGTCACGTGAGCTACGGTAGGGGGACGTGATGAGCTGAGTAGGTAAGGGGACGCTTTCTTGACCAAGTGACACCTGAGAAGAGATGAGAAGGGTGAGGCGGCATCGGTCAGCTGCAAACTAAACAGAGGGACACTGCCTGCAGAGGGGCAGCACGGGCCATGCGCCGTTGTAAGTATGCAGGCCTGAGAGGAGGCCACTGTGGGCAGGATGACTGAGAATGGAAGGAAGGAGCTGCAAGACGAGGCCGCAGAGATCACGCTCCACCCTGCCCAGGCGATGCCCTGCCCTGCGGACTAGCACACCCAGAGAGAGAGTACCGGTGCACAGCCAGCTGAGAAGCCTGCTCGAGGATGCAAGGCAAGGCTGCTTCTTTCACCAAGAAAGTCTTGCCTGGTAAACTAAACCGCGTATCGATGGAGCGGACACGTGACTTTACATTCTGAAGCAGGCGCCCCGCCTTACGGAACGGCGACGGTTCTCAGGGGGGCCGGGCAGGAGCCGCTCCGCGCGTCTGTCCCAGGGACCCACCCGCCTGCGGGACCTCCGGCCGCCTCGCAGGAAGCTACGACGCCCAGCCCCGTGGCTACCTGTGCAGCGAGGTGTACTCCGCGGACGCGTGCCACACACACTTCAAGTGGGAGCGCGGCCTGAGTGGCAAGGCGAGAGGCCGGCCTGCCGCGCGTACCAAGAAGGCGCTCTTCGGCCTGGGCCTAGGTGCTTGCGCCGCCCCCCTGGGCCTACCGGGCTCTGAGGGCCCTGCCCTGGACCCCCTGCCCCCCTGCCCTTGGTTCAGTCACAACAGAGGTGGCCACACCCACACCCTCTGTGACCTCGGCGTTCCACCCTCCTGCAGCCCCGCCCGCCCCCCCTCCGCCGGTTGCCCTGGGCTACGGAAGCTGCATCCTGGGGCCAGGGGGTTCCCAGGAGGCCAAGGGAAGACACGATGGCCTTAAGTGAGTCGCAGAGGCCTTACGTGGGCTTGTGTGGTTGGGTTCACCTCTTACGTTTCACCGAACTCTGCGAGAAGACAGGGACCTGCAGCCTCACAGTTGGGCTCCACGGTAAGGTGTGCGGGACAGACCTCAAACTGACCCACGGCATGGAGCGACACCCGCCATCGAGAGGTCTACAAGAGAGCCGCTGCAGCTAGCCCACAGGTCCCAGAAAACCAGATGCCTCTTTATGTAAGTGAGTTTTGGGGAGATTTGTTGCAAAGCATTATCGCAGCAAGAGCTGACTAATACAACGTTCTCCAAATCACTGCCATGTCCACGGCTGCCACCGTGCCTACGTGTAAGGCAACTGTGTCCTCGAACTTTGAGAACTCCTGAATTCTCGGTGCCTCTCCAACACAATGTACGTGGCTAAGGTGTCCCCAGATAACCTCACTAACGTACCACCGAGACCGCCCTAAGCTTTTATTGAACGTAATGCAACGCTCTTTCTATTCGTTCTCTGTTTCTACGTGGGTAAAATGCTTTCCGTCAGTCTAAAAGGATGGAAAATCGGCACAAAACACTCTGTGGATAGTTGTTTTTCACAAAGGAAAATCACAAACGAAACAGGCATTTCGCCGGGTGCAGAGCACTAACGCCCCCTAGTGCCTCTCAATGCCAAGTGGACAGAGGCACTTCATTAAATATAGAATCCCAGCTCTCTCCACTTGAGAGGGAGAGCAAGCCATTCTCAGGTGGAGGAGGGCTGTTTTCAGCAGCTATCTGCAACGTTCTGTGGACCTGGCCACTGTGTAGCTACAAGGAAACCTTTTGTCTGAGGAACCTAACTAAAGAAACTTGAAAGTGGAGGAAGAGAGAAAGAATGAGACAACACCCTCATCTCGGTGACTCATCCACTTATTCGTTCACTTACCAAATCAAATATCCACTATGCGTAGAGAGTCCTGGGCTGAAAACCCGCACAGAACACGGAGACGTACCCCCATTCGCAGGGAGGTTAGGTACCAGAGAGGGAGACAAGATGTAGATTACCTTACGGCAGTTCCGCACATGTCCTGTTAAAGTGTTTGCAGCTCCAGGGGAGAGAAGGGATCCAGAAATCGCTTGGATTCTCAGTGAAGTCTTCCCAGAGAAGGAGGTGCAAAATAGGCGGACTGGAAGAAACAAAAAAATTAACCTCGTGGGTAGATATGAAACGGAGCAGAGGTTCACAGATACTTAGACCCCGTTCTTTCTTGACACGTCTGGAAAGTGAAACTGAAGCCAAATTACGGAGGGCCTTGAGTGTCAGTCTTCGGAGCTTGGCCGTACGGGGTTGACAGCGGGTGCCACGGACGGCTCGGACGAGGGCAAGGGCATAACCCAAGAGCCCTGGGAGGTGTAGGAGAGGTCGCAGCGAGGGAGATAGAAAGGCATGCGATTCTCCGAAGCAGTCACCGTAACCCAGGTGTAAATTCATAAACGGTAGACGCCGAGTAAGGGCGACACAGATGGCAGGGAGGAGTACGAGGGACACTAGAAAGGAAAACGCTCAGGGCTTCACCAGGGATTGGGTGCATTCCTTTCTCCCTCTAACAGAGGTTATCAGTAACCGGGCTAGTCGCTGGGAATCAAGAGTAAGCCAAAGAGGCGTGATCTCTTCTTCCTCACGGACCACCACGGGGTAAACTTACCTACCTGAAACTGGATGGGAAAGGCGATGACGGCCATAAGCGAGAGGTGCGTGGTGTCACGTGAGCTACGGTAGGGGGACGTGATGAGCTGAGTAGGTAAGGGGACGCTTTCTTGACCAAGTGACACCTGAGAAGAGATGAGAAGGGTGAGGCGGCATCGGTCAGCTGCAAACTAAACAGAGGGACACTGCCTGCAGAGGGGCAGCACGGGCCATGCGCCGTTGTAAGTATGCAGGCCTGAGAGGAGGCCACTGTGGGCAGGATGACTGAGAATGGAAGGAAGGAGCTGCAAGACGAGGCCGCAGAGATCACGCTCCACCCTGCCCAGGCGATGCCCTGCCCTGCGGACTAGCACACCCAGAGAGAGAGTACCGGTGCACAGCCAGCTGAGAAGCCTGCTCGAGGATGCAAGGCAAGGCTGCTTCTTTCACCAAGAAAGTCTTGCCTGGTAAACTAAACGGCGTATCGATGGAGCGGACACGTGATTTTACATTCTGAAGCAGGCGCCCCGCCTTACGGAACGGCGACGGTTCTCAGGGGGGCCGGGCAGGAGCCGCTCCGCGCGTCTGTCCCAGGGACCCACCCGCCTGCGGGACCTCCGGCCGCCTCGCAGGAAGCTACGACGCCCAGCCCCGTGGCTACCTGTGCAGCGAGGTGTACTCCGCGGACGCGTGCCACACACACTTCAAGTGGGAGGGCGGCCTGAGTGGCAAGGCGAGAGGCCGGCCTGCCGCGCGTACCAAGAAGGCGCTCTTCGGCCTGGGCCTAGGTGCTTGCGCCGCCCCCCTGGGCCTACCGGGCTCTGAGGGCCCTGCCCTGGACCCCCTGCCCCCCTGCCCTTGGTTCAGTCACAACAGAGGTGGCCACACCCACACCCTCTGTGACCTCGGCGTTCCACCCTCCTGCAGCCCCGCCCGCCCCCCCTCCGCCGGTTGCCCTGGGCTACGGAAGCTGCATCCTGGGGCCAGGGGGTTCCCAGGAGGCCAAGGGAAGACACGATGGCCTTAAGTGAGTCGCAGAGGCCTTACGTGGGCTTGTGTGGTTGGGTTCACCTCTTACGTTTCACCGAACTCTGCGAGAAGACAGGGACCTGCAGCCTCACAGTTGGGCTCCACGGTAAGGTGTGCGGGACAGACCTCAAACTGACCCACGGCATGGAGCGACACCCGCCATCGAGAGGTCTACAAGAGAGCCGCTGCAGCTAGCCCACAGGTCCCAGAAAACTAGATGCCTCTTTATGTAAGTGAGTTTTGGGGAGATTTGTTGCAAAGCATTATCGCAGCAAGAGCTGACTAATACAACGTTCTCCAAATCACTGCCATGTCCACGGCTGCCACCGTGCCTACGTGTAAGGCAACTGTGTCCTCGAACTTTGAGAACTCCTGAATTCTCGGTTCCTCTCCAACACAATGTACGTGGCTAAGGTGTCCCCAGATAACCTCACTAACGTACCACCGAGACCGCCCTAAGCTTTTATTGAACGTAATGCAACGCTCTTTCTATTCGTTCTCTGTTTCTACGTGGGTAAAATGCTTTCCGTCAGTCTAAAAGGATGGAAAATCGGCACAAAACACTCTGTGGATAGTTGTTTTTCACAAAGGAAAATCACAAACGAAACAGGCATTTCGCCGGGTGCAGAGCACTAACGCCCCCTAGTGCCTCTCAATGCCAAGTGGACAGAGGCACTTCATTAAATATCGAATCCCAGCTCTCTCCGCTTGAGAGGGAGAGCAAGCCATTCTCAGGTGGAGGAGGGCTGTTTTCAGCAGCTATCTGCAACGTTCTGTGGACCTGGCCACTGTGTAGCTACAAGGAAACCTTTTGTCTGAGGAACCTAACTAAAGAAACTTGAAAGTGGAGGAAGAGAGAAAGAATGAGACAACACCCTCATCTCGGTGACTCATCCACTTATTCGTTCACTTACCAAATCAAATATCCACTACGCGTAGAGAGTCCTGGGCTGAAAACTCGCACAGAACACGGAGACGTACCCCCATTCGCAGGGAGGTTAGGTACCAGAGAGGGAGACAAGATGTAGATTACCTTACGGCAGTTCCGCACATGTCCTGTTAAAGTGTTTGCAGCTCCAGGGGAGAGAAGGGATCCAGAAATCGCTTGGATTCTCAGTGAAGTCTTCCCAGAGAAGGAAGTGCAAAATAGGCGGACTGGAAGAAACAAAAAAATTAACCTCGTGGGTAGATATGAAACGGAGCAGAGGTTCACAGATACTTAGACCCCGTTCTTTCTTGACACGTCTGGAAAGTGAAACTGAAGCCAAATTACGGAGGGCCTTGAGTGTCAGTCTTCGGAGCTTGGCCGTACGGGGTTGACAGCGGGTGCCACGGACGGCTCGGACGAGGGCAAGGGCATAACCCAAGAGCCCTGGGAGGTGTAGGAGAGGTCGCAGCGAGGGAGATAGAAAGGCATGCGATTCTCCGAAGCAGTCACCGTAACCCAGGTGTAAACTCATAAACGGTAGACGCCGAGTAAGGGCGACACAGATGGCAGGGAGGAGTACGAGGGACACTAGAAAGGAAAACGCTCAGGGCTTCACCAGGGATCGGGTGCATTCCTTTCTCCCTCTAACAGAGGTTATCAGTAACCGGGCTAGTCGCTGGGAATCAAGAGTAAGCCAAACAGGCGTGATCTCTTCTTCCTCACGGACCACCACGGGGTAAACTTACCTACCTGAAACTGGATGGGAAAGGCGATGACGGCCATAAGCGAGAGGTGCGTGGTGTCACGTGAGCTACGGTAGGGGGACGTGATGAGCTGAGTAGGTAAGGGGAAGCTTTCTTGACCAAGTGACACCTGAGAAGAGATGAGAAGGGTGAGGCGGCATCGGTCAGCTGCAAACTAAACAGAGGGACACTGCCTGCAGAGGGGCAGCACGGGCCATGCGCCGTTGTAAGTATGCAGGCCTGAGAGGAGGCCACTGTGGGCAGGATGACTGAGAATGGAAGGAAGGAGCTGCAAGACGAGGCCGCAGAGATCACGCTCCACCCTGCCCAGGCGATGCCCTGCCCTGCGGACTAGCACACCCAGAGAGAGAGTACCGGTGCACAGCCAGCTGAGAAGCCTGCTCGAGGATGCAAGGCAAGGCTGCTTCTTTCACCAAGAAAGTCTTGCCTGGTAAACTAAACGGCGTATCGATGGAGCGGACACGTGATTTTACATTCTGAAGCAGGCGCCCCGCCTTACGGAATGGCGACGGTTCTCAGGGGGGCCGGGCAGGAGCCGCTCCGCGCGTCTGTCCCAGGGACCCACCCGCCTGCGGGACCTCCGGCCGCCTCGCAGGAAGCTACGACGCCCAGCCCCGTGGCTACCTGTGCAGCGAGGTGTACTCCGCGGACGCGTGCCACACACACTTCAAGTGGGAGGGCGGCCTGAGTGGCAAGGCGAGAGGCCGGCCTGCCGCGCGTACCAAGAAGGCGCTCTTCGGCCTGGGCCTAGGTGCTTGCGCCACCCCCCTGGGCCTACCGGGCTCTGAGGGCCCTGCCCTGGACCCCCTGCCCCCCTGCCCTTGGTTCAGTCACAACAGAGGTGGCCACACCCACACCCTCTGTGACCTCGGCGTTCCACCCTCCTGCAGCCCCGCCCGCCCCCCCTCCGCCGGTTGCCCTGGGCTACGGAAGCTGCATCCTGGGGCCAGGGGGTTCCCAGGAGGCCAAGGGAAGACACGATGGCCTTAAGTGAGTCGCAGAGGCCTTACGTGGGCTTGTGTGGTTGGGTTCACCTCTTACGTTTCACCGAACTCTGCGAGAAGACAGGGACCTGCAGCCTCACAGTTGGGCTCCACGGTAAGGTGTGCGGGACAGACCTCAAACTGACCCACGGCATGGAGCGACACCCGCCATCGAGAGGTCTACAAGAGAGCCGCTGCAGCTAGCCCACAGGTCCCAGAAAACCAGATGCCTCTTTATGTAAGTGAGTTTTGGGGAGATTTGTTGCAAAGCATTATCGCAGCAAGAGCTGACTAATACAACGTTCTCCAAATCACTGCCATGTCCACGGCTGCCACCGTGCCTACGTGTAAGGCAACTGTGTCCTCGAACTTTGAGAACTCCTGAATTCTCGGTGCCTCTCCAACACAATGTACGTGGCTAAGGTGTCCCCAGATAACCTCACTAACGTACCACCGAGACCGCCCTAAGCTTTTATTGAACGTAATGCAACGCTCTTTCTATTCGTTCTCTGTTTCTACGTGGGTAAAATGCTTTCCGTCAGTCTAAAAGGATGGAAAATCGGCACAAAACACTCTGTGGATAGTTGTTTTTCACAAAGGAAAATCACAAACGAAACAGGCATTTCGCCGGGTGCAGAGCACTAACGCCCCCTAGTGCCTCTCAATGCCAAGTGGACAGAGGCACTTCATTAAATATCGAATCCCAGCTCTCTCCGCTTGAGAGGGAGAGCAAGCCATTCTCAGGTGGAGGAGGGCTGTTTTCAGCAGCTATCTGCAACGTTCTGTGGACCTGGCCACTGTGTAGCTACAAGGAAACCTTTTGTCTGAGGAACCTAACTAAAGAAACTTGAAAGTGGAGGAAGAGAGAAAGAATGAGACAACACCCTCATCTCGGTGACTCATCCACTTATTCGTTCACTTACCAAATCAAATATCCACTACGCGTAGAGAGTCCTGGGCTGAAAACCCGCACAGAACACGGAGACGTACCCCCATTCGCAGGGAGGTTAGGTACCAGAGAGGGAGACAAGATGTAGATTACCTTACGGCAGTTCCGCACATGTCCTGTTAAAGTGTTTGCAGCTCCAGGGGAGAGAAGGGATCCAGAAATCGCTTGGATTCTCAGTGAAGTCTTCCCAGAGAAGGAGGTGCAAAATAGGCGGACTGGAAGAAACAAAAAAATTAACCTCGTGGGTAGATATGAAACGGAGCAGAGGTTCACAGATACTTAGACCCCGTTCTTTCTTGACACGTCTGGAAAGTGAAACTGAAGCCAAATTACGGAGGGCCTTGAGTGTCAGTCTTCGGAGCTTGGCCGTACGGGGTTGACAGCGGGTGCCACGGACGGCTCGGACGAGGGCAAGGGCATAACCCAAGAGCCCTGGGAGGTGTAGGAGAGGTCGCAGCGAGGGAGATAGAAAGGCATGCGATTCTCCGAAGCAGTCACCGTAACCCAGGTGTAAACTCATAAACGGTAGACGCCGAGTAAGGGCGACACAGATGGCAGGGAGGAGTACGAGGGACACTAGAAAGGAAAACGCTCAGGGCTTCACCAGGGATCGGGTGCATTCCTTTCTCCCTCTAACAGAGGTTATCAGTAACCGGGCTAGTCGCTGGGAATCAAGAGTAAGCCAAAGAGGCGTGATCTCTTCTTCCTCACGGACCACCACGGGGTAAACTTACCTACCTGAAACTGGATGGGAAAGGCGATGACGGCCATAAGCGAGAGGTGCGTGGTGTCACGTGAGCTACGGTAGGGGGACGTGATGAGCTGAGTAGGTAAGGGGACGCTTTCTTGACCAAGTGACACCTGAGAAGAGATGAGAAGGGTGAGGCGGCATCGGTCAGCTGCAAACTAAACAGAGGGACACTGCCTGCAGAGGGGCAGCACGGGCCATGCGCCGTTGTAAGTATGCAGGCCTGAGAGGAGGCCACTGTGGGCAGGATGACTGAGAATGGAAGGAAGGAGCTGCAAGACGAGGCCGCAGAGATCACGCTCCACCCTGCCCAGGCGATGCCCTGCCCTGCGGACTAGCACACCCAGAGAGAGAGTACCGGTGCACAGCCAGCTGAGAAGCCTGCTCGAGGATGCAAGGCAAGGCTGCTTCTTTCACCAAGAAAGTCTTGCCTGGTAAACTAAACGGCGTATCGATGGAGCGGACACGTGATTTTACATTCTGAAGCAGGCGCCCCGCCTTACGGAACGGCGACGGTTCTCAGGGGGGCCGGGCAGGAGCCGCTCCGCGCGTCTGTCCCAGGGACCCACCCGCCTGCGGGACCTCCGGCCGCCTCGCAGGAAGCTACGACGCCCAGCCCCGTGGCTACCTGTGCAGCGAGGTGTACTCCGCGGACGCGTGCCACACACACTTCAAGTGGGAGGGCGGCCTGAGTGGCAAGGCGAGAGGCCGGCCTGCCGCGCGTACCAAGAAGGCACTCTTCGGCCTGGGCCTAGGTGCTTGCGCCGCCCCCCTGGGCCTACCGGGCTCTGAGGGCCCTGCCCTGGACCCCCTGCCCCCCTGCCCTTGGTTCAGTCACAACAGAGGTGGCCACACCCACACCCTCTGTGACCTCGGCGTTCCACCCTCCTGCAGCCCCGCCCGCCCCCCCTCTGCCGGTTGCCCTGGGCTACGGAAGCTGCATCCTGGGGCCAGGGGGTTCCCAGGAGGCCAAGGGAAGACACGATGGCCTTAAGTGAGTCGCAGAGGCCTTACGTGGGCTTGTGTGGTTGGGTTCACCTCTTACGTTTCACCGAACTCTGCGAGAAGACAGGGACCTGCAGCCTCACAGTTGGGCTCCACGGTAAGGTGTGCGGGACAGACCTCAAACTGACCCACGGCATGGAGCGACACCCGCCATCGAGAGGTCTACAAGAGAGCCGCTGCAGCTAGCCCACAGGTCCCAGAAAACCAGATGCCTCTTTATGTAAGTGAGTTTTGGGGAGATTTGTTGCAAAGCATTATCGCAGCAAGAGCTGACTAATACAACGTTCTCCAAATCACTGCCATGTCCACGGCTGCCACCGTGCCTACGTGTAAGGCAACTGTGTCCTCGAACTTTGAGAACTCCTGAATTCTCGGTGCCTCTCCAACACAATGTACGTGGCTAAGGTGTCCCCAGATAACCTCACTAACGTACCACCGAGACCGCCCTAAGCTTTTATTGAACGTAATGCAACGCTCTTTCTATTCGTTCTCTGTTTCTACGTGGGTAAAATGCTTTCCGTCAGTCTAAAAGGATGGAAAATCGGCACAAAACACTCTGTGGATAGTTGTTTTTCACAAAGGAAAATCACAAACGAAACAGGCATTTCGCCGGGTGCAGAGCACTAACGCCCCCTAGTGCCTCTCAATGCCAAGTGGACAGAGGCACTTCATTAAATATCGAATCCCAGCTCTCTCCGCTTGAGAGGGAGAGCAAGCCATTCTCAGGTGGAGGAGGGCTGTTTTCAGCAGCTATCTGCAACGTTCTGTGGACCTGGCCACTGTGTAGCTACAAGGAAACCTTTTGTCTGAGGAACCTAACTAAAGAAACTTGAAAGTGGAGGAAGAGAGAAAGAATGAGACAACACCCTCATCTCGGTGACTCATCCACTTATTCGTTCACTTACCAAATCAAATATCCACTACGCGTAGAGAGTCCTGGGCTGAAAACCCGCACAGAACACGGAGACGTACCCCCATTCGCAGGGAGGTTAGGTACCAGAGAGGGAGACAAGATGTAGATTACCTTACGGCAGTTCCGCACATGTCCTGTTAAAGTGTTTGCAGCTCCAGGGGAGAGAAGGGATCCAGAAATCGCTTGGATTCTCAGTGAAGTCTTCCCAGAGAAGGAGGTGCAAAATAGGCGGACTGGAAGAAACAAAAAAATTAACCTCGTGGGTAGATATGAAACGGAGCAGAGGTTCACAGATACTTAGACCCCGTTCTTTCTTGACACGTCTGGAAAGTGAAACTGAAGCCAAATTACGGAGGGCCTTGAGTGTCAGTCTTCGGAGCTTGGCCGTACGGGGTTGACAGCGGGTGCCACGGACGGCTCGGACGAGGGCAAGGGCATAACCCAAGAGCCCTGGGAGGTGTAGGAGAGGTCACAGCGAGGGAGATAGAAAGGCATGCGATTCTCCGAAGCAGTCACCGTAACCCAGGTGTAAACTCATAAACGGTAGACGCCGAGTAAGGGCGACACAGATGGCAGGGAGGAGTACGAGGGACACTAGAAAGGAAAACGCTCAGGGCTTCACCAGGGATCGGGTGCATTCCTTTCTCCCTCTAACAGAGGTTATCAGTAACCGGGCTAGTCGCTGGGAATCAAGAGTAAGCCAAAGAGGCGTGATCTCTTCTTCCTCACGGACCACCACGGGGTAAACTTACCTACCTGAAACTGGATGGGAAAGGCGATGACGGCCATAAGCGAGAGGTGCGTGGTGTCACGTGAGCTACGGTAGGGGGACGTGATGAGCTGAGTAGGTAAGGGGACGCTTTCTTGACCAAGTGACACCTGAGAAGAGATGAGAA
This sequence comes from Stenella coeruleoalba, assembly GCF_951394435.1. Taxonomy (NCBI): domain Eukaryota; kingdom Metazoa; phylum Chordata; class Mammalia; order Artiodactyla; family Delphinidae; genus Stenella; species Stenella coeruleoalba. Next base: position 155,475,978 of record NC_137169.1, read on the forward strand.
GGGTGAGGCGGCATCGGTCAGCTGCAAACTAAACAGAGGGACACTGCCTGCAGAGGGGCAGCACGGGCCATGCGCCGTTGTAAGTATGCAGGCCTGAGAGGAGGCCACTGTGGGCAGGATGACTGAGAATGGAAGGAAGGAGCTGCAAGACGAGGCCGCAGAGATCACGCTCCACCCTGCCCAGGCGATGCCCTGCCCTGCGGACTAGCACACCCAGAGAGAGAGTACCGGTGCACAGCCAGCTGAGAAGCCTGCTCGAGGATGCAAGGCAAGGCTGCTTCTTTCACCAAGAAAGTCTTGCCTGGTAAACTAAACGGCGTATCGATGGAGCGGACACGTGATTTTACATTCTGAAGCAGGCGCCCCGCCTTACGGAACGGCGACGGTTCTCAGGGGGGCCGGGCAGGAGCCGCTCCGCGCGTCTGTCCCAGGGACCCACCCGCCTGCGGGACCTCCGGCCGCCTCGCAGGAAGCTACGACGCCCAGCCCCGTGGCTACCTGTGCAGCGAGGTGTACTCCGCGGACGCGTGCCACACACACTTCAAGTGGGAGGGCGGCCTGAGTGGCAAGGCGAGAGGCCGGCCTGCCGCGCGTACCAAGAAGGCGCTCTTCGGCCTGGGCCTAGGTGCTTGCGCCGCCCCCCTGGGCCTACCGGGCTCTGAGGGCCCTGCCCTGGACCCCCTGCCCCCCTGCCCTTGGTTCAGTCACAACAGAGGTGGCCACACCCACACCCTCTGTGACCTCGGCGTTCCACCCTCCTGCAGCCCCGCCCGCCCCCCCTCCGCCGGTTGCCCTGGGCTACGGAAGCTGCATCCTGGGGCCAGGGGGTTCCCAGGAGGCCAAGGGAAGACACGATGGCCTTAAGTGAGTCGCAGAGGCCTTACGTGGGCTTGTGTGGTTGGGTTCACCTCTTACGTTTCACCGAACTCTGCGAGAAGACAGGGACCTGCAGCCTCACAGTTGGGCTCCACGGTAAGGTGTGCGGGACAGACCTCAAACTGACCCACGGCATGGAGCGACACCCGCCATCGAGAGGTCTACAAGAGAGCCGCTGCAGCTAGCCCACAGGTCCCAGAAAACTAGATGCCTCTTTATGTAAGTGAGTTTTGGGGAGATTTGTTGCAAAGCATTATCGCAGCAAGAGCTGACTAATACAACGTTCTCCAAATCACTGCCATGTCCACGGCTGCCACCGTGCCTACGTGTAAGGCAACTGTGTCCTCGAACTTTGAGAACTCCTGAATTCTCGGTGCCTCTCCAACACAATGTACGTGGCTAAGGTGTCCCCAGATAACCTCACTAACGTACCAGCGAGACCGCCCTAAGCTTTTATTGAACGTAATGCAACGCTCTTTCTATTCGTTCTCTGTTTCTACGTGGGTAAAATGCTTTCCGTCAGTCTAAAAGGATGGAAAATCGGCACAAAACACTCTGTGGATAGTTGTTTTTCACAAAGGAAAATCACAAACGAAACAGGCATTTCGCCGGGTGCAGAGCACTAACGCCCCCTAGTGCCTCTCAATGCCAAGTGGACAGAGGCACTTCATTAAATATAGAATCCCAGCTCTCTCCGCTTGAGAGGGAGAGCAAGCCATTCTCAGGTGGAGGAGGGCTGTTTTCAGCAGCTATCTGCAACGTTCTGTGGACCTGGCCACTGTGTAGCTACAAGGAAACCTTTTGTCTGAGGAACCTAACTAAAGAAACTTGAAAGTGGAGGAAGAGAGAAAGAATGAGACAACACCCTCATCTCGGTGACTCATCCACTTATTCGTTCACTTACCAAATCAAATATCCACTACGCGTAGAGAGTCCTGGGCTGAAAACCCGCACAGAACACGGAGACGTACCCCCATTCGCAGGGAGGTTAGGTACCAGAGAGGGAGACAAGATGTAGATTACCTTACGGCAGTTCCGCACATGTCCTGTTAAAGTGTTTGCAGCTCCAGGGGAGAGAAGGGATCCAGAAATCGCTTGGATTCTCAGTGAAGTCTTCCCAGAGAAGGAGGTGCAAAATAGGCGGACTGGAAGAAACAAAAAAATTAACCTCGTGGGTAGATATGAAACGGAGCAGAGGTTCACAGATACTTAGACCCCGTTCTTTCTTGACACGTCTGGAAAGTGAAACTGAAGCCAAATTACGGAGGGCCTTGAGTGTCAGTCTTCGGAGCTTGGCCGTACGGGGTTGACAGCGGGTGCCACGGACGGCTCGGACGAGGGCAAGGGCATAACCCAAGAGCCCTGGGAGGTGTAGGAGAGGTCGCAGCGAGGGAGATAGAAAGGCATGCGATTCTCCGAAGCAGTCACCGTAACCCAGGTGTAAACTCATAAACGGTAGACGCCGAGTAAGGGCGACACAGATGGCAGGGAGGAGTACGAGGGACACTAGAAAGGAAAACGCTCAGGGCTTCACCAGGGATCGGGTGCATTCCTTTCTCCCTCTAACAGAGGTTATCAGTAACCGGGCTAGTCGCTGGGAATCAAGAGTAAGCCAAAGAGGCGTGATCTCTTCTTCCTCACGGACCACCACGGGGTAAACTTACCTACCTGAAACTGGATGGGAAAGGCGATGACGGCCATAAGCGAGAGGTGCGTGGTGTCACGTGAGCTACGGTAGGGGGACGTGATGAGCTGAGTAGGTAAGGGGACGCTTTCTTGACCAAGTGACACCTGAGAAGAGATGAGAAGGGTGAGGCGGCATCGGTCAGCTGCAAACTAAACAGAGGGACACTGCCTGCAGAGGGGCAGCACGGGCCATGCGCCGTTGTAAGTATGCAGGCCTGAGAGGAGGCCACTGTGGGCAGGATGACTGAGAATGGAAGGAAGGAGCTGCAAGACGAGGCCGCAGAGATCACGCTCCACCCTGCCCAGGCGATGCCCTGCCCTGCGGACTAGCACACCCAGAGAGAGAGTACCGGTGCACAGCCAGCTGAGAAGCCTGCTCGAGGATGCAAGGCAAGGCTGCTTCTTTCACCAAGAAAGTCTTGCCTGGTAAACTAAACGGCGTATCGATGGAGCGGACACGTGATTTTACATTCTGAAGCAGGCGCCCCGCCTTACGGAACGGCGACGGTTCTCAGGGGGGCCGGGCAGGAGCCGCTCCGCGCGTCTGTCCCAGGGACCCACCCGCCTGCGGGACCTCCGGCCGCCTCGCAGGAAGCTACGACGCCCAGCCCCGTGGCTACCTGTGCAGCGAGGTGTACTCCGCGGACGCGTGCCACACACACTTCAAGTGGGAGGGCGGCCTGAGTGGCAAGGCGAGAGGCCGGCCTGCCGCGCGTACCAAGAAGGCGCTCTTCGGCCTGGGCCTAGGTGCTTGCGCCGCCCCCCTGGGCCTACCGGGCTCTGAGGGCCCTGCCCTGGACCCCCTGCCCCCCTGCCCTTGGTTCAGTCACAGCAGAGGTGGCCACACCCACACCCTCTGTGACCTCGGCGTTCCACCCTCCTGCAGCCCCGCCCGCCCCCCCTCCGCCGGTTGCCCTGGGCTACGGAAGCTGCATCCTGGGGCCAGGGGGTTCCCAGGAGGCCAAGGGAAGACACGATGGCCTTAAGTGAGTCGCAGAGGCCTTACGTGGGCTTGTGTGGTTGGGTTCACCTCTTACGTTTCACCGAACTCTGCGAGAAGACAGGGACCTGCAGCCTCACAGTTGGGCTCCACGGTAAGGTGTGCGGGACAGACCTCAAACTGACCCACGGCATGGAGCGACACCCGCCATCGAGAGGTCTACAAGAGAGCCGCTGCAGCTAGCCCACAGGTCCCAGAAAACTAGATGCCTCTTTATGTAAGTGAGTTTTGGGGAGATTTGTTGCAAAGCATTATCGCAGCAAGAGCTGACTAATACAACGTTCTCCAAATCACTGCCATGTCCACGGCTGCCACCGTGCCTACGTGTAAGGCAACTGTGTCCTCGAACTTTGAGAACTCCTGAATTCTCGGTGCCTCTCCAACACAATGTACGTGGCTAAGGTGTCCCCAGATAACCTCACTAACGTACCACCGAGACCGCCCTAAGCTTTTATTGAACGTAATGCAACGCTCTTTCTATTCGTTCTCTGTTTCTACGTGGGTAAAATGCTTTCCGTCAGTCTAAAAGGATGGAAAATCGGCACAAAACACTCTGTGGATAGTTGTTTTTCACAAAGGAAAATCACAAACGAAACAGGCATTTCGCCGGGTGCAGAGCACTAACGCCCCCTAGTGCCTCTCAATGCCAAGTGGACAGAGGCACTTCATTAAATATCGAATCCCAGCTCTCTCCGCTTGAGAGGGAGAGCAAGCCATTCTCAGGTGGAGGAGGGCTGTTTTCAGCAGCTATCTGCAACGTTCTGTGGACCTGGCCACTGTGTAGCTACAAGGAAACCTTTTGTCTGAGGAACCTAACTAAAGAAACTTGAAAGTGGAGGAAGAGAGAAAGAATGAGACAACACCCTCATCTCGGTGACTCATCCACTTATTCGTTCACTTACCAAATCAAATATCCACTACGCGTAGAGAGTCCTGGGCTGAAAACTCGCACAGAACACGGAGACGTACCCCCATTCGCAGGGAGGTTAGGTACCAGAGAGGGAGACAAGATGTAGATTACCTTACGGCAGTTCCGCACATGTCCTGTTAAAGTGTTTGCAGCTCCAGGGGAGAGAAGGGATCCAGAAATCGCTTGGATTCTCAGTGAAGTCTTCCCAGAGAAGGAAGTGCAAAATAGGCGGACTGGAAGAAACAAAAAAATTAACCTCGTGGGTAGATATGAAACGGAGCAGAGGTTCACAGATACTTAGACCCCGTTCTTTCTTGACACGTCTGGAAAGTGAAACTGAAGCCAAATTACGGAGGGCCTTGAGTGTCAGTCTTCGGAGCTTGGCCGTACGGGGTTGACAGCGGGTGCCACGGACGGCTCGGACGAGGGCAAGGGCATAACCCAAGAGCCCTGGGAGGTGTAGGAGAGGTCGCAGCGAGGGAGATAGAAAGGCATGCGATTCTCCGAAGCAGTCACCGTAACCCAGGTGTAAACTCATAAACGGTAGACGCCGAGTAAGGGCGACACAGATGGCAGGGAGGAGTACGAGGGACACTAGAAAGGAAAACGCTCAGGGCTTCACCAGGGATCGGGTGCATTCCTTTCTCCCTCTAACAGAGGTTATCAGTAACCGGGCTAGTCGCTGGGAATCAAGAGTAAGCCAAACAGGCGTGATCTCTTCTTCCTCACGGACCACCACGGGGTAAACTTACCTACCTGAAACTGGATGGGAAAGGCGATGACGGCCATAAGCGAGAGGTGCGTGGTGTCACGTGAGCTACGGTAGGGGGACGTGATGAGCTGAGTAGGTAAGGGGAAGCTTTCTTGACCAAGTGACACCTGAGAAGAGATGAGAAGGGTGAGGCGGCATCGGTCAGCTGCAAACTAAACAGAGGGACACTGCCTGCAGAGGGGCAGCACGGGCCATGCGCCGTTGTAAGTATGCAGGCCTGAGAGGAGGCCACTGTGGGCAGGATGACTGAGAATGGAAGGAAGGAGCTGCAAGACGAGGCCGCAGAGATCACGCTCCACCCTGCCCAGGCGATGCCCTGCCCTGCGGACTAGCACACCCAGAGAGAGAGTACCGGTGCACAGCCAGCTGAGAAGCCTGCTCGAGGATGCAAGGCAAGGCTGCTTCTTTCACCAAGAAAGTCTTGCCTGGTAAACTAAACGGCGTATCGATGGAGCGGACACGTGATTTTACATTCTGAAGCAGGCGCCCCGCCTTACGGAACGGCGACGGTTCTCAGGGGGGCCGGGCAGGAGCCGCTCCGCGCGTCTGTCCCAGGGACCCACCCGCCTGCGGGACCTCCGGCCGCCTCGCAGGAAGCTACGACGCCCAGCCCCGTGGCTACCTGTGCAGCGAGGTGTACTCCGCGGACGCGTGCCACACACACTTCAAGTGGGAGGGCGGCCTGAGTGGCAAGGCGAGAGGCCGGCCTGCCGCGCGTACCAAGAAGGCGCTCTTCGGCCTGGGCCTAGGTGCTTGCGCCACCCCCCTGGGCCTACCGGGCTCTGAGGGCCCTGCCCTGGACCCCCTGCCCCCCTGCCCTTGGTTCAGTCACAACAGAGGTGGCCACACCCACACCCTCTGTGACCTCGGCGTTCCACCCTCCTGCAGCCCCGCCCGCCCCCCCTCCGCCGGTTGCCCTGGGCTACGGAAGCTGCATCCTGGGGCCAGGGGGTTCCCAGGAGGCCAAGGGAAGACACGATGGCCTTAAGTGAGTCGCAGAGGCCTTACGTGGGCTTGTGTGGTTGGGTTCACCTCTTACGTTTCACCGAACTCTGCGAGAAGACAGGGACCTGCAGCCTCACAGTTGGGCTCCACGGTAAGGTGTGCGGGACAGACCTCAAACTGACCCACGGCATGGAGCGACACCCGCCATCGAGAGGTCTACAAGAGAGCCGCTGCAGCTAGCCCACAGGTCCCAGAAAACCAGATGCCTCTTTATGTAAGTGAGTTTTGGGGAGATTTGTTGCAAAGCATTATCGCAGCAAGAGCTGACTAATACAACGTTCTCCAAATCACTGCCATGTCCACGGCTGCCACCGTGCCTACGTGTAAGGCAACTGTGTCCTCGAACTTTGAGAACTCCTGAATTCTCGGTGCCTCTCCAACACAATGTACGTGGCTAAGGTGTCCCCAGATAACCTCACTAACGTACCACCGAGACCGCCCTAAGCTTTTATTGAACGTAATGCAACGCTCTTTCTATTCGTTCTCTGTTTCTACGTGGGTAAAATGCTTTCCGTCAGTCTAAAAGGATGGAAAATCGGCACAAAACACTCTGTGGATAGTTGTTTTTCACAAAGGAAAATCACAAACGAAACAGGCATTTCGCCGGGTGCAGAGCACTAACGCCCCCTAGTGCCTCTCAATGCCAAGTGGACAGAGGCACTTCATTAAATATCGAATCCCAGCTCTCTCCGCTTGAGAGGGAGAGCAAGCCATTCTCAGGTGGAGGAGGGCTGTTTTCAGCAGCTATCTGCAACGTTCTGTGGACCTGGCCACTGTGTAGCTACAAGGAAACCTTTTGTCTGAGGAACCTAACTAAAGAAACTTGAAAGTGGAGGAAGAGAGAAAGAATGAGACAACACCCTCATCTCGGTGACTCATCCACTTATTCGTTCACTTACCAAATCAAATATCCACTACGCGTAGAGAGTCCTGGGCTGAAAACCCGCACAGAACACGGAGACGTACCCCCATTCGCAGGGAGGTTAGGTACCAGAGAGGGAGACAAGATGTAGATTACCTTACGGCAGTTCCGCACATGTCCTGTTAAAGTGTTTGCAGCTCCAGGGGAGAGAAGGGATCCAGAAATCGCTTGGATTCTCAGTGAAGTCTTCCCAGAGAAGGAGGTGCAAAATAGGCGGACTGGAAGAAACAAAAAAATTAACCTCGTGGGTAGATATGAAACGGAGCAGAGGTTCACAGATACTTAGACCCCGTTCTTTCTTGACACGTCTGGAAAGTGAAACTGAAGCCAAATTACGGAGGGCCTTGAGTGTCAGTCTTCGGAGCTTGGCCGTACGGGGTTGACAGCGGGTGCCACGGACGGCTCGGACGAGGGCAAGGGCATAACCCAAGAGCCCTGGGAGGTGTAGGAGAGGTCGCAGCGAGGGAGATAGAAAGGCATGCGATTCTCCGAAGCAGTCACCGTAACCCAGGTGTAAACTCATAAACGGTAGACGCCGAGTAAGGGCGACACAGATGGCAGGGAGGAGTACGAGGGACACTAGAAAGGAAAACGCTCAGGGCTTCACCAGGGATCGGGTGCATTCCTTTCTCCCTCTAACAGAGGTTATCAGTAACCGGGCTAGTCGCTGGGAATCAAGAGTAAGCCAAAGAGGCGTGATCTCTTCTTCCTCACGGACCACCACGGGGTAAACTTACCTACCTGAAACTGGATGGGAAAGGCGATGACGGCCATAAGCGAGAGGTGCGTGGTGTCACGTGAGCTACGGTAGGGGGACGTGATGAGCTGAGTAGGTAAGGGGACGCTTTCTTGACCAAGTGACACCTGAGAAGAGATGAGAAGGGTGAGGCGGCATCGGTCAGCTGCAAACTAAACAGAGGGACACTGCCTGCAGAGGGGCAGCACGGGCCATGCGCCGTTGTAAGTATGCAGGCCTGAGAGGAGGCCACTGTGGGCAGGATGACTGAGAATGGAAGGAAGGAGCTGCAAGACGAGGCCGCAGAGATCACGCTCCACCCTGCCCAGGCGATGCCCTGCCCTGCGGACTAGCACACCCAGAGAGAGAGTACCGGTGCACAGCCAGCTGAGAAGCCTGCTCGAGGATGCAAGGCAAGGCTGCTTCTTTCACCAAGAAAGTCTTGCCTGGTAAACTAAACGGCGTATCGATGGAGCGGACACGTGATTTTACATTCTGAAGCAGGCGCCCCGCCTTACGGAACGGCGACGGTTCTCAGGGGGGCCGGGCAGGAGCCGCTCCGCGCGTCTGTCCCAGGGACCCACCCGCCTGCGGGACCTCCGGCCGCCTCGCAGGAAGCTACGACGCCCAGCCCCGTGGCTACCTGTGCAGCGAGGTGTACTCCGCGGACGCGTGCCACACACACTTCAAGTGGGAGGGCGGCCTGAGTGGCAAGGCGAGAGGCCGGCCTGCCGCGCGTACCAAGAAGGCACTCTTCGGCCTGGGCCTAGGTGCTTGCGCCGCCCCCCTGGGCCTACCGGGCTCTGAGGGCCCTGCCCTGGACCCCCTGCCCCCCTGCCCTTGGTTCAGTCACAACAGAGGTGGCCACACCCACACCCTCTGTGACCTCGGCGTTCCACCCTCCTGCAGCCCCGCCCGCCCCCCCTCTGCCGGTTGCCCTGGGCTACGGAAGCTGCATCCTGGGGCCAGGGGGTTCCCAGGAGGCCAAGGGAAGACACGATGGCCTTAAGTGAGTCGCAGAGGCCTTACGTGGGCTTGTGTGGTTGGGTTCACCTCTTACGTTTCACCGAACTCTGCGAGAAGACAGGGACCTGCAGCCTCACAGTTGGGCTCCACGGTAAGGTGTGCGGGACAGACCTCAAACTGACCCACGGCATGGAGCGACACCCGCCATCGAGAGGTCTACAAGAGAGCCGCTGCAGCTAGCCCACAGGTCCCAGAAAACCAGATGCCTCTTTATGTAAGTGAGTTTTGGGGAGATTTGTTGCAAAGCATTATCGCAGCAAGAGCTGACTAATACAACGTTCTCCAAATCACTGCCATGTCCACGGCTGCCACCGTGCCTACGTGTAAGGCAACTGTGTCCTCGAACTTTGAGAACTCCTGAATTCTCGGTGCCTCTCCAACACAATGTACGTGGCTAAGGTGTCCCCAGATAACCTCACTAACGTACCACCGAGACCGCCCTAAGCTTTTATTGAACGTAATGCAACGCTCTTTCTATTCGTTCTCTGTTTCTACGTGGGTAAAATGCTTTCCGTCAGTCTAAAAGGATGGAAAATCGGCACAAAACACTCTGTGGATAGTTGTTTTTCACAAAGGAAAATCACAAACGAAACAGGCATTTCGCCGGGTGCAGAGCACTAACGCCCCCTAGTGCCTCTCAATGCCAAGTGGACAGAGGCACTTCATTAAATATCGAATCCCAGCTCTCTCCGCTTGAGAGGGAGAGCAAGCCATTCTCAGGTGGAGGAGGGCTGTTTTCAGCAGCTATCTGCAACGTTCTGTGGACCTGGCCACTGTGTAGCTACAAGGAAACCTTTTGTCTGAGGAACCTAACTAAAGAAACTTGAAAGTGGAGGAAGAGAGAAAGAATGAGACAACACCCTCATCTCGGTGACTCATCCACTTATTCGTTCACTTACCAAATCAAATATCCACTACGCGTAGAGAGTCCTGGGCTGAAAACCCGCACAGAACACGGAGACGTACCCCCATTCGCAGGGAGGTTAGGTACCAGAGAGGGAGACAAGATGTAGATTACCTTACGGCAGTTCCGCACATGTCCTGTTAAAGTGTTTGCAGCTCCAGGGGAGAGAAGGGATCCAGAAATCGCTTGGATTCTCAGTGAAGTCTTCCCAGAGAAGGAGGTGCAAAATAGGCGGACTGGAAGAAACAAAAAAATTAACCTCGTGGGTAGATATGAAACGGAGCAGAGGTTCACAGATACTTAGACCCCGTTCTTTCTTGACACGTCTGGAAAGTGAAACTGAAGCCAAATTACGGAGGGCCTTGAGTGTCAGTCTTCGGAGCTTGGCCGTACGGGGTTGACAGCGGGTGCCACGGACGGCTCGGACGAGGGCAAGGGCATAACCCAAGAGCCCTGGGAGGTGTAGGAGAGGTCGCAGCGAGGGAGATAGAAAGGCATGCGATTCTCCGAAGCAGTCACCGTAACCCAGGTGTAAACTCATAAACGGTAGACGCCGAGTAAGGGCGACACAGATGGCAGGGAGGAGTACGAGGGACACTAGAAAGGAAAACGCTCAGGGCTTCACCAGGGATCGGGTGCATTCCTTTCTCCCTCTAACAGAGGTTATCAGTAACCGGGCTAGTCGCTGGGAATCAAGAGTAAGCCAAAGAGGCGTGATCTCTTCTTCCTCACGGACCACCACGGGGTAAACTTACCTACCTGAAACTGGATGGGAAAGGCGATGACGGCCATAAGCGAGAGGTGCGTGGTGTCACGTGAGCTACGGTAGGGGGACGTGATGAGCTGAGTAGGTAAGGGGACGCTTTCTTGACCAAGTGACACCTGAGAAGAGATGAGAAGGGTGAGGCGGCATCGGTCAGCTGCAAACTAAACAGAGGGACACTGCCTGCAGAGGGGCAGCACGGGCCATGCGCCGTTGTAAGTATGCAGGCCTGAGAGGAGGCCACTGTGGGCAGGATGACTGAGAATGGAAGGAAGGAGCTGCAAGACGAGGCCGCAGAGATCACGCTCCACCCTGCCCAGGCGATGCCCTGCCCTGCGGACTAGCACACCCAGAGAGAGAGTACCGGTGCACAGCCAGCTGAGAAGCCTGCTCGAGGATGCAAGGCAAGGCTGCTTCTTTCACCAAGAAAGTCTTGCCTGGTAAACTAAACGGCGTATCGATGGAGCGGACACGTGATTTTACATTCTGAAGCAGGCGCCCCGCCTTACGGAACGGCGACGGTTCTCAGGGGGGCCGGGCAGGAGCCGCTCCGCGCGTCTGTCCCAGGGACCCACCCGCCTGCGGGACCTCCGGCCGCCTCGCAGGAAGCTACGACGCCCAGCCCCGTGGCTACCTGTGCAGCGAGGTGTACTCCGCGGACGCGTGCCACACACACTTCAAGTGGGAGGGCGGCCTGAGTGGCAAGGCGAGAGGCCGGCCTGCCGCGCGTACCAAGAAGGCGCTCTTCGGCCTGGGCCTAGGTGCTTGCGCCGCCCCCCTGGGCCTACCGGGCTCTGAGGGCCCTGCCCTGGACCCCCTGCCCCCCTGCCCTTGGTTCAGTCACAACAGAGGTGGCCACACCCACACCCTCTGTGACCTCGGCGTTCCACCCTCCTGCAGCCCCGCCCGCCCCCCCTCCGCCGGTTGCCCTGGGCTACGGAAGCTGCATCCTGGGGCCAGGGGGTTCCCAGGAGGCCAAGGGAAGACACGATGGCCTTAAGTGAGTCGCAGAGGCCTTACGTGGGCTTGTGTGGTTGGGTTCACCTCTTACGTTTCACCGAACTCTGCGAGAAGACAGGGACCTGCAGCCTCACAGTTGGGCTCCACGGTAAGGTGTGCGGGACAGACCTCAAACTGACCCACGGCATGGAGCGACACCCGCCATCGAGAGGTCTACAAGAGAGCCGCTGCAGCTAGCCCACAGGTCCCAGAAAACTAGATGCCTCTTTATGTAAGTGAGTTTTGGGGAGATTTGTTGCAAAGCATTATCGCAGCAAGAGCTGACTAATACAACGTTCTCCAAATCACTGCCATGTCCACGGCTGCCACCGTGCCTACGTGTAAGGCAACTGTGTCCTCGAACTTTGAGAACTCCTGAATTCTCGGTGCCTCTCCAACACAATGTACGTGGCTAAGGTGTCCCCAGATAACCTCACTAACGTACCAGCGAGACCGCCCTAAGCTTTTATTGAACGTAATGCAACGCTCTTTCTATTCGTTCTCTGTTTCTACGTGGGTAAAATGCTTTCCGTCAGTCTAAAAGGATGGAAAATCGGCACAAAACACTCTGTGGATAGTTGTTTTTCACAAAGGAAAATCACAAACGAAACAGGCATTTCGCCGGGTGCAGAGCACTAACGCCCCCTAGTGCCTCTCAATGCCAAGTGGACAGAGGCACTTCATTAAATATAGAATCCCAGCTCTCTCCGCTTGAGAGGGAGAGCAAGCCATTCTCAGGTGGAGGAGGGCTGTTTTCAGCAGCTATCTGCAACGTTCTGTGGACCTGGCCACTGTGTAGCTACAAGGAAACCTTTTGTCTGAGGAACCTAACTAAAGAAACTTGAAAGTGGAGGAAGAGAGAAAGAATGAGACAACACCCTCATCTCGGTGACTCATCCACTTATTCGTTCACTTAGCAAATCAAATATCCACTACGCGTAGAGAGTCCTGGGCTGAAAACCCGCACAGAACACGGAGACGTACCCCCATTCGCAGGGAGGTTAGGTACCAGAGAGGGAGACAAGATGTAGATTACCTTACGGCAGTTCCGCACATGTCCTGTTAAAGTGTTTGCAGCTCCAGGGGAGAGAAGGGATCCAGAAATCGCTTGGATTCTCAGTGAAGTCTTCCCAGAGAAGGAGGTGCAAAATAGGCGGACTGGAAGAAACAAAAAAATTAACCTCGTGGGTAGATATGAAACGGAGCAGAGGTTCACAGATACTTAGACCCCGTTCTTTCTTGACACGTCTGGAAAGTGAAACTGAAGCCAAATTACGGAGGGCCTTGAGTGTCAGTCTTCGGAGCTTGGCCGTACGGGGTTGACAGCGGGTGCCACGGACGGCTCGGACGAGGGCAAGGGCATAACCCAAGAGCCCTGGGAGGTGTAGGAGAGGTCGCAGCGAGGGAGATAGAAAGGCATGCGATTCTCCGAAGCAGTCACCGTAACCCAGGTGTAAACTCATAAACGGTAGACGCCGAGTAAGGGCGACACAGATGGCAGGGAGGAGTACGAGGGACACTAGAAAGGAAAACGCTCAGGGCTTCACCAGGGATCGGGTGCATTCCTTTCTCCCTCTAACAGAGGTTATCAGTAACCGGGCTAGTCGCTGGGAATCAAGAGTAAGCCAAAGAGGCGTGATCTCTTCTTCCTCACGGACCACCACGGGGTAAACTTACCTACCTGAAACTGGATGGGAAAGGCGATGACGGCCATAAGCGAGAGGTGCGTGGTGTCACGTGAGCTACGGTAGGGGGACGTGATGAGCTGAGTAGGTAAGGGGACGCTTTCTTGACCAAGTGACACCTGAGAAGAGATGAGAAGGGTGAGGCGGCATCGGTCAGCTGCAAACTAAACAGAGGGACACTGCCTGCAGAGGGGCAGCACGGGCCATGCGCCGTTGTAAGTATGCAGGCCTGAGAGGAGGCCACTGTGGGCAGGATGACTGAGAATGGAAGGAAGGAGCTGCAAGACGAGGCCGCAGAGATCACGCTCCACCCTGCCCAGGCGATGCCCTGCCCTGCGGACTAGCACACCCAGAGAGAGAGTACCGGTGCACAGCCAGCTGAGAAGCCTGCTCGAGGATGCAAGGCAAGGTTGCTTCTTTCACCAAGAAAGTCTTGCCTGGTAAACTAAACGGCGTATCGATGGAGCGGACACGTGATTTTACATTCTGAAGCAGGCGCCCCGCCTTACGGAACGGCGACGGTTCTCAGGGGGGCCGGGCAGGAGCCGCTCCGCGCGTCTGTCCCAGGGACCCACCCGCCTGCGGGACCTCCGGCCGCCTCGCAGGAAGCTACGACGCCCAGCCCCGTGGCTACCTGTGCAGCGAGGTGTACTCCGCGGACGCGTGCCACACACACTTCAAGTGGGAGGGCGGCCTGAGTGGCAAGGCGAGAGGCCGGCCTGCCGCGCGTACCAAGAAGGCGCTCTTCGGCCTGGGCCTAGGTGCTTGCGCCGCCCCCCTGGGCCTACCGGGCTCTGAGGGCCCTGCCCTGGACCCCCTGCCCCCCTGCCCTTGGTTCAGTCACAGCAGAGGTGGCCACACCCACACCCTCTGTGACCTCGGCGTTCCACCCTCCTGCAGCCCCGCCCGCCCCCCCTCCGCCGGTTGCCCTGGGCTACGGAAGCTGCATCCTGGGGCCAGGGGGTTCCCAGGAGGCCAAGGGAAGACACGATGGCCTTAAGTGAGTCGCAGAGGCCTTACGTGGGCTTGTGTGGTTGGGTTCACCTCTTACGTTTCACCGAACTCTGCGAGAAGACAGGGACCTGCAGCCTCACAGTTGGGCTCCACGGTAAGGTGTGCGGGACAGACCTCAAACTGACCCACGGCATGGAGCGACACCCGCCATCGAGAGGTCTACAAGAGAGCCGCTGCAGCTAGCCCACAGGTCCCAGAAAACCAGATGCCTCTTTATGTAAGTGAGTTTTGGGGAGATTTGTTGCAAAGCATTATCGCAGCAAGAGCTGACTAATACAACGTTCTCCAAATCACTGCCATGTCCACGGCTGCCACCGTGCCTACGTGTAAGGCAACTGTGTCCTCGAACTTTGAGAACTCCTGAATTCTCGGTGCCTCTCCAACACAATGTACGTGGCTAAGGTGTCCCCAGATAACCTCACTAACGTACCACCGAGACCGCCCTAAGCTTTTATTGAACGTAATGCAACGCTCTTTCTATTCGTTCTCTGTTTCTACGTGGGTAAAATGCTTTCCGTCAGTCTAAAAGGATGGAAAATCGGCACAAAACACTCTGTGGATAGTTGTTTTTCACAAAGGAAAATCACAAACGAAACAGGCATTTCGCCGGGTGCAGAGCACTAACGCCCCCTAGTGCCTCTCAATGCCAAGTGGACAGAGGCACTTCATTAAATATCGAATCCCAGCTCTCTCCGCTTGAGAGGGAGAGCAAGCCATTCTCAGGTGGAGGAGGGCTGTTTTCAGCAGCTATCTGCAACGTTCTGTGGACCTGGCCACTGTGTAGCTACAAGGAAACCTTTTGTCTGAGGAAGCTAACTAAAGAAACTTGAAAGTGGAGGAAGAGAGAAAGAATGAGACAACACCCTCATCTCGGTGACTCATCCACTTATTCGTTCACTTAGCAAATCAAATATCCACTACGCGTAGAGAGTCCTGGGCTGAAAACCCGCACAGAACACGGAGACGTACCCCCATTCGCAGGGAGGTTAGGTACCAGAGAGGGAGACAAGATGTAGATTACCTTACGGCAGTTCTGCACATGTCCTGTTAAAGTGTTTGCAGCTCCAGGGGAGAGAAGGGATCCAGAAATCGCTTGGATTCTCAGTGAAGTCTTCCCAGAGAAGGAGGTGCAAAATAGGCGGACTGGAAGAAACAAAAAAATTAACCTCGTGGGTAGATATGAAACGGAGCAGAGGTGCACAGATACTTAGACCCCGTTCTTTCTTGACACGTCTGGAAAGTGAAACTGAAGCCAAATTACGGAGGGCCTTGAGTGTCAGTCTTCGGAGCTTGGCCGTACGGGGTTGACAGCGGGTGCCACGGACGGCTCGGACGAGGGCAAGGGCATAACCCAAGAGCCCTGGGAGGTGTAGGAGAGGTCGCAGCGAGGGAGATAGAAAGGCATGCGATTCTCCGAAGCAGTCACCGTAACCCAGGTGTAAACTCATAAACGGTAGACGCCGAGTAAGGGCGACACAGATGGCAGGGAGGAGTACGAGGGACACTAGAAAGGAAAACGCTCAGGGCTTCACCAGGGATCGGGTGCATTCCTTTCTCCCTCTAACAGAGGTTATCAGTAACCGGGCTAGTCGCTGGGAATCAAGAGTAAGCCAAAGAGGCGTGATCTCTTCTTCCTCACGGACCACCACGGGGTAAACTTACCTACCTGAAACTGGATGGGAAAGGCGATGACGGCCATAAGCGAGAGGTGCGTGGTGTCACGTGAGCTACGGTAGGGGGACGTGATGAGCTGAGTAGGTAAGGGGACGCTTTCTTGACCAAGTGACACCTGAGAAGAGATGAGAAGGGTGAGGCGGCATCGGTCAGCTGCAAACTAAACAGAGGGACACTGCCTGCAGAGGGGCAGCACGGGTCATGCGCCGTTGTAAGTATGCAGGCCTGAGAGGAGGCCACTGTGGGCAGGATGACTGAGAATGGAAGGAAGGAGCTGCAAGACGAGGCCGCAGAGATCACGCTCCACCCTGCCCAGGCGATGCCCTGCCCTGCGGACTAGCACACCCAGAGAGAGAGTACCGGTGCACAGCCAGCTGAGAAGCCTGCTCGAGGATGCAAGGCAAGGCTGCTTCTTTCACCAAGAAAGTCTTGCCTGGTAAACTAAACGGCGTATCGATGGAGCGGACACGTGATTTTACATTCTGAAGCAGGCGCCCCGCCTTACGGAACGGCGACGGTTCTCAGGGGGGCCGGGCAGGAGCCGCTCCGCGCGTCTGTCCCAGGGACCCACCCGCCTGCGGGACCTCCGGCCGCCTCGCAGGAAGCTACGACGCCCAGCCCCGTGGCTACCTGTGCAGCGAGGTGTACTCCGCGGACGCGTGCCACACACGCTTCAAGTGGGAGGGCGCCCTGAGTGGCAAGGCGAGAGGCCGGCCTGACGCGCGTACCAAGAAGGCGCTCTTCGGCCTGGGCCTAGGTGCTTGCGCTGCCCCCCTGGGCCTACCGGGCTCTGAGGGCCCTGCCCTGGACCCCCTGCCCCCCTGCCCTTGGTTCAGTCACAGCAGAGGTGGCCACACCCACACCCTCTGTGACCTCGGCGTTCCACCCTCCTGCAGCCCCGCCCGCCCCCCCTCCGCCGGTTGCCCTGGGCTACGGAAGCTGCATCCTGGGGCCAGGGGGTTCCCAGGAGGCCAAGGGAAGACACGATGGCCTTAAGTGAGTCGCAGAGGCCTTACGTGGGCTTGTGTGGTTGGGTTCACCTCTTACGTTTCACCGAACTCTGCGAGAAGACAGGGACCTGCAGCCTCACAGTTGGGCTCCACGGTAAGGTGTGCGGGACAGACCTCAAACTGACCCACGGCATGGAGCGACACCCGCCATCGAGAGGTCTACAAGAGAGCCGCTGCAGCTAGCCCACAGGTCCCAGAAAACTAGATGCCTCTTTATGTAAGTGAGTTTTGGGGAGATTTGTTGCAAAGCATTATCGCAGCAAGAGCTGACTAATACAACGTTCTCCAAATCACTGCCATGTCCACGGCTGCCACCGTGCCTACGTGTAAGGCAACTGTGTCCTCGAACTTTGAGAACTCCTGAATTCTCGGTGCCTCTCCAACACAATGTACGTGGCTAAGGTGTCCCCAGATAACCTCACTAACGTACCACCGAGACCGCCCTAAGCTTTTATTGAACGTAATGCAACGCTCTTTCTATTCGTTCTCTGTTTCTACGTGGGTAAAATGCTTTCCGTCAGTCTAAAAGGATGGAAAATCGGCACAAAACACTCTGTGGATAGTTGTTTTTCACAAAGGAAAATCACAAACGAAACAGGCATTTCGCCGGGTGCAGAGCACTAACGCCCCCTAGTGCCTCTCAATGCCAAGTGGACAGAGGCACTTCATTAAATATCGAATCCCAGCTCTCTCCGCTTGAGAGGGAGAGCAAGCCATTCTCAGGTGGAGGAGGGCTGTTTTCAGCAGCTATCTGCAACGTTCTGTGGACCTGGCCACTGTGTAGCTACAAGGAAACCTTTTGTCTGAGGAACCTAACTAAAGAAACTTGAAAGTGGAGGAAGAGAGAAAGAATGAGACAACACCCTCATCTCGGTGACTCATCCACTTATTCGTTCACTTACCAAATCAAATATCCACTACGCGTAGAGAGTCCTGGGCTGAAAACCCGCACAGAACACGGAGACGTACCCCCATTCGCAGGGAGGTTAGGTACCAGAGAGGGAGACAAGATGTAGATTACCTTACGGCAGTTCCGCACATGTCCTGTTAAAGTGTTTGCAGCTCCAGGGGAGAGAAGGGATCCAGAAATCGCTTGGATTCTCAGTGAAGTCTTCCCAGAGAAGGAGGTGCAAAATAGGCGGACTGGAAGAAACAAAAAAATTAACCTCGTGGGTAGATATGAAACGGAGCAGAGGTTCACAGATACTTAGACCCCGTTCTTTCTTGACACGTCTGGAAAGTGAAACTGAAGCCAAATTACGGAGGGCCTTGAGTGTCAGTCTTCGGAGCTTGGCCGTACGGGGTTGACAGCGGGTGCCACGGACGGCTCGGACGAGGGCAAGGGCATAACCCAAGAGCCCTGGGAGGTGTAGGAGAGGTCGCAGCGAGGGAGATAGAAAGGCATGCGATTCTCCGAAGCAGTCACCGTAACCCAGGTGTAAACTCATAAACGGTAGACGCCGAGTAAGGGCGACACAGATGGCAGGGAGGAGTACGAGGGACACTAGAAAGGAAAACGCTCAGGGCTTCACCAGGGATCGGGTGCATTCCTTTCTCCCTCTAACAGAGGTTATCAGTAACCGGGCTAGTCGCTGGGAATCAAGAGTAAGCCAAACAGGCGTGATCTCTTCTTCCTCACGGACCACCACGGGGTAAACTTACCTACCTGAAACTGGATGGGAAAGGCGATGACGGCCATAAGCGAGAGGTGCGTGGTGTCACGTGAGCTACGGTAGGGGGACGTGATGAGCTGAGTAGGTAAGGGGACGCTTTCTTGACCAAGTGACACCTGAGAAGAGATGAGAAGGGTGAGGGGGCATCGGTCAGCTGCAAACTAAACAGAGGGACACTGCCTGCAGAGGGGCAGCACGGGCCATGCGCCGTTGTAAGTATGCAGGCCTGAGAGGAGGCCACTGTGGGCAGGATGACTGAGAATGGAAGGAAGGAGCTGCAAGACGAGGCCGCAGAGATCACGCTCCACCCTGCCCAGGCGATGCCCTGCCCTGCGGACTAGCACACCCAGAGAGAGAGTACCGGTGCACAGCCAGCTGAGAAGCCTGCTCGAGGATGCAAGGCAAGGCTGCTTCTTTCACCAAGAAAGTCTTGCCTGGTAAACTAAACGGCGTATCGATGGAGCGGACACGTGATTTTACATTCTGAAGCAGGCGCCCCGCCTTACGGAACGGCGACGGTTCTCAGGGGGGCCGGGCAGGAGCCGCTCCGCGCGTCTGTCCCAGGGACCCACCCGCCTGCGGGACCTCCGGCCGCCTCGCAGGAAGCTACGACGCCCAGCCCCGTGGCTACCTGTGCAGCGAGGTGTACTCCGCGGACGCGTGCCACACACACTTCAAGTGGGAGGGCGGCCTGAGGGGCAAGGCGAGAGGCCGGCCTGCCGTGCGTACCAAGAAGGCGCTCTTCGGCCTGGGCCTAGGTGCTTGCGCCGCCCCCCTGGGCCTACCGGGCTCTGAGGGCCCTGCCCTGGACCCCCTGCCCCCCTGCCCTTGGTTCAGTCACAGCAGAGGTGGCCACACCCACACCCTCTGTGACCTCGGCGTTCCACCCTCCTGCAGCCCCGCCCGCCCCCCCTCCGCCGGTTGCCCTGGGCTACGGAAGCTGCATCCTGGGGCCAGGGGGTTCCCAGGAGGCCAAGGGAAGACACGATGGCCTTAAGTGAGTCGCAGAGGCCTTACGTGGGCTTGTGTGGTTGGGTTCACCTCTTACGTTTCACCGAACTCTGCGAGAAGACAGGGACCTGCAGCCTCACAGTTGGGCTCCACGGTAAGGTGTGCGGGACAGACCTCAAACTGACCCACGGCATGGAGCGACACCCGCCATCGAGAGGTCTACAAGAGAGCCGCTGCAGCTAGCCCACAGGTCCCAGAAAACTAGATGCCTCTTTATGTAAGTGAGTTTTGGGGAGATTTGTTGCAAAGCATTATCGCAGCAAGAGCTGACTAATACAACGTTCTCCAAATCACTGCCATGTCCACGGCTGCCACCGTGCCTACGTGTAAGGCAACTGTGTCCTCGAACTTTGAGAACTCCTGAATTCTCGGTGCCTCTCCAACACAATGTACGTGGCTAAGGTGTCCCCAGATAACCTCACTAACGTACCACCGAGACCGCCCTAAGCTTTTATTGAACGTAATGCAACGCTCTTTCTATTCGTTCTCTGTTTCTACGTGGGTAAAATGCTTTCCGTCAGTCGAAAAGGATGGAAAATCGGCACAAAACACTCTGTGGATAGTTGTTTTTCACAAAGGAAAATCACAAACGAAACAGGCATTTCGCCGGGTGCAGAGCACTAACGCCCCCTAGTGCCTCTCAATGCCAAGTGGACAGAGGCACTTCATTAAATATCGAATCCCAGCTCTCTCCGCTTGAGAGGGAGAGCAAGCCATTCTCAGGTGGAGGAGGGCTGTTTTCAGCAGCTATCTGCAACGTTCTGTGGACCTGGCCACTGTGTAGCTACAAGGAAACCTTTTGTCTGAGGAAGCTAACTAAAGAAACTTGAAAGTGGAGGAAGAGAGAAAGAATGAGACAACACCCTCATCTCGGTGACTCATCCACTTATTCGTTCACTTACCAAATCAAATATCCACTACGCGTAGAGAGTCCTGGGCTGAAAACCCGCACAGAACACGGAGACGTACCCCCATTCGCAGGGAGGTTAGGTACCAGAGAGGGAGACAAGATGTAGATTACCTTACGGCAGTTCCGCACATGTCCTGTTAAAGTGTTTGCAGCTCCAGGGGAGAGAAGGGATCCAGAAATCGCTTGGATTCTCAGTGAAGTCTTCCCAGAGAAGGAGGTGCAAAATAGGCGGACTGGAAGAAACAAAAAAATTAACCTCGTGGGTAGATATGAAACGGAGCAGAGGTTCACAGATACTTAGACCCCGTTCTTTCTTGACACGTCTGGAAAGTGAAACTGAAGCCAAATTACGGAGGGCCTTGAGTGTCAGTCTTCGGAGCTTGGCCGTACGGGGTTGACAGCGGGTGCCACGGACGGCTCGGACGAGGGCAAGGGCATAACCCAAGAGCCCTGGGAGGTGTAGGAGAGGTCGCAGCGAGGGAGATAGAAAGGCATGCGATTCTCCGAAGCAGTCACCGTAACCCAGGTGTAAACTCATAAACGGTAGACGCCGAGTAAGGGCGACACAGATGGCAGGGAGGAGTACGAGGGACACTAGAAAGGAAAACGCTCAGGGCTTCACCAGGGATCGGGTGCATTCCTTTCTCCCTCTAACAGAGGTTATCAGTAACCGGGCTAGTCGCTGGGAATCAAGAGTAAGCCAAAGAGGCGTGATCTCTTCTTCCTCACGGACCACCACGGGGTAAACTTACCTACCTGAAACTGGATGGGAAAGGCGATGACGGCCATAAGCGAGAGGTGCGTGGTGTCACGTGAGCTACGGTAGGGGGACGTGATGAGCTGAGTAGGTAAGGGGACGCTTTCTTGACCAAGTGACACCTGAGAAGAGATGAGAAGGGTGAGGCGGCATCGGTCAGCTGCAAACTAAACAGAGGGACACTGCCTGCAGAGGGGCAGCACGGGCCATGCGCCGTTGTAAGTATGCAGGCCTGAGAGGAGGCCACTGTGGGCAGGATGACTGAGAATGGAAGGAAGGAGCTGCAAGACGAGGCCGCAGAGATCACGCTCCACACTGCCCAGGCGATGCCCTGCCCTGCGGACTAGCACACCCAGAGAGAGAGTACCGGTGCACAGCCAGCTGAGAAGCCTGCTCGAGAATGCAAGGCAAGGCTGCTTCTTTCACCAAGAAAGTCTTGCCTGGTAAACTAAACGGCGTATCGATGGAGCGGACACGTGATTTTACATTCTGAAGCAGGCGCCCCGCCTTACGGAACGGCGACGGTTCTCAGGGGGGCCGGGCAGGAGCCGCTCCGCGCGTCTGTCCCAGGGACCCACCCGCCTGCGGGACCTCCGGCCGCCTCGCAGGAAGCTACGACGCCCAGCCCCGTGGCTACCTGTGCAGCGAGGTGTACTCCGCGGACGCGTGCCACACACACTTCAAGTGGGAGGGCGGCCTGAGTGGCAAGGCGAGAGGCCGGCCTGCCGCGCGTACCAAGAAGGCGCTCTTCGGCCTGGGCCTAGGTGCTTGCGCCGCCCCCCCGGGCCTACCGGGCTCTGAGGGCCCTGCCCTGGACCCCCTGCCCCCCTGCCCTTGGTTCAGTCACAGCAGAGGTGGCCACACCCACACCCTCTGTGACCTCGGCGTTCCACCCTCCTGCAGACCCGCCCGCCCCCCCTCTGCCGGTTGCCCTGGGCTACGGAAGCTGCATCCTGGGGCCAGGGGGTTCCCAGGAGGCCAAGGGAAGACACGATGGCCTTAAGTGAGTCGCTGATCTTACGTGGGCTTGTGTGGTTGGGTTCACCTCTTACGTTTCACCGAACTCTGCGAGAAGACAGGGACCTGCAGCCTCACAGTTGGGCTCCACGGTAAGGTGTGCGGGACAGACCTCAAACTGACCCACGGCATGGAGCGACACCCGCCATCGAGAGGTCTACAAGAGAGCCGCTGCAGCTAGCCCACAGGTCCCAGAAAACTAGATGCCTCTTTATGTAAGTGAGTTTTGGGGAGATTTGTTGCAAAGCATTATCGCAGCAAGAGCTGACTAATACAACGTTCTCCAAATCACTGCCATGTCCACGGCTGCCACCGTGCCTACGTGTAAGGCAACTGTGTCCTCGAACTTTGAGAACTCCTGAATTCTCGGTGCCTCTCCAACACAATGTACGTGGCTAAGGTGTCCCCAGATAACCTCACTAACGTACCACCGAGACCGCCCTAAGCTTTTATTGAACGTAATGCAACGCTCTTTCTATTCGTTCTCTGTTTCTACGTGGGTAAAATGCTTTCCGTCAGTCTAAAAGGATGGAAAATCGGCACAAAACACTCTGTGGATAGTTGTTTTTCACAAAGGAAAATCACAAACGAAACAGGCATTTCGCCGGGTGCAGAGCACTAACGCCCCCTAGTGCCTCTCAATGCCAAGTGGACAGAGGCACTTCATTAAATATCGAATCCCAGCTCTCTCCGCTTGAGAGGGAGAGCAAGCCATTCTCAGGTGGAGGAGGGCTGTTTTCAGCAGCTATCTGCAACGTTCTGTGGACCTGGCCACTGTGTAGCTACAAGGAAACCTTTTGTCTGAGGAACCTAACTAAAGAAACTTGAAAGTGGAGGAAGAGAGAAAGAATGAGACAACACCCTCATCTCGGTGACTCATCCACTTATTCGTTCACTTACCAAATCAAATATCCACTACGCGTAGAGAGTCCTGGGCTGAAAACCCGCACAGAACACGGAGACGTACCCCCATTCGCAGGGAGGTTAGGTACCAGAGAGGGAGACAAGATGTAGATTACCTTACGGCAGTTCCGCACATGTCCTGTTAAAGTGTTTGCACCTCCAGGGGAGAGAAGGGATCCAGAAATCGCTTGGATTCTCAGTGAAGTCTTCCCAGAGAAGGAGGTGCAAAATAGGCGGACTGGAAGAAACAAAAAAATTAACCTCGTGGGTAGATATGAAACGGAGCAGAGGTTCACAGATACTTAGACCCCGTTCTTTCTTGACACGTCTGGAAAGTGAAACTGAAGGCAAATTACGGAGGGCCTTGAGTGTCAGTCTTCGGAGCTTGGCCGTACGGGGTTGACAGCGGGTGCCACGGACGGCTCGGACGAGGGCAAGGGCATAACCCAAGAGCCCTGGGAGGTGTAGGAGAGGTCGCAGCGAGGGAGATAGAAAGGCATGCGATTCTCCGAAGCAGTCACCGTAACCCAGGTGTAAACTCATAAACGGTAGACGCCGAGTAAGGGCGACACAGATGGCAGGGAGGAGTACGAGGGACACTAGAAAGGAAAACGCTCAGGGCTTCACCAGGGATCGGGTGCATTCCTTTCTCCCTCTAACAGAGGTTATCAGTAACCGGGCTAGTCGCTGGGAATCAAGAGTAAGCCAAACAGGCGTGATCTCTTCTTCCTCACGGACCACGGGGTAAACTTACCTACCTGAAACTGGATGGGAAAGGCGATGACGGCCATAAGCGAGAGGTGCGTGGTGTCACATGAGCTACGGTAGGGGGACGTGATGAGCTGAGTAGGTAAGGGGACGCTTTCTTGACCAAGTGACACCTGAGAAGAGATGAGAAGGGTGAGGCGGCATCGGTCAGCTGCAAACTAAACAGAGGGACACTGCCTGCAGAGGGGCAGCACGGGCCATGCGCCGTTGTAAGTATGCAGGCCTGAGAGGAGGCCACTGTGGGCAGGATGACTGAGAATGGAAGGAAGGAGCTGCAAGACGAGGCCGCAGAGATCACGCTCCACCCTGCCCAGGCGATGCCCTGCCCTGCGGACTAGCACACCCAGAGAGAGAGTACCGGTGCACAGCCAGCTGAGAAGCCTGCTCGAGGATGCAAGGCAAGGCTGCTTCTTTCACCAAGAAAGTCTTGCCTGGTAAACTAAACGGCGTATCGATGGAGCGGACACGTGATTTTACATTCTGAAGCAGGCGCCCCGCCTTACGGAACGGCGACGGTTCTCAGGGGGGCCGGGCAGGAGCCGCTCCGCGCGTCTGTCCCAGGGACCCACCCGCCTGCGGGACCTCCGGCCGCCTTGCAGGAAGCTACGACGCCCAGCCCCGTGGCTACCTGTGCAGCGAGGTGTACTCCGCGGACGCGTGCCACACACACTTCAAGTGGGAGCGCGGCCTGAGTGGCAAGGCGAGAGGCCGGCCTGCCGCGCGTACCAAGAAGGCGCTCTTCGGCCTGGGCCTAGGTGCTTGCGCCGCCCCCCTGGGCCTACCGGGCTCTGAGGGCCCTGCCCTGGACCCCCTGCCCCCCTGCCCTTGGTTCAGTCACAACAGAGGTGGCCACACCCACACCCTCTGTGACCTCCGCGTTCCACCCTCCTGCAGCCCCGCCCGCCCCCCCTCCGCCGGTTGCCCCGGGCTACGGAAGCTGCATCCTGGGGCCAGGGGGTTCCCAGGAGGCCAAGGGAAGACACGATGGCCTTAAGTGAGTCGCAGAGGCCTTACGTGGGCTTGTGTGGTTGGGTTCACCTCTTACGTTTCACCGAACTCTGCGAGAAGACAGGGACCTGCAGCCTCACAGTTGGGCTCCACGGTAAGGTGTGCGGGACAGACCTCAAACTGACCCACGGCATGGAGCGACACCCGCCATCGAGAGGTCTACAAGAGAGCCGCTGCAGCTAGCCCACAGGTCCCAGAAAACCAGATGCCTCTTTATGTAAGTGAGTTTTGGGGAGATTTGTTGCAAAGCATTATCGCAGCAAGAGCTGACTAATACAACGTTCTCCAAATCACTGCCATGTCCACGGCTGCCACCGTGCCTACGTGTAAGGCAACTGTGTCCTCGAACTTTGAGAACTCCTGAATTCTCGGTGCCTCTCCAACACAATGTACGTGGCTAAGGTGTCCCCAGATAACCTCACTAACGTACCACCGAGACCGCCCTAAGCTTTTATTGAACGTAATGCAACGCTCTTTCTATTCGTTCTCTGTTTCTACGTGGGTAAAATGCTTTCCGTCAGTCTAAAAGGATGGAAAATCGGCACAAAACACTCTGTGGATAGTTGTTTTTCACAAAGGAAAATCACAAACGAAACAGGCATTTCGCCGGGTGCAGAGCACTAACGCCCCCTAGTGCCTCTCAATGCCAAGTGGACAGAGGCACTTCATTAAATATAGAATCCCAGCTCTCTCCGCTTGAGAGGGAGAGCAAGCCATTCTCAGGTGGAGGAGGGCTGTTTTCAGCAGCTATCTGCAACGTTCTGTGGACCTGGCCACTGTGTAGCTACAAGGAAACCTTTTGTCTGAGGAACCTAACTAAAGAAACTTGAAAGTGGAGGAAGAGAGAAAGAATGAGACAACACCCTCATCTCGGTGACTCATCCACTTATTCGTTCACTTAGCAAATCAAATATCCACTACGCGTAGAGAGTCCTGGGCTGAAAACCCGCACAGAACACGGAGACGTACCCCCATTCGCAGGGAGGTTAGGTACCAGAGAGGGAGACAAGATGTAGATTACCTTACGGCAGTTCTGCACATGTCCTGTTAAAGTGTTTGCAGCTCCAGGGGAGAGAAGGGATCCAGAAATCGCTTGGATTCTCAGTGAAGTCTTCCCAGAGAAGGAGGTGCAAAATAGGCGGACTGGAAGAAACAAAAAAATTAACCTCGTGGGTAGATATGAAACGGAGCAGAGGTTCACAGATACTTAGACCCCGTTCTTTCTTGACACGTCTGGAAAGTGAAACTGAAGCCAAATTACGGAGGGCCTTGAGTGTCAGTCTTCGGAGCTTGGCCGTACGGGGTTGACAGCGGGTGCCACGGACGGCTCGGACGAGGGCAAGGGCATAACCCAAGAGCCCTGGGAGGTGTAGGAGAGGTCGCAGCGAGGGAGATAGAAAGGCATGCGATTCTCCAAAGCAGTCACCGTAACCCAGGTGTAAACTCATAAACGGTAGACGCCGAGTAAGGGCGACACAGATGGCAGGGAGGAGTACGAGGGACACTAGAAAGGAAAACGCTCAGGGCTTCACCAGGGATCGGGTGCATTCCTTTCTCCCTCTAACAGAGGTTATCAGTAACCGGGCTAGTCACTGGGAATCAAGAGTAAGCCAAAGAGGCGTGATCTCTTCTTCCTCACGGACCACCACGGGGTAAACTTACCTACCTGAAACTGGATGGGAAAGGCGATGACGGCCATAAGCGAGAGGTGCGTGGTGTCACGTGAGCTACGGTAGGGGGACGTGATGAGCTGAGTAGGTAAGGGGACGCTTTCTTGACCAAGTGACACCTGAGAAGAGATGAGAAGGGTGAGGCGGCATCGGTCAGCTGCAAACTAAACAGAGGGACACTGCCTGCAGAGGGGCAGCACGGGCCATGCGCCGTTGTAAGTATGCAGGCCTGAGAGGAGGCCACTGTGGGCAGGATGACTGAGAATGGAAGGAAGGAGCTGCAAGACGAGGCCGCAGAGATCACGCTCCACCCTGCCCAGGCGATGCCCTGCCCTGCGGACTAGCACACCCAGAGAGAGAGTACCGGTGCACAGCCAGCTGAGAAGCCTGCTCGAGAATGCAAGGCAAGGCTGCTTCTTTCACCAAGAAAGTCTTGCCTGGTAAACTAAACAGCGTATCGATGGAGCGGACACGTGATTTTACATTCTGAAGCAGGCGCCCCGCCTTACGGAACGGCGACGGTTCTCAGGGGGGCCGGGCAGGAGCCGCTCCGCGCGTCTGTCCCAGGGACCCACCCGCCTGCGGGACCTCCGGCCGCCTCGCAGGAAGCTACGACGCCCAGCCCCGTGGCTACCTGTGCAGCGAGGTGTACTCCGCGGACGCGTGCCACACACACTTCAAGTGGGAGGGCGGCCTGAGTGGCAAGGCGAGAGGCCGGCCTGCCGCGCGTACCAAGAAGGCGCTCTTCGGCCTGGGCCTAGGTGCTTGCGCCGCCCCCCTGGGCCTACCGGGCTCTGAGGGCCCTGCCCTGGACCCCCTGCCCCCCTGCCCTTGGTTCAGTCACAGCAGAGGTGGCCACACCCACACCCTCTGTGACCTCGGCGTTCCACCCTCCTGCAGCCCCGCCCGCCCCCCCTCCGCCGGTTGCCCTGGGCTACGGAAGCTGCATCCTGGGGCCAGGGGGTTCCCAGGAGGCCAAGGGAAGACACGATGGCCTTAAGTGAGTCGCAGAGGCCTTACGTGGGCTTGTGTGGTTGGGTTCACCTCTTACGTTTCACCGAACTCTGCGAGAAGACAGGGACCTGCAGCCTCACAGTTGGGCTCCACGGTAAGGTGTGCGGGACAGACCTCAAACTGACCCACGGCATGGAGCGACACCCGCCATCGAGAGGTCTACAAGAGAGCCGCTGCAGCTAGCCCACAGGTCCCAGAAAACTAGATGCCTCTTTATGTAAGTGAGTTTTGGGGAGATTTGTTGCAAAGCATTATCGCAGCAAGAGCTGACTAATACAACGTTCTCCAAATCACTGCCATGTCCACGGCTGCCACCGTGCCTACGTGTAAGGCAACTGTGTCCTCGAACTTTGAGAACTCCTGAATTCTCGGTGCCTCTCCAACACAATGTACGTGGCTAAGGTGTCCCCAGATAACCTCACTAACGTACCACCGAGACCGCCCTAAGCTTTTATTGAACGTAATGCAACGCTCTTTCTATTCGTTCTCTGTTTCTACGTGGGTAAAATGCTTTCCGTCAGTCTAAAAGGATGGAAAATCGGCACAAAACACTCTGTGGATAGTTGTTTTTCACAAAGGAAAATCACAAACGAAACAGGCATTTCGCCGGGTGCAGAGCACTAACGCCCCCTAGTGCCTCTCAATGCCAAGTGGACAGAGGCACTTCATTAAATATCGAATCCCAGCTCTCTCCGCTTGAGAGGGAGAGCAAGCCATTCTCAGGTGGAGGAGGGCTGTTTTCAGCAGCTATCTGCAACGTTCTGTGGACCTGGCCACTGTGTAGCTACAAGGAAACCTTTTGTCTGAGGAACCTAACTAAAGAAACTTGAAAGTGGAGGAAGAGAGAAAGAATGAGACAACACCCTCATCTCGGTGACTCATCCACTTATTCGTTCACTTACCAAATCAAATATCCACTACGCGTAGAGAGTCCTGGGCTGAAAACCCGCACAGAACACGGAGACGTACCCCCATTCGCAGGGAGGTTAGGTACCAGAGAGGGAGACAAGATGTAGATTACCTTACGGCAGTTCCGCACATGTCCTGTTAAAGTGTTTGCAGCTCCAGGGGAGAGAAGGGATCCAGAAATCGCTTGGATTCTCAGTGAAGTCTTCCCAGAGAAGGAGGTGCAAAATAGGCGGACTGGAAGAAACAAAAAAATTAACCTCGTGGGTAGATATGAAACGGAGCAGAGCTGCACAGATACTTAGACCCCGTTCTTTCTTGACACGTCTGGAAAGTGAAACTGAAGCCAAATTACGGAGGGCCTTGAGTGTCAGTCTTCGGAGCTTGGCCGTACGGGGTTGACAGCGGGTGCCACGGACGGCTCGGACGAGGGCAAGGGCATAACCCAAGAGCCCTGGGAGGTGTAGGAGAGGTCGCAGCGAGGGAGATAGAAAGGCATGCGATTCTCCGAAGCAGTCACCGTAACCCAGGTGTAAACTCATAAACGGTAGACGCCGAGTAAGGGCGACACAGATGGCAGGGAGGAGTACGAGGGACACTAGAAAGGAAAACGCTCAGGGCTTCACCAGGGATCGGGTGCATTCCTTTCTCCCTCTAACAGAGGTTATCAGTAACCGGGCTAGTCGCTGGGAATCAAGAGTAAGCCAAAGAGGCGTGATCTCTTCTTCCTCACGGACCACCACGGGGTAAACTTACCTACCTGAAACTGGATGGGAAAGGCGATGACGGCCATAAGCGAGAGGTGCGTGGTGTCACGTGAGCTACGGTAGGGGGACGTGATGAGCTGAGTAGGTAAGGGGACGCTTTCTTGACCAAGTGACACCTGAGAAGAGATGAGAAGGGTGAGGCGGCATCGGTCAGCTGCAAACTAAACAGAGGGACACTGCCTGCAGAGGGGCAGCACGGGCCATGCGCCGTTGTAAGTATGCAGGCCTGAGAGGAGGCCACTGTGGGCAGGATGACTGAGAATGGAAGGAAGGAGCTGCAAGACGAGGCCGCAGAGATCACGCTCCACCCTGCCCAGGCGATGCCCTGCCCTGCGGACTAGCACACCCAGAGAGAGAGTACCGGTGCACAGCCAGCTGAGAAGCCTGCTCGAGGATGCAAGGCAAGGCTGCTTCTTTCACCAAGAAAGTCTTGCCTGGTAAACTAAACGGCGTATCGATGGAGCGGACACGTGATTTTACATTCTGAAGCAGGCGCCCCGCCTTACGGAACGGCGACGGTTCTCAGGGGGGCCGGGCAGGAGCCGCTCCGCGCGTCTGTCCCAGGGACCCACCCGCCTGCGGGACCTCCGGCCGCCTCGCAGGAAGCTACGACGCCCAGCCCCGTGGCTACCTGTGCAGCGAGGTGTACTCCGCGGACGCGTGCCACACACGCTTCAAGTGGGAGGGCGCCCTGAGTGGCAAGGCGAGAGGCCGGCCTGCCGCGCGTACCAAGAAGGCGCTCTTCGGCCTGGGCCTAGGTGCTTGCGCCGCCCCCCTGGGCCTACCGGGCTCTGAGGGCCCTGCCCTGGACCCCCTGCCCCCCTGCCCTTGGTTCAGTCACAGCAGAGGTGGCCACACCCACACCCTCTGTGACCTCGGCGTTCCACCCTCCTGCAGCCCCACCCGCCCCCCCTCCGCCGGTTGCCCTGGGCTACGGAAGCTGCATCCTGGGGCCAGGGGGTTCCCAGGAGGCCAAGGGAAGACACGATGGCCTTAAGTGAGTCGCAGAGGCCTTACGTGGGCTTGTGTGGTTGGGTTCACCTCTTACGTTTCACCGAACTCTGCGAGAAGACAGGGACCTGCAGCCTCACAGTTGGGCTCCACGGTAAGGTGTGCGGGACAGACCTCAAACTGACCCACGGCATGGAGCGACACCCGCCATCGAGAGGTCTACAAGAGAGCCGCTGCAGCTAGCCCACAGGTCCCAGAAAACTAGATGCCTCTTTATGTAAGTGAGTTTTGGGGAGATTTGTTGCAAAGCATTATCGCAGCAAGAGCTGACTAATACAACGTTCTCCAAATCACTGCCATGTCCACGGCTGCCACCGTGCCTACGTGTAAGGCAACTGTGTCCTCGAACTTTGAGAACTCCTGAATTCTCGGTGCCTCTCCAACACAATGTACGTGGCTAAGGTGTCCCCAGATAACCTCACTAACGTACCACCGAGACCGCCCTAAGCTTTTATTGAACGTAATGCAACGCTCTTTCTATTCGTTCTCTGTTTCTACGTGGGTAAAATGCTTTCCGTCAGTCTAAAAGGATGGAAAATCGGCACAAAACACTCTGTGGATAGTTGTTTTTCACAAAGGAAAATCACAAACGAAACAGGCATTTCGCCGGGTGCAGAGCACTAACGCCCCCTAGTGCCTCTCAATGCCAAGTGGACAGAGGCACTTCATTAAATATCGAATCCCAGCTCTCTCCGCTTGAGAGGGAGAGCAAGCCATTCTCAGGTGGAGGAGGGCTGTTTTCAGCAGCTATCTGCAACGTTCTGTGGACCTGGCCACTGTGTAGCTACAAGGAAACCTTTTGTCTGAGGAACCTAACTAAAGAAACTTGAAAGTGGAGGAAGAGAGAAAGAATGAGACAACACCCTCATCTCGGTGACTCATCCACTTATTCGTTCACTTACCAAATCAAATATCCACTACGCGTAGAGAGTCCTGGACTGAAAACCCGCACAGAACACGGAGACGTACCCCCATTCGCAGGGAGGTTAGGTACCAGAGAGGGAGACAAGATGTAGATTACCTTACGGCAGTTCCGCACATGTCCTGTTAAAGTGTTTGCAGCTCCAGGGGAGAGAAGGGATCCAGAAATCGCTTGGATTCTCAGTGAAGTCTTCCCAGAGAAGGAGGTGCAAAATAGGCGGACTGGAAGAAACAAAAAAATTAACCTCGTGGGTAGATATGAAACGGAGCAGAGGTTCACAGATACTTAGACCCCGTTCTTTCTTGACACGTCTGGAAAGTGAAACTGAAGCCAAATTACGGAGGGCCTTGAGTGTCAGTCTTCGGAGCTTGGCCGTACGGGGTTGACAGCGGGTGCCACGGACGGCTCGGACGAGGGCAAGGGCATAACCCAAGAGCCCTGGGAGGTGTAGGAGAGGTCGCAGCGAGGGAGATAGAAAGGCATGCGATTCTCCGAAGCAGTCACCGTAACCCAGGTGTAAACTCATAAACGGTAGACGCCGAGTAAGGGCGACACAGATGGCAGGGAGGAGTACGAGGGACACTAGAAAGGAAAACGCTCAGGGCTTCACCAGGGATCGGGTGCATTCCTTTCTCCCTCTAACAGAGGTTATCAGTAACCGGGCTAGTCGCTGGGAATCAAGAGTAAGCCAAAGAGGCGTGATCTCTTCTTCCTCACGGACCACCACGGGGTAAACTTACCTACCTGAAACTGGATGGGAAAGGCGATGACGGCCATAAGCGAGAGGTGCGTGGTGTCACGTGAGCTACGGTAGGGGGACGTGATGAGCTGAGTAGGTAAGGGGACGCTTTCTTGACCAAGTGACACCTGAGAAGAGATGAGAAGGGTGAGGCGGCATCGGTCAGCTGCAAACTAAACAGAGGGACACTGCCTGCAGAGGGGCAGCACGGGCCATGCGCCGTTGTAAGTATGCAGGCCTGAGAGGAGGCCACTGTGGGCAGGATGACTGAGAATGGAAGGAAGGAGCTGCAAGACGAGGCCGCAGAGATCACGCTCCACCCTGCCCAGGCGATGCCCTGCCCTGCGGACTAGCACACCCAGAGAGAGAGTACCGGTGCACAGCCAGCTGAGAAGCCTGCTCGAGGATGCAAGGCAAGGCTGCTTCTTTCACCAAGAAAGTCTTGCCTGGTAAACTAAACGGCGTATCGATGGAGCGGACACGTGATTTTACATTCTGAAGCAGGCGCCCCGCCTTACGGAACGGCGACGGTTCTCAGGGGGGCCGGGCAGGAGCCGCTCCGCGCGTCTGTCCCAGGGACCCACCCGCCTGCGGGACCTCCGGCCGCCTCGCAGGAAGCTACGACGCCCAGCCCCGTGGCTACCTGTGCAGCGAGGTGTACTCCGCGGACGCGTGCCACACACACTTCAAGTGGGAGGGCGGCCTGAGGGGCAAGGCGAGAGGCCGGCCTGCCGTGCGTACCAAGAAGGCGCTCTTCGGCCTGGGCCTAGGTGCTTGCGCCGCCCCCCTGGGCCTACCGGGCTCTGAGGGCCCTGCCCTGGACCCCCTGCCCCCCTGCCCTTGGTTCAGTCACAGCAGAGGTGGCCACACCCACACCCTCTGTGACCTCGGCGTTCCACCCTCCTGCAGCCCCGCCCGCCCCCCCTCCGCCGGTTGCCCTGGGCTACGGAAGCTGCATCCTGGGGCCAGGGGGTTCCCAGGAGGCCAAGGGAAGACACGATGGCCTTAAGTGAGTCGCAGAGGCCTTACGTGGGCTTGTGTGGTTGGGTTCACCTCTTACGTTTCACCGAACTCTGCGAGAAGACAGGGACCTGCAGCCTCACAGTTGGGCTCCACGGTAAGGTGTGCGGGACAGACCTCAAACTGACCCACGGCATGGAGCGACACCCGCCATCGAGAGGTCTACAAGAGAGCCGCTGCAGCTAGCCCACAGGTCCCAGAAAACTAGATGCCTCTTTATGTAAGTGAGTTTTGGGGAGATTTGTTGCAAAGCATTATCGCAGCAAGAGCTGACTAATACAACGTTCTCCAAATCACTGCCATGTCCACGGCTGCCACCGTGCCTACGTGTAAGGCAACTGTGTCCTCGAACTTTGAGAACTCCTGAATTCTCGGTGCCTCTCCAACACAATGTACGTGGCTAAGGTGTCCCCAGATAACCTCACTAACGTACCACCGAGACCGCCCTAAGCTTTTATTGAACGTAATGCAACGCTCTTTCTATTCGTTCTCTGTTTCTACGTGGGTAAAATGCTTTCCGTCAGTCGAAAAGGATGGAAAATCGGCACAAAACACTCTGTGGATAGTTGTTTTTCACAAAGGAAAATCACAAACGAAACAGGCATTTCGCCGGGTGCAGAGCACTAACGCCCCCTAGTGCCTCTCAATGCCAAGTGGACAGAGGCACTTCATTAAATATCGAATCCCAGCTCTCTCCGCTTGAGAGGGAGAGCAAGCCATTCTCAGGTGGAGGAGGGCTGTTTTCAGCAGCTATCTGCAACGTTCTGTGGACCTGGCCACTGTGTAGCTACAAGGAAACCTTTTGTCTGAGGAAGCTAACTAAAGAAACTTGAAAGTGGAGGAAGAGAGAAAGAATGAGACAACACCCTCATCTCGGTGACTCATCCACTTATTCGTTCACTTACCAAATCAAATATCCACTACGCGTAGAGAGTCCTGGGCTGAAAACCCGCACAGAACACGGAGACGTACCCCCATTCGCAGGGAGGTTAGGTACCAGAGAGGGAGACAACATGTAGATTACCTTACGGCAGTTCCGCACATGTCCTGTTAAAGTGTTTGCAGCTCCAGGGGAGAGAAGGGATCCAGAAATCGCTTGGATTCTCAGTGAAGTCTTCCCAGAGAAGGAGGTGCAAAATAGGCGGACTGGAAGAAACAAAAAAATTAACCTCGTGGGTAGATATGAAACGGAGCAGAGGTTCACAGATACTTAGACCCCGTTCTTTCTTGACACGTCTGGAAAGTGAAACTGAAGCCAAATTACGGAGGGCCTTGAGTGTCAGTCTTCGGAGCTTGGCCGTACGGGGTTGACAGCGGGTGCCATGGACGGCTCGGACGAGGGCAAGGGCATAACCCAAGAGCCCTGGGAGGTGTAGGAGAGGTCGCAGCGAGGGAGATAGAAAGGCATGCGATTCTCCGAAGCAGTCACCGTAACCCAGGTGTAAACTCATAAACGGTAGACGCCGAGTAAGGGCGACACAGATGGCAGGGAGGAGTACGAGGGACACTAGAAAGGAAAACGCTCAGGGCTTCACCAGGGATCGGGTGCATTCCTTTCTCCCTCTAACAGAGGTTATCAGTAACCGGGCTAGTCGCTGGGAATCAAGAGTAAGCCAAAGAGGCGTGATCTCTTCTTCCTCACGGACCACCACGGGGTAAACTTACCTACCTGAAACTGGATGGGAAAGGCGATGACGGCCATAAGCGAGAGGTGCGTGGTGTCACGTGAGCTACGGTAGGGGGACGTGATGAGCTGAGTAGGTAAGGGGACGCTTTCTTGACCAAGTGACACCTGAGAAGAGATGAGAAGGGTGAGGCGGCATCGGTCAGCTGCAAACTAAACAGAGGGACACTGCCTGCAGAGGGGCAGCACGGGCCATGCGCCGTTGTAAGTATGCAGGCCTGAGAGGAGGCCACTGTGGGCAGGATGACTGAGAATGGAAGGAAGGAGCTGCAAGACGAGGCCGCAGAGATCACGCTCCACCCTGCCCAGGCGATGCCCTGCCCTGCGGACTAGCACACCCAGAGAGAGAGTACCGGTGCACAGCCAGCTGAGAAGCCTGCTCGAGGATGCAAGGCAAGGCTGCTTCTTTCACCAAGAAAGTCTTGCCTGGTAAACTAAACGGCGTATCGATGGAGCGGACACGTGATTTTACATTCTGAAGCAGGCGCCCCGCCTTACGGAACGGCGACGGTTCTCAGGGGGGCCGGGCAGGAGCCGCTCCGCGCGTCTGTCCCAGGGACCCACCCGCCTGCGGGACCTCCGGCCGCCTCGCAGGAAGCTACGACGCCCAGCCCCGTGGCTACCTGTGCAGCGAGGTGTACTCCGCGGACGCGTGCCACACACACTTCAAGTGGGAGGGCGGCCTGAGGGGCAAGGCGAGAGGCCGGCCTGCCGTGCGTACCAAGAAGGCGCTCTTCGGCCTGGGCCTAGGTGCTTGCGCCGCCCCCCTGGGCCTACCGGGCTCTGAGGGCCCTGCCCTGGACCCCCTGCCCCCCTGCCCTTGGTTCAGTCACAGCAGAGGTGGCCACACCCACACCCTCTGTGACCTCGGCGTTCCACCCTCCTGCAGCCCCGCCCGCCCCCCCTCCGCCGGTTGCCCTGGGCTACGGAAGCTGCATCCTGGGGCCAGGGGGTTCCCAGGAGGCCAAGGGAAGACACGATGGCCTTAAGTGAGTCGCAGAGGCCTTACGTGGGCTTGTGTGGTTGGGTTCACCTCTTACGTTTCACCGAACTCTGTGAGAAGACAGGGACCTGCAGCCTCACAGTTGGGCTCCACGGTAAGGTGTGCGGGACAGACCTCAAACTGACCCACGGCATGGAGCGACACCCGCCATCGAGAGGTCTACAAGAGAGCCGCTGCAGCTAGCCCACAGGTCCCAGAAAACCAGATGCCTCTTTATGTAAGTGAGTTTTGGGGAGATTTGTTGCAAAGCATTATCGCAGCAAGAGCTGACTAATACAACGTTCTCCAAATCACTGCCATGTCCACGGCTGCCACCGTGCCTACGTGTAAGGCAACTGTGTCCTCGAACTTTGAGAACTCCTGAATTCTCGGTGCCTCTCCAACACAATGTACGTGGCTAAGGTGTCCCCAGATAACCTCACTAACGTACCACCGAGACCGCCCTAAGCTTTTATTGAACGTAATGCAACGCTCTTTCTATTCGTTCTCTGTTTCTACGTGGGTAAAATGCTTTCCGTCAGTCGAAAAGGATGGAAAATCGGCACAAAACACTCTGTGGATAGTTGTTTTTCACAAAGGAAAATCACAAACGAAACAGGCATTTCGCCGGGTGCAGAGCACTAACGCCCCCTAGTGCCTCTCAATGCCAAGTGGACAGAGGCACTTCATTAAATATCGAATCCCAGCTCTCTCCGCTTGAGAGGGAGAGCAAGCCATTCTCAGGTGGAGGAGGGCTGTTTTCAGCAGCTATCTGCAACGTTCTGTGGACCTGGCCACTGTGTAGCTACAAGGAAACCTTTTGTCTGAGGAAGCTAACTAAAGAAACTTGAAAGTGGAGGAAGAGAGAAAGAATGAGACAACACCCTCATCTCGGTGACTCATCCACTTATTCGTTCACTTACCAAATCAAATATCCACTACGCGTAGAGAGTCCTGGGCTGAAAACCCGCACAGAACACGGAGACGTACCCCCATTCGCAGGGAGGTTAGGTACCAGAGAGGGAGACAAGATGTAGATTACCTTACGGCAGTTCCGCACATGTCCTGTTAAAGTGTTTGCAGCTCCAGGGGAGAGAAGGGATCCAGAAATCGCTTGGATTCTCAGTGAAGTCTTCCCAGAGAAGGAGGTGCAAAATAGGCGGACTGGAAGAAACAAAAAAATTAACCTCGTGGGTAGATATGAAACGGAGCAGAGGTTCACAGATACTTAGACCCCGTTCTTTCTTGACACGTCTGGAAAGTGAAACTGAAGCCAAATTACGGAGGGCCTTGAGTGTCAGTCTTCGGAGCTTGGCCGTACGGGGTTGACAGCGGGTGCCACGGACGGCTCGGACGAGGGCAAGGGCATAACCCAAGAGCCCTGGGAGGTGTAGGAGAGGTCGCAGCGAGGGAGATAGAAAGGCATGCGATTCTCCGAAGCAGTCACCGTAACCCAGGTGTAAACTCATAAACGGTAGACGCCGAGTAAGGGCGACACAGATGGCAGGGAGGAGTACGAGGGACACTAGAAAGGAAAACGCTCAGGGCTTCACCAGGGATCGGGTGCATTCCTTTCTCCCTCTAACAGAGGTTATCAGTAACCGGGCTAGTCGCTGGGAATCAAGAGTAAGCCAAAGAGGCGTGATCTCTTCTTCCTCACGGACCACCACGGGGTAAACTTACCTACCTGAAACTGGATGGGAAAGGCGATGACGGCCATAAGCGAGAGGTGCGTGGTGTCACGTGAGCTACGGTAGGGGGACGTGATGAGCTGAGTAGGTAAGGGGACGCTTTCTTGACCAAGTGACACCTGAGAAGAGATGAGAAGGGTGAGGCGGCATCGGTCAGCTGCAAACTAAACAGAGGGACACTGCCTGCAGAGGGGCAGCACGGGCCATGCGCCGTTGTAAGTATGCAGGCCTGAGAGGAGGCCACTGTGGGCAGGATGACTGAGAATGGAAGGAAGGAGCTGCAAGACGAGGCCGCAGAGATCACGCTCCACACTGCCCAGGCGATGCCCTGCCCTGCGGACTAGCACACCCAGAGAGAGAGTACCGGTGCACAGCCAGCTGAGAAGCCTGCTCGAGAATGCAAGGCAAGGCTGCTTCTTTCACCAAGAAAGTCTTGCCTGGTAAACTAAACGGCGTATCGATGGAGCGGACACGTGATTTTACATTCTGAAGCAGGCGCCCCGCCTTACGGAACGGCGACGGTTCTCAGGGGGGCCGGGCAGGAGCCGCTCCGCGCGTCTGTCCCAGGGACCCACCCGCCTGCGGGACCTCCGGCCGCCTCGCAGGAAGCTACGACGCCCAGCCCCGTGGCTACCTGTGCAGCGAGGTGTACTCCGCGGACGTGTGCCACACACACTTCAAGTGGGAGGGCGGCCTGAGTGGCAAGGCGAGAGGCCGGCCTGCCGTGCGTACCAAGAAGGCGCTCTTCGGCCTGGGCCTAGGTGCTTGCGCCGCCCCCCTGGGCCTACCGGGCTCTGAGGGCCCTGCCCTGGACCCCCTGCCCCCCTGCCCTTGGTTCAGTCACAGCAGAGGTGGCCACACCCACACCCTCTGTGACCTCGGCGTTCCACCCTCCTGCAGACCCGCCCGCCCCACCTCCGCCGGTTGCCCTGGGCTACGGAAGCTGCATCCTGGGGCCAGGGGGTTCCCAGGAGGCCAAGGGAAGACACGATGGCCTTAAGTGAGTCGCTGATCTTACGTGGGCTTGTGTGGTTGGGTTCACCTCTTACGTTTCACCGAACTCTGCGAGAAGACAGGGACCTGCAGCCTCACAGTTGGGCTCCACGGTAAGGTGTGCGGGACAGACCTCAAACTGACCCACGGCATGGAGCGACACCCGCCATCGAGAGGTCTACAAGAGAGCCGCTGCAGCTAGCCCACAGGTCCCAGAAAACTAGATGCCTCTTTATGTAAGTGAGTTTTGGGGAGATTTGTTGCAAAGCATTATCGCAGCAAGAGCTGACTAATACAACGTTCTCCAAATCACTGCCATGTCCACGGCTGCCACCGTGCCTACGTGTAAGGCAACTGTGTCCTCGAACTTTGAGAACTCCTGAATTCTCGGTGCCTCTCCAACACAATGTACGTGGCTAAGGTGTCCCCAGATAACCTCACTAACGTACCACCGAGACCGCCCTAAGCTTTTATTGAACGTAATGCAACGCTCTTTCTATTCGTTCTCTGTTTCTACGTGGGTAAAATGCTTTCCGTCAGTCTAAAAGGATGGAAAATCGGCACAAAACACTCTGTGGATAGTTGTTTTTCACAAAGGAAAATCACAAACGAAACAGGCATTTCGCCGGGTGCAGAGCACTAACGCCCCCTAGTGCCTCTCAATGCCAAGTGGACAGAGGCACTTCATTAAATATCGAATCCCAGCTCTCTCCGCTTGAGAGGGAGAGCAAGCCATTCTCAGGTGGAGGAGGGCTGTTTTCAGCAGCTATCTGCAACGTTCTGTGGACCTGGCCACTGTGTAGCTACAAGGAAACCTTTTGTCTGAGGAACCTAACTAAAGAAACTTGAAAGTGGAGGAAGAGAGAAAGAATGAGACAACACCCTCATCTCGGTGACTCATCCACTTATTCGTTCACTTACCAAATCAAATATCCACTACGCGTAGAGAGTCCTGGGCTGAAAACCCGCACAGAACACGGAGACGTACCCCCATTCGCAGGGAGGTTAGGTACCAGAGAGGGAGACAAGATGTAGATTACCTTACGGCAGTTCCGCACATGTCCTGTTAAAGTGTTTGCACCTCCAGGGGAGAGAAGGGATCCAGAAATCGCTTGGATTCTCAGTGAAGTCTTCCCAGAGAAGGAGGTGCAAAATAGGCGGACTGGAAGAAACAAAAAAATTAACCTCGTGGGTAGATATGAAACGGAGCAGAGGTTCACAGATACTTAGACCCCGTTCTTTCTTGACACGTCTGGAAAGTGAAACTGAAGCCAAATTACGGAGGGCCTTGAGTGTCAGTCTTCGGAGCTTGGCCGTACGGGGTTGACAGCGGGTGCCACGGACGGCTCGGACGAGGGCAAGGGCATAACCCAAAAGCCCTGGGAGGTGTAGGAGAGGTCGCAGCGAGGGAGATAGAAAGGCATGCGATTCTCCGAAGCAGTCACCGTAACCCAGGTGTAAACTCATAAACGGTAGACGCCGAGTAAGGGCGACACAGATGGCAGGGAGGAGTACGAGGGACACTAGAAAGGAAAACGCTCAGGGCTTCACCAGGGATCGGGTGCATTCCTTTCTCCCTCTAACAGAGGTTATCAGTAACCGGGCTAGTCGCTGGGAATCAAGAGTAAGCCAAACAGGCGTGATCTCTTCTTCCTCACGGACCACGGGGTAAACTTACCTACCTGAAACTGGATGGGAAAGGCGATGACGGCCATAAGCGAGAGGTGCGTGGTGTCACGTGAGCTACGGTAGGGGGACGTGATGAGCTGAGTAGGTAAGGGGACGCTTTCTTGACCAAGTGACACCTGAGAAGAGATGAGAAGGGTGAGGCGGCATCGGTCAGCTGCAAACTAAACAGAGGGACACTGCCTGCAGAGGGGCAGCACGGGCCATGCGCCGTTGTAAGTATGCAGGCCTGAGAGGAGGCCACTGTGGGCAGGATGACTGAGAATGGAAGGAAGGAGCTGCAAGACGAGGCCGCAGAGATCACGCTCCACCCTGCCCAGGCGATGCCCTGCCCTGCGGACTAGCACACCCAGAGAGAGAGTACCGGTGCACAGCCAGCTGAGAAGCCTGCTCGAGGATGCAAGGCAAGGCTGCTTCTTTCACCAAGAAAGTCTTGCCTGGTAAACTAAACGGCGTATCGATGGAGCGGACACGTGATTTTACATTCTGAAGCAGGCGCCCCGCCTTACGGAACGGCGACGGTTCTCAGGGGGGCCGGGCAGGAGCCGCTCCGCGCGTCTGTCCCAGGGACCCACCCGCCTGCGGGACCTCCGGCCGCCTCGCAGGAAGCTACGACGCCCAGCCCCGTGGCTACCTGTGCAGCGAGGTGTACTCCGCGGACGCGTGCCACACACACTTCAAGTGGGAGGGCGGCCTGAGTGGCAAGGCGAGAGGCCGGCCTGCCGCGCGTACCAAGAAGGCGCTCTTCGGCCTGGGCCTAGGTGCTTGCGCCGCCCCCCTGGGCCTACCGGGCTCTGAGGGCCCTGCCCTGGACCCCCTGCCCCCCTGCCCTTGGTTCAGTCACAACAGAGGTGGCCACACCCACACCCTCTGTGACCTCCGCGTTCCACCCTCCTGCAGCCCCGCCCGCCCCCCCTCCGCCGGTTGCCCCGGGCTACGGAAGCTGCATCCTGGGGCCAGGGGGTTCCCAGGAGGCCAAGGGAAGACACGATGGCCTTAAGTGAGTCGCAGAGGCCTTACGTGGGCTTGTGTGGTTGGGTTCACCTCTTACGTTTCACCGAACTCTGCGAGAAGACAGGGACCTGCAGCCTCACAGTTGGGCTCCACGGTAAGGTGTGCGGGACAGACCTCAAACTGACCCACGGCATGGAGCGACACCCGCCATCGAGAGGTCTACAAGAGAGCCGCTGCAGCTAGCCCACAGGTCCCAGAAAACTAGATGCCTCTTTATGTAAGTGAGTTTTGGGGAGATTTGTTGCAAAGCATTATCGCAGCAAGAGCTGACTAATACAACGTTCTCCAAATCACTGCCATGTCCACGGCTGCCACCGTGCCTACGTGTAAGGCAACTGTGTCCTCGAACTTTGAGAACTCCTGAATTCTCGGTGCCTCTCCAACACAATGTACGTGGCTAAGGTGTCCCCAGATAACCTCACTAACGTACCACCGAGACCGCCCTAAGCTTTTATTGAACGTAATGCAACGCTCTTTCTATTCGTTCTCTGTTTCTACGTGGGTAAAATGCTTTCCGTCAGTCTAAAAGGATGGAAAATCGGCACAAAACACTCTGTGGATAGTTGTTTTTCACAAAGGAAAATCACAAACGAAACAGGCATTTCGCCGGGTGCAGAGCACTAACGCCCCCTAGTGCCTCTCAATGCCAAGTGGACAGAGGCACTTCATTAAATATCGAATCCCAGCTCTCTCCGCTTGAGAGGGAGAGCAAGCCATTCTCAGGTGGAGGAGGGCTGTTTTCAGCAGCTATCTGCAACGTTCTGTGGACCTGGCCACTGTGTAGCTACAAGGAAACCTTTTGTCTGAGGAACCTAACTAAAGAAACTTGAAAGTGGAGGAAGAGAGAAAGAATGAGACAACACCCTCATCTCGGTGACTCATCCACTTATTCGTTCACTTACCAAATCAAATATCCACTACGCGTAGAGAGTCCTGGGCTGAAAACCCGCACAGAACACGGAGACGTACCCCCATTCGCAGGGAGGTTAGGTACCAGAGAGGGAGACAAGATGTAGATTACCTTACGGCAGTTCCGCACATGTCCTGTTAAAGTGTTTGCAGCTCCAGGGGAGAGAAGGGATCCAGAAATCGCTTGGATTCTCAGTGAAGTCTTCCCAGAGAAGGAGGTGCAAAATAGGCGGACTGGAAGAAACAAAAAAATTAACCTCGTGGGTAGATATGAAACGGAGCAGAGGTTCACAGATACTTAGACCCCGTTCTTTCTTGACACGTCTGGAAAGTGAAACTGAAGCCAAATTACGGAGGGCCTTGAGTGTCAGTCTTCGGAGCTTGGCCGTACGGGGTTGACAGCGGGTGCCACGGACGGCTCGGACGAGGGCAAGGGCATAACCCAAGAGCCCTGGGAGGTGTAGGAGAGGTCGCAGCGAGGGAGATAGAAAGGCATGCGATTCTCCGAAGCAGTCACCGTAACCCAGGTGTAAACTCATAAACGGTAGACGCCGAGTAAGGGCGACACAGATGGCAGGGAGGAGTACGAGGGACACTAGAAAGGAAAACGCTCAGGGCTTCACCAGGGATCGGGTGCATTCCTTTCTCCCTCTAACAGAGGTTATCAGTAACCGGGCTAGTCGCTGGGAATCAAGAGTAAGCCAAAGAGGCGTGATCTCTTCTTCCTCACGGACCACCACGGGGTAAACTTACCTACCTGAAACTGGATGGGAAAGGCGATGACGGCCATAAGCGAGAGGTGCGTGGTGTCACGTGAGCTACGGTAGGGGGACGTGATGAGCTGAGTAGGTAAGGGGACGCTTTCTTGACCAAGTGACACCTGAGAAGAGATGAGAAGGGTGAGGCGGCATCGGTCAGCTGCAAACTAAACAGAGGGACACTGCCTGCAGAGGGGCAGCACGGGCCATGCGCCGTTGTAAGTATGCAGGCCTGAGAGGAGGCCACTGTGGGCAGGATGACTGAGAATGGAAGGAAGGAGCTGCAAGACGAGGCCGCAGAGATCACGCTCCACCCTGCCCAGGCGATGCCCTGCCCTGCGGACTAGCACACCCAGAGAGAGAGTACCGGTGCACAGCCAGCTGAGAAGCCTGCTCGAGGATGCAAGGCAAGGCTGCTTCTTTCACCAAGAAAGTCTTGCCTGGTAAACTAAACGGCGTATCGATGGAGCGGACACGTGATTTTACATTCTGAAGCAGGCGCCCCGCCTTACGGAACGGCGACGGTTCTCAGGGGGGCC
This sequence comes from Stenella coeruleoalba, assembly GCF_951394435.1. NCBI lineage: Eukaryota > Metazoa > Chordata > Mammalia > Artiodactyla > Delphinidae > Stenella > Stenella coeruleoalba. The sequence continues at coordinate 155,519,312 of NC_137169.1, forward strand.
GGGCAGGAGCCGCTCCGCGCGTCTGTCCCAGGGACCCACCCGCCTGCGGGACCTCCGGCCGCCTCGCAGGAAGCTACGACGCCCAGCCCCGTGGCTACCTGTGCAGCGAGGTGTACTCCGCGGACGCGTGCCACACACACTTCAAGTAGGAGGGCGGCCTGAGTGGCAAGGCGAGAGGCCGGCCTGCCGCGCGTACCAAGAAGGCGCTCTTCGGCCTGGGCCTAGGTGCTTGCGCTGCCCCCCTGGGCCTACCGGGCTCTGAGGGCCCTGCCCTGGACCCCCTGCCCCCCTGCCCTTGGTTCAGTCACAACAGAGGTGGCCACACCCACACCCTCTGTGACCTCGGCGTTCCACCCTCCTGCAGCCCCGCCCGCCCCCCCTCCGCCGGTTGCCCCGGGCTACGGAAGCTGCATCCTGGGGCCAGGGGGTTCCCAGGAGGCCAAGGGAAGGCACGATGGCCTTAAGTGAGTCGCAGAGGCCTTACGTGGGCTTGTGTGGTTGGGTTCACCTCTTACATTTCACCGAACTCTGCGAGAAGACAGGGACCTGCAGCCTCACAGTTGGGCTCCACGGTAAGGTGTGCGGGACAGACCTCAAACTGACCCACGGCATGGAGCGACACCCGCCATCGAGAGGTCTACAAGAGAGCCGCTGCAGCTAGCCCACAGGTCCCAGAAAACTAGATGCCTCTTTATGTAAGTGAGTTTTGGGGAGATTTGTTGCAAAGCATTATCGCAGCAAGAGCTGACTAATACAACGTTCTCCAAATCACTGCCATGTCCACGGCTGCCACCGTGCCTACGTGTAAGGCAACTGTGTCCTCGAACTTTGAGAACTCCTGAATTCTCGGTGCCTCTCCAACACAATGTACGTGGCTAAGGTGTCCCCAGATAACCTCACTAACGTACCACCGAGACCGCCCTAAGCTTTTATTGAACGTAATGCAACGCTCTTTCTATTCGTTCTCTGTTTCTACGTGGGTAAAATGCTTTCCGTCAGTCTAAAAGGATGGAAAATCGGCACAAAACACTCTGTGGATAGTTGTTTTTCACAAAGGAAAATCACAAACGAAACAGGCATTTCGCCGGGTGCAGAGCACTAACGCCCCCTAGTGCCTCTCAATGCCAAGTGGACAGAGGCACTTCATTAAATATCGAATCCCAGCTCTCTCCGCTTGAGAGGGAGAGCAAGCCATTCTCAGGTGGAGGAGGGCTGTTTTCAGCAGCTATCTGCAACGTTCTGTGGACCTGGCCACTGTGTAGCTACAAGGAAACCTTTTGTCTGAGGAACCTAACTAAAGAAACTTGAAAGTGGAGGAAGAGAGAAAGAATGAGACAACACCCTCATCTCGGTGACTCATCCACTTATTCGTTCACTTACCAAATCAAATATCCACTACGCGTAGAGAGTCCTGGGCTGAAAACCCGCACAGAACACGGAGACGTACCCCCATTCGCAGGGAGGTTAGGTACCAGAGAGGGAGACAAGATGTAGATTACCTTACGGCAGTTCCGCACATGTCCTGTTAAAGTGTTTGCAGCTCCAGGGGAGAGAAGGGATCCAGAAATCGCTTGGATTCTCAGTGAAGTCTTCCCAGAGAAGGAGGTGCAAAATAGGCGGACTGGAAGAAACAAAAAAATTAACCTCGTGGGTAGATATGAAACGGAGCAGAGGTTCACAGATACTTAGACCCCGTTCTTTCTTGACACGTCTGGAAAGTGAAACTGAAGCCAAATTACGGAGGGCCTTGAGTGTCAGTCTTCGGAGCTTGGCCGTACGGGGTTGACAGCGGGTGCCACGGACGGCTCGGACGAGGGCAAGGGCATAACCCAAGAGCCCTGGGAGGTGTAGGAGAGGTCGCAGCGAGGGAGATAGAAAGGCATGCGATTCTCCGAAGCAGTCACCGTAACCCAGGTGTAAACTCATAAACGGTAGACGCCGAGTAAGGGCGACACAGATGGCAGGGAGGAGTACGAGGGACACTAGAAAGGAAAACGCTCAGGGCTTCACCAGGGATCGGGTGCATTCCTTTCTCCCTCTAACAGAGGTTATCAGTAACCGGGCTAGTCGCTGGGAATCAAGAGTAAGCCAAAGAGGCGTGATCTCTTCTTCCTCACGGACCACCACGGGGTAAACTTACCTACCTGAAACTGGATGGGAAAGGCGATGACGGCCATAAGCGAGAGGTGCGTGGTGTCACGTGAGCTACGGTAGGGGGACGTGATGAGCTGAGTAGGTAAGGGGACGCTTTCTTGACCAAGTGACACCTGAGAAGAGATGAGAAGGGTGAGGCGGCATCGGTCAGCTGCAAACTAAACAGAGGGACACTGCCTGCAGAGGGGCAGCACGGGCCATGCGCCGTTGTAAGTATGCAGGCCTGAGAGGAGGCCACTGTGGGCAGGATGACTGAGAATGGAAGGAAGGAGCTGCAAGACGAGGCCGCAGAGATCACGCTCCACCCTGCCCAGGCGATGCCCTGCCCTGCGGACTAGCACACCCAGAGAGAGAGTACCGGTGCACAGCCAGCTGAGAAGCCTGCTCGAGGATGCAAGGCAAGGCTGCTTCTTTCACCAAGAAAGTCTTGCCTGGTAAACTAAACGGCGTATCGATGGAGCGGACACGTGATTTTACATTCTGAAGCAGGCGCCCCGCCTTACGGAACGGCGACGGTTCTCAGGGGGGCCGGGCAGGAGCCGCTCCGCGCGTCTGTCCCAGGGACCCACCCGCCTGCGGGACCTCCGGCCGCCTCGCAGGAAGCTACGACGCCCAGCCCCGTGGCTACCTGTGCAGCGAGGTGTACTCCGCGGACGCGTGCCACACACACTTCAAGTGGGAGGGCGGCCTGAGTGGCAAGGCGAGAGGCCGGCCTGCCGCGCGTACCAAGAAGGCGCTCTTCGGCCTGGGCCTAGGTGCTTGCGCCGCCCCCCTGGGCCTACCGGGCTCTGAGGGCCCTGCCCTGGACCCCCTGCCCCCCTGCCCTTGGTTCAGTCACAACAGAGGTGGCCACACCCACACCCTCTGTGACCTCGGCGTTCCACCCTCCTGCAGCCCCGCCCGCCCCCCCTCCGCCGGTTGCCCTGGGCTACGGAAGCTGCATCCTGGGGCCAGGGGGTTCCCAGGAGGCCAAGGGAAGACACGATGGCCTTAAGTGAGTCGCAGAGGCCTTACGTGGGCTTGTGTGGTTGGGTTCACCTCTTACGTTTCACCGAACTCTGCGAGAAGACAGGGACCTGCAGCCTCACAGTTGGGCTCCACGGTAAGGTGTGCGGGACAGACCTCAAACTGACCCACGGCATGGAGCGACACCCGCCATCGAGAGGTCTACAAGAGAGCCGCTGCAGCTAGCCCACAGGTCCCAGAAAACCAGATGCCTCTTTATGTAAGTGAGTTTTGGGGAGATTTGTTGCAAAGCATTATCGCAGCAAGAGCTGACTAATACAACGTTCTCCAAATCACTGCCATGTCCACGGCTGCCACCGTGCCTACGTGTAAGGCAACTGTGTCCTCGAACTTTGAGAACTCCTGAATTCTCGGTGCCTCTCCAACACAATGTACGTGGCTAAGGTGTCCCCAGATAACCTCACTAACGTACCACCGAGACCGCCCTAAGCTTTTATTGAACGTAATGCAACGCTCTTTCTATTCGTTCTCTGTTTCTACGTGGGTAAAATGCTTTCCGTCAGTCTAAAAGGATGGAAAATCGGCACAAAACACTCTGTGGATAGTTGTTTTTCACAAAGGAAAATCACAAACGAAACAGGCATTTCGCCGGGTGCAGAGCACTAACGCCCCCTAGTGCCTCTCAATGCCAAGTGGACAGAGGCACTTCATTAAATATCGAATCCCAGCTCTCTCCGCTTGAGAGGGAGAGCAAGCCATTCTCAGGTGGAGGAGGGCTGTTTTCAGCAGCTATCTGCAACGTTCTGTGGACCTGGCCACTGTGTAGCTACAAGGAAACCTTTTGTCTGAGGAACCTAACTAAAGAAACTTGAAAGTGGAGGAAGAGAGAAAGAATGAGACAACACCCTCATCTCGGTGACTCATCCACTTATTCGTTCACTTACCAAATCAAATATCCACTACGCGTAGAGAGTCCTGGGCTGAAAACCCGCACAGAACACGGAGACGTACCCCCATTCGCAGGGAGGTTAGGTACCAGAGAGGGAGACAAGATGTAGATTACCTTACGGCAGTTCCGCACATGTCCTGTTAAAGTGTTTGCAGCTCCAGGGGAGAGAAGGGATCCAGAAATCGCTTGGATTCTCAGTGAAGTCTTCCCAGAGAAGGAGGTGCAAAATAGGCGGACTGGAAGAAACAAAAAAATTAACCTCGTGGGTAGATATGAAACGGAGCAGAGGTTCACAGATACTTAGACCCCGTTCTTTCTTGACACGTCTGGAAAGTGAAACTGAAGCCAAATTACGGAGGGCCTTGAGTGTCAGTCTTCGGAGCTTGGCCGTACGGGGTTGACAGCGGGTGCCACGGACGGCTCGGACGAGGGCAAGGGCATAACCCAAGAGCCCTGGGAGGTGTAGGAGAGGTCGCAGCGAGGGAGATAGAAAGGCATGCGATTCTCCGAAGCAGTCACCGTAACCCAGGTGTAAACTCATAAACGGTAGACGCCGAGTAAGGGCGACACAGATGGCAGGGAGGAGTACGAGGGACACTAGAAAGGAAAACGCTCAGGGCTTCACCAGGGATCGGGTGCATTCCTTTCTCCCTCTAACAGAGGTTATCAGTAACCGGGCTAGTCGCTGGGAATCAAGAGTAAGCCAAAGAGGCGTGATCTCTTCTTCCTCACGGACCACCACGGGGTAAACTTACCTACCTGAAACTGGATGGGAAAGGCGATGACGGCCATAAGCGAGAGGTGCGTGGTGTCACGTGAGCTACGGTAGGGGGACGTGATGAGCTGAGTAGGTAAGGGGACGCTTTCTTGACCAAGTGACACCTGAGAAGAGATGAGAAGGGTGAGGCGGCATCGGTCAGCTGCAAACTAAACAGAGGGACACTGCCTGCAGAGGGGCAGCACGGGCCATGCGCCGTTGTAAGTATGCAGGCCTGAGAGGAGGCCACTGTGGGCAGGATGACTGAGAATGGAAGGAAGGAGCTGCAAGACGAGGCCGCAGAGATCACGCTCCACCCTGCCCAGGCGATGCCCTGCCCTGCGGACTAGCACACCCAGAGAGAGAGTACCGGTGCACAGCCAGCTGAGAAGCCTGCTCGAGGATGCAAGGCAAGGCTGCTTCTTTCACCAAGAAAGTCTTGCCTGGTAAACTAAACAGCGTATCGATGGAGCGGACACGTGATTTTACATTCTGAAGCAGGCGCCCCGCCTTACGGAACGGCGACGGTTCTCAGGGGGGCCGGGCAGGAGCCGCTCCGCGCGTCTGTCCCAGGGACCCACCCGCCTGCGGGACCTCCGGCCGCCTCGCAGGAAGCTACGACGCCCAGCCCCGTGGCTACCTGTGCAGCGAGGTGTACTCCGCGGACGCGTGCCACACACACTTCAAGTGGGAGCGCGGCCTGAGTGGCAAGGCGAGAGGCCGGCCTGCCGCGCGTACCAAGAAGGCGCTCTTCGGCCTGGGCCTAGGTGCTTGCGCCGCCCCCCTGGGCCTACCGGGCTCTGAGGGCCCTGCCCTGGACCCCCTGCCCCCCTGCCCTTGGTTCAGTCACAACAGAGGTGGCCACACCCACACCCTCTGTGACCTCCGCGTTCCACCCTCCTGCAGCCCCGCCCGCCCCCCCTCCGCCGGTTGCCCTGGGCTACGGAAGCTGCATCCTGGGGCCAGGGGGTTCCCAGGAGGCCAAGGGAAGACACGATGGCCTTAAGTGAGTCGCAGAGGCCTTACGTGGGCTTGTGTGGTTGGGTTCACCTCTTACGTTTCACCGAACTCTGCGAGAAGACAGGGACCTGCAGCCTCACAGTTGGGCTCCACGGTAAGGTGTGCGGGACAGACCTCAAACTGACCCACGGCATGGAGCGACACCCGCCATCGAGAGGTCTACAAGAGAGCCGCTGCAGCTAGCCCACAGGTCCCAGAAAACCAGATGCCTCTTTATGTAAGTGAGTTTTGGGGAGATTTGTTGCAAAGCATTATCGCAGCAAGAGCTGACTAATACAACGTTCTCCAAATCACTGCCATGTCCACGGCTGCCACCGTGCCTACGTGTAAGGCAACTGTGTCCTCGAACTTTGAGAACTCCTGAATTCTCGGTGCCTCTCCAACACAATGTACGTGGCTAAGGTGTCCCCAGATAACCTCACTAACGTACCACCGAGACCGCCCTAAGCTTTTATTGAACGTAATGCAACGCTCTTTCTATTCGTTCTCTGTTTCTACGTGGGTAAAATGCTTTCCGTCAGTCTAAAAGGATGGAAAATCGGCACAAAACACTCTGTGGATAGTTGTTTTTCACAAAGGAAAATCACAAACGAAACAGGCATTTCGCCGGGTGCAGAGCACTAACGCCCCCTAGTGCCTCTCAATGCCAAGTGGACAGAGGCACTTCATTAAATATAGAATCCCAGCTCTCTCCACTTGAGAGGGAGAGCAAGCCATTCTCAGGTGGAGGAGGGCTGTTTTCAGCAGCTATCTGCAACGTTCTGTGGACCTGGCCACTGTGTAGCTACAAGGAAACCTTTTGTCTGAGGAACCTAACTAAAGAAACTTGAAAGTGGAGGAAGAGAGAAAGAATGAGACAACACCCTCATCTCGGTGACTCATCCACTTATTCGTTCACTTACCAAATCAAATATCCACTATGCGTAGAGAGTCCTGGGCTGAAAACCCGCACAGAACACGGAGACGTACCCCCATTCGCAGGGAGGTTAGGTACCAGAGAGGGAGACAAGATGTAGATTACCTTACGGCAGTTCCGCACATGTCCTGTTAAAGTGTTTGCAGCTCCAGGGGAGAGAAGGGATCCAGAAATCGCTTGGATTCTCAGTGAAGTCTTCCCAGAGAAGGAGGTGCAAAATAGGCGGACTGGAAGAAACAAAAAAATTAACCTCGTGGGTAGATATGAAACGGAGCAGAGGTTCACAGATACTTAGACCCCGTTCTTTCTTGACACGTCTGGAAAGTGAAACTGAAGCCAAATTACGGAGGGCCTTGAGTGTCAGTCTTCGGAGCTTGGCCGTACGGGGTTGACAGCGGGTGCCACGGACGGCTCGGACGAGGGCAAGGGCATAACCCAAGAGCCCTGGGAGGTGTAGGAGAGGTCGCAGCGAGGGAGATAGAAAGGCATGCGATTCTCCGAAGCAGTCACCGTAACCCAGGTGTAAATTCATAAACGGTAGACGCCGAGTAAGGGCGACACAGATGGCAGGGAGGAGTACGAGGGACACTAGAAAGGAAAACGCTCAGGGCTTCACCAGGGATCGGGTGCATTCCTTTCTCCCTCTAACAGAGGTTATCAGTAACCGGGCTAGTCGCTGGGAATCAAGAGTAAGCCAAAGAGGCGTGATCTCTTCTTCCTCACGGACCACCACGGGGTAAACTTACCTACCTGAAACTGGATGGGAAAGGCGATGACGGCCATAAGCGAGAGGTGCGTGGTGTCACGTGAGCTACGGTAGGGGGACGTGATGAGCTGAGTAGGTAAGGGGACGCTTTCTTGACCAAGTGACACCTGAGAAGAGATGAGAAGGGTGAGGCGGCATCGGTCAGCTGCAAACTAAACAGAGGGACACTGCCTGCAGAGGGGCAGCACGGGCCATGCGCCGTTGTAAGTATGCAGGCCTGAGAGGAGGCCACTGTGGGCAGGATGACTGAGAATGGAAGGAAGGAGCTGCAAGACGAGGCCGCAGAGATCACGCTCCACCCTGCCCAGGCGATGCCCTGCCCTGCGGACTAGCACACCCAGAGAGAGAGTACCGGTGCACAGCCAGCTGAGAAGCCTGCTCGAGGATGCAAGGCAAGGCTGCTTCTTTCACCAAGAAAGTCTTGCCTGGTAAACTAAACGGCGTATCGATGGAGCGGACACGTGATTTTACATTCTGAAGCAGGCGCCCCGCCTTACGGAACGGCGACGGTTCTCAGGGGGGCCGGGCAGGAGCCGCTCCGCGCGTCTGTCCCAGGGACCCACCCGCCTGCGGGACCTCCGGCCGCCTCGCAGGAAGCTACGACGCCCAGCCCCGTGGCTACCTGTGCAGCGAGGTGTACTCCGCGGACGCGTGCCACACACACTTCAAGTGGGAGGGCGGCCTGAGTGGCAAGGCGAGAGGCCGGCCTGCCGCGCGTACCAAGAAGGCGCTCTTCGGCCTGGGCCTAGGTGCTTGCGCCGCCCCCCTGGGCCTACCGGGCTCTGAGGGCCCTGCCCTGGACCCCCTGCCCCCCTGCCCTTGGTTCAGTCACAACAGAGGTGGCCACACCCACACCCTCTGTGACCTCGGCGTTCCACCCTCCTGCAGCCCCGCCCGCCCCCCCTCCGCCGGTTGCCCTGGGCTACGGAAGCTGCATCCTGGGGCCAGGGGGTTCCCAGGAGGCCAAGGGAAGACACGATGGCCTTAAGTGAGTCGCAGAGGCCTTACGTGGGCTTGTGTGGTTGGGTTCACCTCTTACGTTTCACCGAACTCTGCGAGAAGACAGGGACCTGCAGCCTCACAGTTGGGCTCCACGGTAAGGTGTGCGGGACAGACCTCAAACTGACCCACGGCATGGAGCGACACCCGCCATCGAGAGGTCTACAAGAGAGCCGCTGCAGCTAGCCCACAGGTCCCAGAAAACTAGATGCCTCTTTATGTAAGTGAGTTTTGGGGAGATTTGTTGCAAAGCATTATCGCAGCAAGAGCTGACTAATACAACGTTCTCCAAATCACTGCCATGTCCACGGCTGCCACCGTGCCTACGTGTAAGGCAACTGTGTCCTCGAACTTTGAGAACTCCTGAATTCTCGGTGCCTCTCCAACACAATGTACGTGGCTAAGGTGTCCCCAGATAACCTCACTAACGTACCACCGAGACCGCCCTAAGCTTTTATTGAACGTAATGCAACGCTCTTTCTATTCGTTCTCTGTTTCTACGTGGGTAAAATGCTTTCCGTCAGTCTAAAAGGATGGAAAATCGGCACAAAACACTCTGTGGATAGTTGTTTTTCACAAAGGAAAATCACAAACGAAACAGGCATTTCGCCGGGTGCAGAGCACTAACGCCCCCTAGTGCCTCTCAATGCCAAGTGGACAGAGGCACTTCATTAAATATCGAATCCCAGCTCTCTCCGCTTGAGAGGGAGAGCAAGCCATTCTCAGGTGGAGGAGAGCTGTTTTCAGCAGCTATCTGCAACGTTCTGTGGACCTGGCCACTGTGTAGCTACAAGGAAACCTTTTGTCTGAGGAACCTAACTAAAGAAACTTGAAAGTGGAGGAAGAGAGAAAGAATGAGACAACACCCTCATCTCGGTGACTCATCCACTTATTCGTTCACTTACCAAATCAAATATCCACTACGCGTAGAGAGTCCTGGGCTGAAAACCCGCACAGAACACGGAGACGTACCCCCATTCGCAGGGAGGTTAGGTACCAGAGAGGGAGACAAGATGTAGATTACCTTACGGCAGTTCCGCACATGTCCTGTTAAAGTGTTTGCAGCTCCAGGGGAGAGAAGGGATCCAGAAATCGCTTGGATTCTCAGTGAAGTCTTCCCAGAGAAGGAGGTGCAAAATAGGCGGACTGGAAGAAACAAAAAAATTAACCTCGTGGGTAGATATGAAACGGAGCAGAGGTTCACAGATACTTAGACCCCGTTCTTTCTTGACACGTCTGGAAAGTGAAACTGAAGCCAAATTACGGAGGGCCTTGAGTGTCAGTCTTCGGAGCTTGGCCGTACGGGGTTGACAGCGGGTGCCACGGACGGCTCGGACGAGGGCAAGGGCATAACCCAAGAGCCCTGGGAGGTGTAGGAGAGGTCGCAGCGAGGGAGATAGAAAGGCATGCGATTCTCCGAAGCAGTCACCGTAACCCAGGTGTAAACTCATAAACGGTAGACGCCGAGTAAGGGCGACACAGATGGCAGGGAGGAGTACGAGGGACACTAGAAAGGAAAACGCTCAGGGCTTCACCAGGGATCGGGTGCATTCCTTTCTCCCTCTAACAGAGGTTATCAGTAACCGGGCTAGTCGCTGGGAATCAAGAGTAAGCCAAAGAGGCGTGATCTCTTCTTCCTCACGGACCACCACGGGGTAAACTTACCTACCTGAAACTGGATGGGAAAGGCGATGACGGCCATAAGCGAGAGGTGCGTGGTGTCACGTGAGCTACGGTAGGGGGACGTGATGAGCTGAGTAGGTAAGGGGACGCTTTCTTGACCAAGTGACACCTGAGAAGAGATGAGAAGGGTGAGGCGGCATCGGTCAGCTGCAAACTAAACAGAGGGACACTGCCTGCAGAGGGGCAGCACGGGCCATGCGCCGTTGTAAGTATGCAGGCCTGAGAGGAGGCCACTGTGGGCAGGATGACTGAGAATGGAAGGAAGGAGCTGCAAGACGAGGCCGCAGAGATCACGCTCCACCCTGCCCAGGCGATGCCCTGCCCTGCGGACTAGCACACCCAGAGAGAGAGTACCGGTGCACAGCCAGCTGAGAAGCCTGCTCGAGGATGCAAGGCAAGGCTGCTTCTTTCACCAAGAAAGTCTTGCCTGGTAAACTAAACGGCGTATCGATGGAGCGGACACGTGATTTTACATTCTGAAGCAGGCGCCCCGCCTTACGGAACGGCGACGGTTCTCAGGGGGGCCGGGCAGGAGCCGCTCCGCGCGTCTGTCCCAGGGACCCACCCGCCTGCGGGACCTCCGGCCGCCTCGCAGGAAGCTACGACGCCCAGCCCCGTGGCTACCTGTGCAGCGAGGTGTACTCCGCGGACGCGTGCCACACACACTTCAAGTGGGAGGGCGGCCTGAGTGGCAAGGCGAGAGGCCGGCCTGCCGCGCGTACCAAGAAGGCACTCTTCGGCCTGGGCCTAGGTGCTTGCGCCGCCCCCCTGGGCCTACCGGGCTCTGAGGGCCCTGCCCTGGACCCCCTGCCCCCCTGCCCTTGGTTCAGTCACAACAGAGGTGGCCACACCCACACCCTCTGTGACCTCGGCGTTCCACCCTCCTGCAGCCCCGCCCGCCCCCCCTCTGCCGGTTGCCCTGGGCTACGGAAGCTGCATCCTGGGGCCAGGGGGTTCCCAGGAGGCCAAGGGAAGACACGATGGCCTTAAGTGAGTCGCAGAGGCCTTACGTGGGCTTGTGTGGTTGGGTTCACCTCTTACGTTTCACCGAACTCTGCGAGAAGACAGGGACCTGCAGCCTCACAGTTGGGCTCCACGGTAAGGTGTGCGGGACAGACCTCAAACTGACCCACGGCATGGAGCGACACCCGCCATCGAGAGGTCTACAAGAGAGCCGCTGCAGCTAGCCCACAGGTCCCAGAAAACCAGATGCCTCTTTATGTAAGTGAGTTTTGGGGAGATTTGTTGCAAAGCATTATCGCAGCAAGAGCTGACTAATACAACGTTCTCCAAATCACTGCCATGTCCACGGCTGCCACCGTGCCTACGTGTAAGGCAACTGTGTCCTCGAACTTTGAGAACTCCTGAATTCTCGGTGCCTCTCCAACACAATGTACGTGGCTAAGGTGTCCCCAGATAACCTCACTAACGTACCACCGAGACCGCCCTAAGCTTTTATTGAACGTAATGCAACGCTCTTTCTATTCGTTCTCTGTTTCTACGTGGGTAAAATGCTTTCCGTCAGTCTAAAAGGATGGAAAATCGGCACAAAACACTCTGTGGATAGTTGTTTTTCACAAAGGAAAATCACAAACGAAACAGGCATTTCGCCGGGTGCAGAGCACTAACGCCCCCTAGTGCCTCTCAATGCCAAGTGGACAGAGGCACTTCATTAAATATCGAATCCCAGCTCTCTCCGCTTGAGAGGGAGAGCAAGCCATTCTCAGGTGGAGGAGGGCTGTTTTCAGCAGCTATCTGCAACGTTCTGTGGACCTGGCCACTGTGTAGCTACAAGGAAACCTTTTGTCTGAGGAACCTAACTAAAGAAACTTGAAAGTGGAGGAAGAGAGAAAGAATGAGACAACACCCTCATCTCGGTGACTCATCCACTTATTCGTTCACTTACCAAATCAAATATCCACTACGCGTAGAGAGTCCTGGGCTGAAAACCCGCACAGAACACGGAGACGTACCCCCATTCGCAGGGAGGTTAGGTACCAGAGAGGGAGACAAGATGTAGATTACCTTACGGCAGTTCCGCACATGTCCTGTTAAAGTGTTTGCAGCTCCAGGGGAGAGAAGGGATCCAGAAATCGCTTGGATTCTCAGTGAAGTCTTCCCAGAGAAGGAGGTGCAAAATAGGCGGACTGGAAGAAACAAAAAAATTAACCTCGTGGGTAGATATGAAACGGAGCAGAGGTTCACAGATACTTAGACCCCGTTCTTTCTTGACACGTCTGGAAAGTGAAACTGAAGCCAAATTACGGAGGGCCTTGAGTGTCAGTCTTCGGAGCTTGGCCGTACGGGGTTGACAGCGGGTGCCACGGACGGCTCGGACGAGGGCAAGGGCATAACCCAAGAGCCCTGGGAGGTGTAGGAGAGGTCGCAGCGAGGGAGATAGAAAGGCATGCGATTCTCCGAAGCAGTCACCGTAACCCAGGTGTAAACTCATAAACGGTAGACGCCGAGTAAGGGCGACACAGATGGCAGGGAGGAGTACGAGGGACACTAGAAAGGAAAACGCTCAGGGCTTCACCAGGGATCGGGTGCATTCCTTTCTCCCTCTAACAGAGGTTATCAGTAACCGGGCTAGTCGCTGGGAATCAAGAGTAAGCCAAACAGGCGTCATCTCTTCTTCCTCACGGACCACCACGGGGTAAACTTACCTACCTGAAACTGGATGGGAAAGGCGATGACGGCCATAAGCGAGAGGTGCGTGGTGTCACGTGAGCTACGGTAGGGGGACGTGATGAGCTGAGTAGGTAAGGGGACGCTTTCTTGACCAAGTGACACCTGAGAAGAGATGAGAAGGGTGAGGCGGCATCGGTCAGCTGCAAACTAAACAGAGGGACACTGCCTGCAGAGGGGCAGCACGGGCCATGCGCCGTTGTAAGTATGCAGGCCTGAGAGGAGGCCACTGTGGGCAGGATGACTGAGAATGGAAGGAAGGAGCTGCAAGACGAGGCCGCAGAGATCACGCTCCACCCTGCCCAGGCGATGCCCTGCCCTGCGGACTAGCACACCCAGAGAGAGAGTACCGGTGCACAGCCAGCTGAGAAGCCTGCTCGAGGATGCAAGGCAAGGCTGCTTCTTTCACCAAGAAAGTCTTGCCTGGTAAACTAAACGGCGTATCGATGGAGCGGACACGTGATTTTACATTCTGAAGCAGGCGCCCCGCCTTACGGAACGGCGACGGTTCTCAGGGGGGCCGGGCAGGAGCCGCTCCGCGCGTCTGTCCCAGGGACCCACCCGCCTGTGGGACCTCCGGCCGCCTCGCAGGAAGCTACGACGCCCAGCCCCGTGGCTACCTGTGCAGCGAGGTGTACTCCGCGGACGCGTGCCACACACACTTCAAGTGGGAGGGCGGCCTGAGTGGCAAGGCGAGAGGCCGGCCTGCCGTGCGTACCAAGAAGGCGCTCTTCGGCCTGGGCCTAGGTGCTTGCGCCGCCCCCCTGGGCCTACCGGGCTCTGAGGGCCCTGCCCTGGACCCCCTGCCCCCCTGCCCTTGGTTCAGTCACAACAGAGGTGGCCACACCCACACCCTCTGTGACCTCGGCGTTCCACCCTCCTGCAGCCCCGCCCGCCCCCCCTCCGCCGGTTGCCCTGGGCTACGGAAGCTGCATCCTGGGGCCAGGGGGTTCCCAGGAGGCCAAGGGAAGACACGATGGCCTTAAGTGAGTCGCAGAGGCCTTACGTGGGCTTGTGTGGTTGGGTTCACCTCTTACGTTTCACCGAACTCTGCGAGAAGACAGGGACCTGCAGCCTCACAGTTGGGCTCCACGGTAAGGTGTGCGGGACAGACCTCAAACTGACCCACGGCATGGAGCGACACCCGCCATCGAGAGGTCTACAAGAGAGCCGCTGCAGCTAGCCCACAGGTCCCAGAAAACTAGATGCCTCTTTATGTAAGTGAGTTTTGGGGAGATTTGTTGCAAAGCATTATCGCAGCAAGAGCTGACTAATACAACGTTCTCCAAATCACTGCCATGTCCACGGCTGCCACCGTGCCTACGTGTAAGGCAACTGTGTCCTCGAACTTTGAGAACTCCTGAATTCTCGGTGCCTCTCCAACACAATGTACGTGGCTAAGGTGTCCCCAGATAACCTCACTAACGTACCAGCGAGACCGCCCTAAGCTTTTATTGAACGTAATGCAACGCTCTTTCTATTCGTTCTCTGTTTCTACGTGGGTAAAATGCTTTCCGTCAGTCTAAAAGGATGGAAAATCGGCACAAAACACTCTGTGGATAGTTGTTTTTCACAAAGGAAAATCACAAACGAAACAGGCATTTCGCCGGGTGCAGAGCACTAACGCCCCCTAGTGCCTCTCAATGCCAAGTGGACAGAGGCACTTCATTAAATATCGAATCCCAGCTCTCTCCGCTTGAGAGGGAGAGCAAGCCATTCTCAGGTGGAGGAGGGCTGTTTTCAGCAGCTATCTGCAACGTTCTGTGGACCTGGCCACTGTGTAGCTACAAGGAAACCTTTTGTCTGAGGAACCTAACTAAAGAAACTTGAAAGTGGAGGAAGAGAGAAAGAATGAGACAACACCCTCATCTCGGTGACTCATCCACTTATTCGTTCACTTAGCAAATCAAATATCCACTACGCGTAGAGAGTCCTGGGCTGAAAACCCGCACAGAACACGGAGACGTACCCCCATTCGCAGGGAGGTTAGGTACCAGAGAGGGAGACAAGATGTAGATTACCTTACGGCAGTTCCGCACATGTCCTGTTAAAGTGTTTGCAGCTCCAGGGGAGAGAAGGGATCCAGAAATCGCTTGGATTCTCAGTGAAGTCTTCCCAGAGAAGGAGGTGCAAAATAGGCGGACTGGAAGAAACAAAAAAATTAACCTCGTGGGTAGATATGAAACGGAGCAGAGGTTCACAGATACTTAGACCCCGTTCTTTCTTGACACGTCTGGAAAGTGAAACTGAAGCCAAATTACGGAGGGCCTTGAGTGTCAGTCTTCGGAGCTTGGCCGTACGGGGTTGACAGCGGGTGCCACGGACGGCTCGGACGAGGGCAAGGGCATAACCCAAGAGCCCTGGGAGGTGTAGGAGAGGTCGCAGCGAGGGAGATAGAAAGGCATGCGATTCTCCGAAGCAGTCACCGTAACCCAGGTGTAAACTCATAAACGGTAGACGCCGAGTAAGGGCGACACAGATGGCAGGGAGGAGTACGAGGGACACTAGAAAGGAAAACGCTCAGGGCTTCACCAGGGATCGGGTGCATTCCTTTCTCCCTCTAACAGAGGTTATCAGTAACCGGGCTAGTCGCTGGGAATCAAGAGTAAGCCAAAGAGGCGTGATCTCTTCTTCCTCACGGACCACCACGGGGTAAACTTACCTACCTGAAACTGGATGGGAAAGGCGATGACGGCCATAAGCGAGAGGTGCGTGGTGTCACGTGAGCTACGGTAGGGGGACGTGATGAGCTGAGTAGGTAAGGGGACGCTTTCTTGACCAAGTGACACCTGAGAAGAGATGAGAAGGGTGAGGCGGCATCGGTCAGCTGCAAACTAAACAGAGGGACACTGCCTGCAGAGGGGCAGCACGGGCCATGCGCCGTTGTAAGTATGCAGGCCTGAGAGGAGGCCACTGTGGGCAGGACGACTGAGAATGGAAGGAAGGAGCTGCAAGACGAGGCCGCAGAGATCACGCTCCACCCTGCCCAGACGATGCCCTGCCCTGCGGACTAGCACACCCAGAGAGAGAGTACCGGTGCACAGCCAGCTGAGAAGCCTGCTCGAGGATGCAAGGCAAGGCTGCTTCTTTCACCAAGAAAGTCTTGCCTGGTAAACTAAACGGCGTATCGATGGAGCGGACACGTGATTTTACATTCTGAAGCAGGCGCCCCGCCTTACGGAACGGCGACGGTTCTCAGGGGGGCCGGGCAGGAGCCGCTCCGCGCGTCTGTCCCAGGGACCCACCCGCCTGCGGGACCTCCGGCCGCCTCGCAGGAAGCTACGACGCCCAGCCCCGTGGCTACCTGTGCAGCGAGGTGTACTCCGCGGACGCGTGCCACACACACTTCAAGTGGGAGGGCGGCCTGAGTGGCAAGGCGAGAGGCCGGCCTGCCGCGCGTACCAAGAAGGCGCTCTTCGGCCTGGGCCTAGGTGCTTGCGCCGCCCCCCTGGGCCTACCGGGCTCTGAGGGCCCTGCCCTGGACCCCCTGCCCCCCTGCCCTTGGTTCAGTCACAGCAGAGGTGGCCACACCCACACCCTCTGTGACCTCGGCGTTCCACCCTCCTGCAGCCCCGCCCGCCCCCCCTCCGCCGGTTGCCCTGGGCTACGGAAGCTGCATCCTGGGGCCAGGGGGTTCCCAGGAGGCCAAGGGAAGACACGATGGCCTTAAGTGAGTCGCAGAGGCCTTACGTGGGCTTGTGTGGTTGGGTTCACCTCTTACGTTTCACCGAACTCTGCGAGAAGACAGGGACCTGCAGCCTCACAGTTGGGCTCCACGGTAAGGTGTGCGGGACAGACCTCAAACTGACCCACGGCATGGAGCGACACCCGCCATCGAGAGGTCTACAAGAGAGCCGCTGCAGCTAGCCCACAGGTCCCAGAAAACCAGATGCCTCTTTATGTAAGTGAGTTTTGGGGAGATTTGTTGCAAAGCATTATCGCAGCAAGAGCTGACTAATACAACGTTCTCCAAATCACTGCCATGTCCACGGCTGCCACCGTGCCTACGTGTAAGGCAACTGTGTCCTCGAACTTTGAGAACTCCTGAATTCTCGGTGCCTCTCCAACACAATGTACGTGGCTAAGGTGTCCCCAGATAACCTCACTAACGTACCACCGAGACCGCCCTAAGCTTTTATTGAACGTAATGCAACGCTCTTTCTATTCGTTCTCTGTTTCTACGTGGGTAAAGTGCTTTCCGTCAGTCTAAAAGGATGGAAAATCGGCACAAAACACTCTGTGGATAGTTGTTTTTCACAAAGGAAAATCACAAACGAAACAGGCATTTCGCCGGGTGCAGAGCACTAACGCCCCCTAGTGCCTCTCAATGCCAAGTGGACAGAGGCACTTCATTAAATATCGAATCCCAGCTCTCTCCGCTTGAGAGGGAGAGCAAGCCATTCTCAGGTGGAGGAGGGCTGTTTTCAGCAGCTATCTGCAACGTTCTGTGGACCTGGCCACTGTGTAGCTACAAGGAAACCTTTTGTCTGAGGAACCTAACTAAAGAAACTTGAAAGTGGAGGAAGAGAGAAAGAATGAGACAACACCCTCATCTCGGTGACTCATCCACTTATTCGTTCACTTAGCAAATCAAATATCCACTACGCGTAGAGAGTCCTGGGCTGAAAACCCGCACAGAACACGGAGACGTACCCCCATTCGCAGGGAGGTTAGGTACCAGAGAGGGAGACAAGATGTAGATTACCTTACGGCAGTTCCGCACATGTCCTGTTAAAGTGTTTGCAGCTCCAGGGGAGAGAAGGGATCCAGAAATCGCTTGGATTCTCAGTGAAGTCTTCCCAGAGAAGGAGGTGCAAAATAGGCGGACTGGAAGAAACAAAAAAATTAACCTCGTGGGTAGATATGAAACGGAGCAGAGGTTCACAGATACTTAGACCCCGTTCTTTCTTGACACGTCTGGAAAGTGAAACTGAAGCCAAATTACGGAGGGCCTTGAGTGTCAGTCTTCGGAGCTTGGCCGTACGGGGTTGACAGCGGGTGCCACGGACGGCTCGGACGAGGGCAAGGGCATAACCCAAGAGCCCTGGGAGGTGTAGGAGAGGTCGCAGCGAGGGAGATAGAAAGGCATGCGATTCTCCGAAGCAGTCACCGTAACCCAGGTGTAAACTCATAAACGGTAGACGCCGAGTAAGGGCGACACAGATGGCAGGGAGGAGTACGAGGGACACTAGAAAGGAAAACGCTCAGGGCTTCACCAGGGATCGGGTGCATTCCTTTCTCCCTCTAACAGAGGTTATCAGTAACCGGGCTAGTCGCTGGGAATCAAGAGTAAGCCAAAGAGGCGTGATCTCTTCTTCCTCACGGACCACCACGGGGTAAACTTACCTACCTGAAACTGGATGGGAAAGGCGATGACGGCCATAAGCGAGAGGTGCGTGGTGTCACGTGAGCTACGGTAGGGGGACGTGATGAGCTGAGTAGGTAAGGGGACGCTTTCTTGACCAAGTGACACCTGAGAAGAGATGAGAAGGGTGAGGCGGCATCGGTCAGCTGCAAACTAAACAGAGGGACACTGCCTGCAGAGGGGCAGCACGGGCCATGCGCCGTTGTAAGTATGCAGGCCTGAGAGGAGGCCACTGTGGGCAGGACGACTGAGAATGGAAGGAAGGAGCTGCAAGACGAGGCCGCAGAGATCACGCTCCACCCTGCCCAGGCGATGCCCTGCCCTGCGGACTAGCACACCCAGAGAGAGAGTACCGGTGCACAGCCAGCTGAGAAGCCTGCTCGAGGATGCAAGGCAAGGCTGCTTCTTTCACCAAGAAAGTCTTGCCTGGTAAACTAAACGGCGTATCGATGGAGCGGACACGTGATTTTACATTCTGAAGCAGGCGCCCCGCCTTACGGAACGGCGACGGTTCTCAGGGGGGCCGGGCAGGAGCCGCTCCGCGCGTCTGTCCCAGGGACCCACCCGCCTGCGGGACCTCCGGCCGCCTCGCAGGAAGCTACGACGCCCAGCCCCGTGGCTACCTGTGCAGCGAGGTGTACTCCGCGGACGCGTGCCACACACACTTCAAGTGGGAGGGCGGCCTGAGTGGCAAGGCGAGAGGCCGGCCTGCCCCGCGTACCAAGAAGGCGCTCTTCGGCCTGGGCCTAGGTGTTTGCGCCGCCCCCCTGGGCCTACCGGGCTCTGAGGGCCCTGCCCTGGACCCCCTGCCCCCCTGCCCTTGGTTCAGTCACAGCAGAGGTGGCCACACCCACACCCTCTGTGACCTCGGCGTTCCACCCTCCTGCAGCCCCGCCCGCCCCCCCTCCGCCGGTTGCCCCGGGCTACGGAAGCTGCATCCTGGGGCCAGGGCGTTCCCAGGAGGCCAAGGGAAGACACGATGGCCTTAAATGAGTCGCAGAGGCCTTACGTGGGCTTGTGTGGTTGGGTTCACCTCTTACGTTTCACCGAACTCTGCGAGAAGACAGGGACCTGCAGCCTCACAGTTGGGCTCCACGGTAAGGTGTGCGGGACAGACCTCAAACTGACCCACGGCATGGAGCGACACCCGCCATCGAGAGGTCTACAAGAGAGCCGCTGCAGCTAGCCCACAGGTCCCAGAAAACTAGATGCCTCTTTATGTAAGTGAGTTTTGGGAAGATTTGTTGCAAAGCATTATCACAGCAAGAGCTGACTAATACAACGTTCTCCAAATCACTGCCATGTCCACGGCTGCCACCGTGCCTACGTGTAAGGAAACTGTGTCCTCGAACTTTGAGAACTCCTGAATTCTCGGTGCCTCTCCAACACAATGTACGTGGCTAAGGTGTCCCCAGATAACTTCACTAACGTACCACCGAGACCGCCCTAAGCTTTTATTGAACGTAATGCAACGCTCTTTCTATTCGTTCTCTGTTTCTACGTGGGTAAAATGCTTTCCGTCAGTCTAAAAGGATGGAAAATCGGCACAAAACACTCTGTGGATAGTTGTTTTTCACAAAGGAAAATCACAAACGAAACAGGCATTTCGCCGGGTGCAGAGCACTAACGCCCCCTATTGCCTCTCAATGCCAAGTGGACAGAGGCACTTCATTAAATATCGAATCCCAGCTCTCTCCGCTTGAGAGGGAGAGCAAGCCATTCTCAGGTGGAGGAGGGATGTTTTCAGCAGCTATCTGCAACGTTCTGTGGACCTGGCCACTGTGTAGCTACAAAGAAACCTTTTGTCTGAGGAAACTAACTAAAGAAACTTGAAAGTGGAGGAAGAGAGAAAGAATGAGACAACACCCTCATCTCGGTGACTCATCCACTTATTCGTTCACTTACTAAATCAAATATCCACTACGCGTAGAGAGTCCTGGGCTGAAAACCCGCACAGAACACGGAGACGTACCCCCATTCGCAGGGAGGTTAGGTACCAGAGAGGGAGACAAGATGTAGATTACCTTACGGCAGTTCCGCACATGTCCTGTTAAAGTGTTTGCAGCTTCAGGGGAGAGAAGGGATCCAGAAATCGTTTGGATTCTCAGTGAAGTCTTCCCAGAGAAGGAGGTGCAAAATAAGCGGACTGGAAGAAACAAAAAAATTAACCTCGTGGGTAGATATGAAACGGAGCAGAGGTTCACAGATACTTAGACCCCGTTCTTTCTTGAAACGTCTGGAAAGTGAAACTGAAGCCAAATTACGGAGGGCCTTGAGTGTCAGTCTTCGGAGCTTGGCCGTACGGGGTTGACAGCGGGTGCCACGGACGGCTCGGACGAGGGCAAGGGCATAACCCAAGAGCCCTGGGAGGTGTAGGAGAGGTCGCAGCGAGGGAGATAGAAAGGCATGCGATTCTCCGAAGCAGTCACCGTAACCCAGGTGTAAACTCATAAACGGTAGACGCCGAATAAGGGCGACACAGATGGCAGGGATGAGTACGAGGGACACTAGAAAGGAAAACGCTCAGGGCTTCACCAGGGATCGGGTGCATTCCTTTCTCCCTCTAACAGAGGTTATCAGTAACCGGGCTAGTCGCTGGGAATCAAGAGTAAGCCAAACAGGCGTCATCTCTTCTTCCTCACGGACCACGGGGTAAACTTACCTACCTGAAACTGGATGGGAAAGGCGATGACGGCCATAAGCGAGAGGTGCGTGGTGTCACGTGAGCTACGGTAGGGGGACGTGATGAGCTGAGTAGGTAAGGGGACGCTTTCTTGACCAAGTGACACCTGAGAAGAGATGAGAAGGGTGAGGCAGCATCGGTCAGCTGCAAACTAAACAGAGGGACACTGCCTGCAGAGGGGCAGCACGGGCAATGCGCCGTTGTAAGTATGCAGGCCTGAGAGGAGGCCACTGTGGGCAGGATGACTGAGAATGGAAGGAAGGAGCTGCAAGACGAGGCCGCAGAGATCACGCTCCACCCTGCCCAGACGATGCCCTGCCCTGCGGACTAGCACACCCAGAGAGAGAGTACCGGTGCACAGCCAGCTGAGAAGCCTGCTCGAGAATTCAAGGCAAGGCTGCTTCTTTCACCAAGAAAGTCTTGCCTGGTAAACTAAACGGCGTATCGATGGAGCGGACATGTGATTTTACATTCTGAAGCAGGCGCCCCGCCTTACGGAACGGCGACGGTTCTCAGGGGGGCCGGGCAGGAGCCGCTCCGCGCGTCTGTCCCAGGGACCCACCCGCCTGCGGGACCTCCAGCCGCCTCACAGGAAGCTACGACGCCCAGTCCCGTGGCTACCTGTGCAGCGAGGTGTACTCCGCGGACGCGTGCCACACACACTTCAAGTGGGAGGGCGGCCTGAGTGGCAAGGCGAGAGGCCGGCCTGCCGCGCGTACCAAGAAGGCGCTCTTCGGCCTGGGCCTAGGTGCTTGCGCCGCCCCCCTGGGCCTACCGGGCTCTGAGGGCCCTGCCCTGGACCCCCTGCCCCCCTGCCCTTGGTTCAGTCACAGCAGAGGTGGCCACACCCACACCCTCTGTGACCTCGGCGTTCCACCCTCCTGCAGCCCCGCCCGCCCCCCCTCCGCCGGTTGCCCTGGGCTACGGAAGCTGCATCCTGGGGCCAGGGGGTTCCCAGGAGGCCAAGGGAAGACACGATGGCCTTAAATGAGTCGCAGAGGCCTTACGTGGGCTTGTGTGGTTGGGTTCACCTCTTACGTTTCACCGAACTCTGCGAGAAGACAGGGACCTGCAGCCTCACAGTTGGGCTCCACGGTAAGGTGTGCGGGACAGACCTCAAACTGACCCACGGCATGGAGCGACACCCGCCATCGAGAGGTCTACAAGAGAGCCGCTGCAGCTAGCCCACAGGTCCCAGAAAACTAGATGCCTCTTTATGTAAGTGAGTTTTGGGGAGATTTGTTGCAAAGCATTATCGCAGCAAGAGCTGACTAATACAATGTTCTCCAAATCACTGCCATGTCCACGGCTGCCACCGTGCCTACGTGTAAGGCAACTGTGTCCTCGAACTTTGAGAACTCCTGAATTCTCGGTGCCTCTCCAACACAATGTACGTGGCTAAGGTGTCCCCAGATAACTTCACTAACGTACCACCGAGACCGCCCTAAGCTTTTATTGAACGTAATGCAACGCTCTTTCTATTCGTTCTCTGTTTCTACGTGGGTAAAATGCTTTCTGTCAGTCTAAAAGGATGGAAAATCGGCACAAAACACTCTGTGGATAGTTGTTTTTCACAAAGGAAAATCACAAACGAAACAGGCATTTCGCCGGGTGCAGAGCACTAACGCCCCCTAGTGCCTCTCAATGCCAAGTGGACAGAGGCACTTCATTAAATATCGAATCCCAGCTCTCTCCACTTGAGAGGGAGAGCAAGCCATTCTCAGGTGGAGGAGGGATGTTTTCAGCAGCTATCTGCAACGTTCTGTGGACCTGGCCACTGTGTAGCTACAAAGAAACCTTTTGTCTGAGGAAACTAACTAAAGAAACTTGAAAGTGGAGGAAGAGAGAAAGAATGAGACAACACCCTCATCTCCGTGACTCATCCACTTATTCGTTCACTTACCAAATCAAATATCCACTACGCGTAGAGAGTCCTGGGCTGAAAACTCGCACAGAACACGGAGACGTACCCCCATTCGCAGGGAGGTTAGGTACCAGAGAGGGAGACAAGATGTAGATTACCTTACGGCAGTTCCGCACATGTCCTGTTAAAGTGTTTGCAGCTTCAGGGGAGAGAAGGGATCCAGAAATCGCTTGGATTCTCAGTGAAGTCTTCCCAGAGAAGGAGGTGCAAAATAGGCGGACTGGAAGAAACAAAAAAATTAACCTCGTGGGTAGATATGAAACGGAGCAGAGGTTCACAGATACTTAGACCCCGTTCTTTCTTGAAACGTCTGGAAAGTGAAACTGAAGCCAAATTACGGAGGGCCTTGAGTGTCAGTCTTCGGAGCTTGGCCGTACGGGGTTGACAGCGGGTGCCACGGACGGCTCGGACGAGGGCAAGGGCATAACCCAAGAGCCCTGGGAGGTGTAGGAGAGGTCGCAGCGAGGGAGATAGAAAGGCATGCGATTCTCCGAAGCAGTCACCGTAACCCAGGTGTAAACTCATAAACGGTAGACGCCGAGTAAGGGCGACACAGATGGCAGGGAGGAGTACGAGGGACACTAGAAAGGAAAACGCTCAGGGCTTCACCAGGGATCGGGTGCATTCTTTTCTCCCTCTAACAGAGGTTATCAGTAACCGGGCTAGTCGCTGGGAATCAAGAGTAAGCCAAACAGGCGTGATCTCTTCTTCCTCACGGACCACGGGGTAAACTTACCTACCTGAAACTGGATGGGAAAGGCGATGACGGCCATAAGCGAGAGGTGCGTGGTGTCACGTGAGCTACGGTAGGGGGACGTGATGAGCTGAGTAGGTAAGGGGACGCTTTCTTGACCAAGTGACACCTGAGAAGAGATGAGAAGGGTGAGGCGGCATCGGTCAGCTGCAAACTAAACAGAGGGACACTGCCTGCAGAGGGGCAGCACGGGCAATGCGCCGTTGTAAGTATGCAGGCCTGAGAGGAGGCCACTGTGGGCAGGATGACTGAGAATGGAAGGAAGGAGCTGCAAGACGAGGCCGCAGAGATCACGCTCCACCCTGCCCAGGCGATGCCCTGCCCTGCGGACTAGCACACCCAGAGAGAGAGTACCGGTGCACAGCCAGCTGAGAAGCCTGCTCGAGAATGCAAGGCAAGGCTGCTTCTTTCACCAAGAAAGTCTTGCCTGGTAAACTAAACGGCGTATCGATGGAGCGGACACGTGATTTTACATTCTGAAGCAGGCGCCCCGCCTTACGGAATGGCGACGGTTCTCAGGGGGGCCGGGCAGGAGCCGCTCCGCGCGTCTGTCCCAGGGACCCACCCGCCTGCGGGACCTCCGGCCGCCTCACAGGAAGCTACGACGCCCAGTCCCGTGGCTACCTGTGCAGCGAGGTGTACTCCGCGGACGCGTGCCACACACACTTCAAGTGGGAGGGCGGCCTGAGTGGCAAGGCGAGAGGCCGGCCTTCCGCGCGTACCAAGAAGGCGCTCTTCGGCCTGGGCCTAGGTGCTTGCGCCGCCCCCCTGGGCCTACCGGGCTCTGAGGGCCCTGCCCTGGACCCCCTGCCCCCCTGCCCTTGGTTCAGTCACAGCAGAGGTGGCCACACCCACACCCTCTGTGACCTCGGCGTTCCACCCTCCTGCAGCCCCGCCCGCCCCCCCCTCCGCTGGTTGCCCTGGGCTACGGAAGCTGCATCCTGGGGCCAGGGGGTTCCCAGGAGGCCAAGGGAAGACACGATGGCCTTAAATGAGTCGCAGAGGCCTTACGTGGGCTTGTGTGGTTGGGTTCACCTCTTACGTTTCACCGAACTCTGCGAGAAGACAGGGACCTGCAGCCTCACAGTTGGGCTCCACGGTAAGGTGTGCGGGACAGACCTCAAACTGACCCACGGCATGGAGCGACACCCGCCATCGAGAGGTCTACAAGAGAGCCGCTGCAGCTAGCCCACAGGTCCCAGAAAACTAGATGCCTCTTTATGTAAGTGAGTTTTGGGGAGATTTGTTGCAAAGCATTATCGCAGCAAGAGCTGACTAATACAACGTTCTCCAAATCACTGCCATGTCCACGGCTGCCACCGTGCCTACGTGTAAGGCAACTGTGTCCTCGAACTTTGAGAACTCCTGAATTCTCGGTGCCTCTCCAACACAATGTACGTGGCTAAGGTGTCCCCAGATAACTTCACTAACGTACCACCGAGACCGCCCTAAGCTTTTATTGAACGTAATGCAACGCTCTTTCTATTCGTTCTCTGTTTCTACGTGGGTAAAATGCTTTCTGTCAGTCTAAAAGGATGGAAAATCGGCACAAAACACTCTGTGGATAGTTGTTTTTCACAAAGGAAAATCACAAACGAAACAGGCATTTCGCCGGGTGCAGAGCACTAACGCCCCCTAGTGCCTCTCAATGCCAAGTGGACAGAGGCACTTCATTAAATATCGAATCCCAGCTCTCTCCGCTTGAGAGGGAGAGCAAGCCATTCTCAGGTGGAGGAGGGATGTTTTCAGCAGCTATCTGCAACGTTCTGTGGACCTGGCCACTGTGTAGCTACAAAGAAACCTTTTGTCTGAGGAATCTAACTAAAGAAACTTGAAAGTGGAGGAAGAGAGAAAGAATGAGACAACACCCTCATCTCCGTGACTCATCCACTTATTCGTTCACTTACCAAATCAAATATCCACTACGCGTAGAGAGTCCTGGGCTGAAAACCCGCACAGAACACGGAGACGTACCCCCATTCGCAGGGAGGTTAGGTACCAGAGAGGGAGACAAGATGTAGATTACCTTACGGCAGTTCCGCACATGTCCTGTTAAAGTGTTTGCAGCTTCAGGGGAGAGAAGGGATCCAGAAATCGCTTGGATTCTCAGTGAAGTCTTCCCAGAGAAGGAGGTGCAAAATAGGCGGACTGGAAGAAACAAAAAAATTAACCTCGTGGGTAGATATGAAACGGAGCAGAGGTTCACAGATTCTTAGACCCTGTTCTTTCTTGAAACGTCTGGAAAGTGAAACTGAAGCCAAATTACGGAGGGCCTTGAGTGTCAGTCTTCGGAGCTTGGCCGTACGGGGTTGACAGCGGGTGCCACGGACGGCTCGGACGAGGGCAAGGGCATAACCCAAGAGCCCTGGGAGGTGTAGGAGAGGTCGCAGCGAGGGAGATAGAAAGGCATGCGATTCTCCGAAGCAGTCACCGTAACCCAGGTGTAAACTCATAAACGGTAGACGCCGAGTAAGGGCGACACAGATGGCAGGGAGGAGTACGAGGGACACTAGAAAGGAAAACGCTCAGGGCTTCACCAGGGATCGGGTGCATTCCTTTCTCCCTCTAACAGAGGTTATCAGTAACCGGGCTAGTCGCTGGGAATCAAGAGTAAGCCAAACAGGCGTGATCTCTTCTTCCTCACGGACCACGGGGTAAACTTACCTACCTGAAACTGGATGGGAAAGGCGATGACGGCCATAAGCGAGAGGTGCGTGGTGTCACGTGAGCTACGGTAGGGGGACGTGATGAGCTGAGTAGGTAAGGGGACGCTTTCTTGACCAAGTGACACCTGAGAAGAGATGAGAAGGGTGAGGCGGCATCGGTCAGCTGCAAACTAAACAGAGGGACACTGCCTGCAGAGGGGCAGCACGGGCAATGCGCCGTTGTAAGTATGCAGGCCTGAGAGGAGGCCACTGTGGGCAGGATGACTGAGAATGGAAGGAAGGAGCTGCAAGACGAGGCCGCAGAGATCACGCTCCACCCTGCCCAGGCGATGCCCTGCCCTGCGGACTAGCACACCCAGAGAGAGAGTACCGGTGCACAGCCAGCTGAGAAGCCTGCTCGAGAATGCAAGGCAAGGCTGCTTCTTTCACCAAGAAAGTCTTGCCTGGTAAACTAAACGGCGTATCGATGGAGCGGATACGTGATTTTACATTCTGAAGCAGGCGCCCCGCCTTACGGAACGGCGACGGTTCTCAGGGGGGCCGGGCAGGAGCCGCTCCGCGCGTCTGTCCCAGGGACCCACCCGCCTGCGGGACCTCCGGCCGGCTCGCAGGAAGCTACGACGCCCAGCCCCGTGGCTACCTGTGCAGCGAGGTGTACTCCGCGGACGCGTGCCACACACACTTCAAGTGGGAGGGCGGCCTGAGTGGCAAGGCGAGAGGCCGGCCTGCCGCGCGTACCAAGAAGGCGCTCTTCGGCCTGGGCCTAGGTGCTTGCGCCGCCCCCCTGGGCCTACCGGGCTCTGAGGGCCCTGCCCTGGACCCCCTGCCCCCCTGCCCTTGGTTCAGTCACAGCAGAGGTGGCCACACCCACACCCTCTGTGACCTCGGCGTTCCACCCTCCTGCAGCCCCGCCCGCCCCCCCTCCGCCGGTTGCCCTGGGCTACGGAAGCTGCATCCTGGGGCCAGGGGGTTCCCAGGAGGCCAAGGGAAGACACGATGGCCTTAAGTGAGTCGCAGAGGCCTTACGTGGGCTTGTGTGGTTGGGTTCACCTCTTACGTTTCACCGAACTCTGCGAGAAGACAGGGACCTGCAGCCTCACAGTTGGGCTCCACGGTAAGGTGTGCGGGACAGACCTCAAACTGACCCACGGCATGGAGCGACACCCGCCATCGAGAGGTCTACAAGAGAGCTGCTGCAGCTAGCCCACAGGTCCCAGAAAACTAGATGCCTCTTTATGTAAGTGAGTTTTGGGGAGATTTGTTGCAAAGCATTATCGCAGCAAGAGCTGACTAATACAACGTTCTCCAAATCACTGCCATGTCCACGGC
Source organism: Stenella coeruleoalba (assembly GCF_951394435.1). Taxonomy (NCBI): domain Eukaryota; kingdom Metazoa; phylum Chordata; class Mammalia; order Artiodactyla; family Delphinidae; genus Stenella; species Stenella coeruleoalba. The sequence goes on from NC_137169.1 coordinate 155,546,931, forward strand.
TGCCACCGTGCCTACGTGTAAGGCAACTGTGTCCTCGAACTTTGAGAACTCCTGAATTCTCGGTGCCTCTCCAACACAATGTACGTGGCTAAGGTGTCCCCAGATAACCTCACTAACGTACCACCGAGACCGCCCTAAGCTTTTATTGAACGTAATGCAACGCTCTTTCTATTCGTTCTCTGTTTCTACGTGGGTAAAATGCTTTCCGTCAGTCTAAAAGGATGGAAAATCGGCACAAAACACTCTGTGGATAGTTGTTTTTCACAAAGGAAAATCACAAACGAAACAGGCATTTCGCCGGGTGCAGAGCACTAACGCCCCCTAGTGCCTCTCAATGCCAAGTGGACAGAGGCACTTCATTAAATATCGAATCCCAGCTCTCTCCGCTTGAGAGGGAGAGCAAGCCATTCTCAGGTGGAGGAGGGCTGTTTTCAGCAGCTATCTGCAACGTTCTGTGGACCTGGCCACTGTGTAGCTACAAGGAAACCTTTTGTCTGAGGAACCTAACTAAAGAAACTTGAAAGTGGAGGAAGAGAGAAAGAATGAGACAACACCCTCATCTCGGTGACTCATCCACTTATTCGTTCACTTACCAAATCAAATATCCACTACGCGTAGAGAGTCCTGGGCTGAAAACCCGCACAGAACACGGAGACGTACCCCCATTCGCAGGGAGGTTAGGTACCAGAGAGGGAGACAAGATGTAGATTACCTTACGGCAGTTCCGCACATGTCCTGTTAAAGTGTTTGCAGCTCCAGGGGAGAGAAGGGATCCAGAAATCGCTTGGATTCTCAGTGAAGTCTTCCCAGAGAAGGAGGTGCAAAATAGGCGGACTGGAAGAAACAAAAAAATTAACCTCGTGGGTAGATATGAAACGGAGCAGAGGTGCACAGATACTTAGACCCCGTTCTTTCTTGACACGTCTGGAAAGTGAAACTGAAGCCAAATTACGGAGGGCCTTGAGTGTCAGTCTTCGGAGCTTGGCCGTACGGGGTTGACAGCGGGTGCCACGGACGGCTCGGACGAGGGCAAGGGCATAACCCAAGAGCCCTGGGAGGTGTAGGAGAGGTCGCAGCGAGGGAGATAGAAAGGCATGCGATTCTCCGAAGCAGTCACCGTAACCCAGGTGTAAACTCATAAACGGTAGACGCCGAGTAAGGGCGACACAGATGGCAGGGAGGAGTACGAGGGACACTAGAAAGGAAAACGCTCAGGGCTTCACCAGGGATCGGGTGCATTCCTTTCTCCCTCTAACAGAGGTTATCAGTAACCGGGCTAGTCGCTGGGAATCAAGAGTAAGCCAAAGAGGCGTGATCTCTTCTTCCTCACGGACCACGGGGTAAACTTACCTACCTGAAACTGGATGGGAAAGGCGATGACGGCCATAAGCGAGAGGTGCGTGGTGTCACGTGAGCTACGGTAGGGGGACGTGATGAGCTGAGTAGGTAAGGGGACGCTTTCTTGACCAAGTGACACCTGAGAAGAGATGAGAAGGGTGAGGCGGCATCGGTCAGCTGCAAACTAAACAGAGGGACACTGCCTGCAGAGGGGCAGCACGGGCAATGCGCCGTTGTAAGTATGCAGGCAGGACAGGAGGCCACTGTGGGCAGGATGACTGAGAATGGAAGGAAGGAGCTGCAAGACGAGGCCGCAGAGATCACGCTCCACCCTGCCCAGGCGATGCCCTGCCCTGCGGACTAGCACACCCAGAGAGAGAGTACCGGTGCACAGCCAGCTGAGAAGCCTGCTCGAGAATGCAAGGCAAGGCTGCTTCTTTCACCAAGAAAGTCTTGCCTGGTAAACTAAACGGCGTATCGATGGAGCGGATACGTGATTTTACATTCTGAAGCAGGCGCCCCGCCTTACGGAACGGCGACGGTTCTCAGGGGGGCCGGGCAGGAGCCGCTCCGCGCGTCTGTCCCAGGGACCCACCCGCCTGCGGGACCTCCGGCCGGCTCGCAGGAAGCTATGACGCCCAGCCCCGTGGCTACCTGTGCAGCGAGGTGTACTCCGCGGACGCGTGCCACACACACTTCAAGTGGTGGGAGGGCGGCCTGAGTGGCAAGGCGAGAGGCCGGCCTGCCGCGCGTACCAAGAAGGCGCTCTTCGGCCTGGGCCTAGGTGCTTGCGCCGCCCCCCTGGGCCTACCGGGCTCTGAGGGCCCTGCCCTGGACCCCCTGCCCCCCTGCCCTTGGTTCAGTCACAGCAGAGGTGGCCACACCCACACCCTCTGTGACCTCGGCGTTCCACCCTCCTGCAGCCCCGCCCGCCCCCCCTCCGCCGGTTGCCCTGGGCTACGGAAGCTGCATCCTGGGGCCAGGGGCTTCCCAGGCGGCCAAGGGAAGACACGATGGCCTTAAATGAGTCGCAGAGGCCTTACGTGGGCTTGTGTGGTTGGGTTCACCTCTTACGTTTCACCGAACTCTGCGAGAAGACAGGGACCTGCAGCCTCACAGTTGGGCTCCACGGTAAGGTGTGCGGGACAGACCTCAAACTGACCCACGGCATGGAGCGACACCCGCCATCGAGAGGTCTACAAGAGAGCCGCTGCAGCTAGCCCACAGGTCCCAGAAAACTAGATGCCTCTTTATGTAAGTGAGTTTTGGGGAGATTTGTTGCAAAGCATTATCGCAGCAAGAGCTGACTAATACAACGTTCTCCAAATCACTGCCATGTCCACGGCTGCCACCGTGCCTACGTGTAAGGCAACTGTGTCCTCGAACTTTGAGAACTCCTGAATTCTCGGTGCCTCTCCAACACAATGTACGTGGCTAAGGTGTCCCCAGATAACCTCACTAACGTACCACCGAGACCGCCCTAAGCTTTTATTGAACGTAATGCAACGCTCTTTCTATTCGTTCTCTGTTTCTACGTGGGTAAAATGCTTTCCGTCCGTCTAAAAGGATGGAAAATCGGCACAAAACACTCTGTGGATAGTTGTTTTTCACAAAGGAAAATCACAAACGAAACAGGCATTTCGCCGGGTGCAGAGCACTAACGCCCCCTAGTGCCTCTCAATGCCAAGTGGACAGAGGCACTTCATTAAATATCGAATCCCAACTCTCTCCGCTTGAGAGGGAGAGCAAGCCATTCTCAGGTGGAGGAGGGCTGTTTTCAGCAGCTATCTGCAACGTTCTGTGGACCTGGCCACTGTGTAGCTACAAGGAAACCTTTTGTCTGAGGAACCTAACTAAAGAAACTTGAAAGTGGAGGAAGAGAGAAAGAATGAGACAACACCCTCATCTCGGTGACTCATCCACTTATTCGTTCACTTACCAAATCAAATATCCACTACGCGTAGAGAGTCCTGGGCTGAAAACCCGCACAGAACACGGAGACGTACCCCCATTCGCAGGGAGGTTAGGTACCAGAGAGGGAGACAAGATGTAGATTACCTTACGGCAGTTCCGCACATGTCCTGTTAAAGTGTTTGCAGCTCCAGGGGAGAGAAGGGATCCAGAAATCGCTTGGATTCTCAGTGAAGTCTTCCCAGAGAAGGAGGTGCAAAATAGGCGGACTGGAAGAAACAAAAAAATTAACCTCGTGGGTAGATATGAAACGGAGCAGAGGTTCACAGATACTTAGACCCCGTTCTTTCTTGACACGTCTGGAAAGTGAAACTGAAGCCAAATTACGGAGGGCCTTGAGTGTCAGTCTTCGGAGCTTGGCCGTACGGGGTTGACAGCGGGTGCCACGGACGGCTCGGACGAGGGCAAGGGCATAACCCAAGAGCCCTGGGAGGTGTAGGAGAGGTCGCAGCGAGGGAGATAGAAAGGCATGCGATTCTCCGAAGCAGTCACCGTAACCCAGGTGTAAACTCATAAACGGTAGACGCCGAGTAAGGGCGACACAGATGGCAGGGAGGAGTACGAGGGACACTAGAAAGGAAAACGCTCAGGGCTTCACCAGGGATTGGGTGCATTCCTTTCTCCCTCTAACAGAGGTTATCAGTAACCGGGCTAGTCGCTGGGAATCAAGAGTAAGCCAAACAGGCGTGATCTCTTCTTCCTCACGGACCACCACGGGGTAAACTTACCTACCTGAAACTGGATGGGAAAGGCGATGACGGTCATAAGCGAGAGGTGCGTGGTGTCACGTGAGCTACGGTAGGGGGACGTGATGAGCTGAGTAGGTAAGGGGACGCTTTCTTGACCAAGTGACACCTGAGAAGAGATGAGAAGGGTGAGGCGGCATCGGTCAGCTGCAAACTAAACAGAGGGACACTGCCTGCAGAGGGGCAGCACGGGCAATGCGCCGTTGTAAGTATGCAGGCCTGAGAGGAGGCCACTGTGGGCAGGATGACTGAGAATGGAAGGAAGGAGCTGCAAGACGAGGCCGCAGAGATCACGCTCCACCCTGCCCAGGCGATGCCCTGCCCTGCGGACTAGCACACCCAGAGAGAGAGTACTGGTGCACAGCCAGCTGAGAAGCCTGCTCGAGAATGCAAGGCAAGGCTGCTTCTTTCACCAAGAAAGTCTTGCCTGGTAAACTAAACGGCGTATCGATGGAGCGGACACGTGATTTTACATTCTGAAGCAGGCGCCCCGCCTTACGGAACGGCGACGGTTCTCAGGGGGGCCGGGCAGGAGCCGCTCCGCGCGTCTGTCCCAGGGACCCACCCGCCTGTGGGACCTCCGGCCGCCCCGCAGGAAGCTATGACGCACAGCCCCGTGGCTACCTGTGCAGCGAGGTGTACTCCGCGGACGCGTGCCACACACACTTCAAGTGGGAGGGCGGCCTGAGTGGCAAGGCGAGAGGCCGGCCTGCCGCGCGTACCAAGAAGGCGCTCTTCGGCCTGGGCCTAGGTGCTTGCGCCGCCCCCCTGGGCCTACCGGGCTCTGAGGGCCCTGCCCTGGACCCCCTGCCCCCCTGCCCTTGGTTCAGTCACAGCAGAGGTGGCCACACCCACACCCTCTGTGACCTCCGCGTTCCACCCTCCTGCAGCCCCGCCCGCCCCCCCTCCGCCGGTTGCCCTGGGCTACGGAAGCTGCATCCTGGGGCCAGGGCCTTCCCAGGCGGCCAAGGGAAGACACGATGGCCTTAAATGAGTCGCAGAGGCCTTACGTGGGCTTGTGTGGTTGGGTTCACCTCTTACGTTTCACCAAACTCTGCGAGAAGACAGGGACCTGCAGCCTCACAGTTGGGCTCCACGGTAAGGTGTGCGGGACAGACCTCAAACTGACCCACGGCATGGAGCGACACCCGCCATCGAGAGGTCTACAAGAGAGCCGCTGCAGCTAGCCCACAGGTCCCAGAAAACTAGATGCCTCTTTATGTAAGTGAGTTTTGGGGAGATTTGTTGCAAAGCATTATCGCAGCAAGAGCTGACTAATACAACGTTCTCCAAATCACTGCCATGTCCACGGCTGCCACCGTGCCTACGTGTAAGGCAACTGTGTCCTCGAACTTTGAGAACTCCTGAATTCTCGGTGCCTCTCCAACACAATGTACGTGGCTAAGGTGTCCCCAGATAACTTCACTAACGTACCACCGAGACCGCCCTAAGCTTTTATTGAACGTAATGCAACGCTCTTTCTATTCGTTCTCTGTTTCTACGTGGGTAAAATGCTTTCCGTCAGTCTCAAAGGATGGAAAATCGGCACAAAACACTCTGTGGATAGTTGTTTTTCACAAAGGAAAATCACAAACGAAACAGGCATTTCGCCGGGTGTAGAGCACTAACGCCCCCTAGTGCCTCTCAATGCCAAGTGGACAGAGGCACTTCATTAAATATCGAATCCCAGCTCTCTCCGCTTGAGAGGGAGAGCAAGCCATTCTCAGGTGGAGGACGGCTGTTTTCAGCAGCTATCTGCAACGTTCTGTGGACCTGGCCACTGTGTAGCTACAAAGAAACCTTTTGTCTGAGGAAACTAACTAAAGAAACTTGAAAGTGGAGGAAGAGAGAAAGAATGAGACAACACCCTCATCTCGGTGACTCATCCACTTATTCGTTCACTTACCAAATCAAATATCCACTACGCGTAGAGAGTCCTGGGCTGAAAACCCGCACAGAACACGGAGACGTACCCCCATTCGCAGGGAGGTTAGGTACCAGAGAGGGAGACAAGATGTAGATTACCTTACGGCAGTTCCGCACATGTCCTGTTAAAGTGTTTGCAGCTCCAGGGGAGAGAAGGGATCCAGAAATCGCTTGGATTCTCAGTGAAGTCTTCCCAGAGAAGGAGGTGCAAAATAGGCGGACTGGAAGAAACAAAAAAATTAACCTCGTGGGTAGATATGAAACGGAGCAGAGGTTCACAGATACTTAGACCCCGTTCTTTCTTGACACGTCTGGAAAGTGAAACTGAAGCCAAATTACGGAGGGCCTTGAGTGTCAGTCTTCGGAGCTTGGCCGTACGGGGTTGACAGCGGGTGCCACGGACGGCTCGGACGAGGGCAAGGGCATAACCCAAGAGCCCTGGGAGGTGTAGGAGAGGTCGCAGCGAGGGAGATAGAAAGGCATGCGATTCTCCGAAGCAGTCACCGTAACCCAGGTGTAAACTCATAAACGGTAGACGCCGAGTAAGGGCGACACAGATGGCAGGGAGGAGTACGAGGGACACTAGAAAGGAAAACGCTCAGGGCTTCACCAGGGATCGGGTGCATTCCTTTCTCCCTCTAACAGAGGTTATCAGTAACCGGGCTAGTCGCTGGGAATCAAGAGTAAGCCAAACAGGCGTGATCTCTTCTTCCTCACGGACCACCACGGGGTAAACTTACCTACCTGAAACTGGATGGGAAAGGCGATGACGGCCATAAGCGAGAGGTGCGTGGTGTCACGTGAGCTACGGTAGGGGGACGTGATGAGCTGAGTAGGTAAGGGGACGCTTTCTTGACCAAGTGACACCTGAGAAGAGATGAGAAGGGTGAGGCGGCATCGGTCAGCTGCAAACTAAACAGAGGGACACTGCCTGCAGAGGGGCAGCACGGGCAATGCGCCGTTGTAAGTATGCAGGCCTGAGAGGAGGCCACTGTGGGCAGGATGACTGAGAATGGAAGGAAGGAGCTGCAAGATGAGGCCGCAGAGATCACGCTCCACCCTGCCCAGGCGATGCCCTGCCCTGCGGACTAGCACACCCAGAGAGAGAGTACCGGTGCACAGCCAGCTGAGAAGCCTGCTCGAGGATGCAAGGCAAGGCTGCTTCTTTCACCAAGAAAGTCTTGCCTGGTAAACTAAACGGCGTATCGATGGAGCGGACACGTGATTTTACATTCTGAAGCAGGCGCCCCGCCTTACGGAACGGCGACGGTTCTCAGGGGGGCCGGGCAGGAGCCGCTCCGCGCGTCTGTCCCAGGGACCCACCCGCCTGCGGGACCTCCGGCCGCCTCGCAGGAAGCTACGACGCCCAGTCCCGTGGCTACCTGTGCAGCGAGGTGTACTCCACGGACGCGTGCCACACACACTTCAAGTGGGAGGGCGGCCTGAGTGGCAAGGCGAGAGGCCGGCCTGCCGCGCGTACCAAGAAGGCGCTCTTCGGCCTGGGCCTAGGTGCTTGCGCCGCCCCCCTGGGCCTACCGGGCTCTGAGGGCCCTGCCCTGGACCCCCTGCCCTCCTGCCCTTGGTTCAGTCACAGCAGAGGTGGCCACACCCACACCCTCTGTGACCTCGGCGTTCCACCCTCCTGCAGCCCCACCCGCCCCCCCTCCGCCGGTTGCCCTGGGCTACGGAAGCTGCATCCTGGGGCCAGGGGGTTCCCAGGAGGCCAAGGGAAGACACGATGGCCTTAAGTGAGTCGCAGAGGCCTTACGTGGGCTTGTGTGGTTGGGTTCACCTCTTACGTTTCACCGAACTCTGCGAGAAGACAGGGACCTGCAGCCTCACAGTTGGGCTCCACGGTAAGGTGTGCGGGACAGACCTCAAACTGACCCACGGCATGGAGCGACACCCGCCATCGAGAGGTCTACAAGAGAGCCGCTGCAGCTAGCCCACAGGTCCCAGAAAACTAGATGCCTCTTTATGTAAGTGAGTTTTGGGGAGATTTGTTGCAAAGCATTATCGCAGCAAGAGCTGACTAATACAACGTTCTCCAAATCACTGCCATGTCCACGGCTGCCACCGTGCCTACGTGTAAGGCAACTGTGTCCTCGAACTTTGAGAACTCCTGAATTCTCGGTGCCTCTCCAACACAATGTACGTGGCTAAGGTGTCCCCAGATAACCTCACTAACGTACCACCGAGACCGCCCTAAGCTTTTATTGAACGTAATGCAACGCTCTTTCTATTCGTTCTCTGTTTCTACGTGGGTAAAATGCTTTCCGTCAGTCTAAAAGGATGGAAAATCGGCACAAAACACTCTGTGGATAGTTGTTTTTCACAAAGGAAAATCACAAACGAAACAGGCATTTCGCCGGGTGCAGAGCACTAACGCCCCCTAGTGCCTCTCAATGCCAAGTGGACAGAGGCACTTCATTAAATATCGAATCCCAGCTCTCTCCGCTTGAGAGGGAGAGCAAGCCATTCTCAGGTGGAGGAGGGATGTTTTCAGCAGCTATCTGCAACGTTCTGAGGACCTGGCCACTGTGTAGCTACAAAGAAACATTTTGTCTGAGGAAACTAACTAAAGAAACTTGAAAGTGGAGGAAGAGAGAAAGAATGAGACAACACCCTCATCTCGGTGACTCATCCACTTATTCGTTCACTTACCAAATCAAATATCCACTACACGTAGAGAGTCCTGGGCTGAAAACCCGCACAGAACACGGAGACGTACCCCCATTCGCAGGGAGGTTAGGTACCAGAGAGGGAGACAAGATGTAGATTACCTTACGGCAGTTCCGCACATGTCCTGTTAAAGTGTTTGCAGCTTCAGGGGAGAGAAGGGATCCAGAAATCGCTTGGATTCTCAGTGAAGTCTTCCCAGAGAAGGAGGTGCAAAATAGGCGGACTGGAAGAAACAAAAAAATTAACCTCGTGGGTAGATATGAAACGGAGCAGAGGTTCACAGATACTTAGACCCCGTTCTTTCTTGACACGTCTGGAAAGTGAAACTGAAGCCAAATTACGGAGGGCCTTGAGTGTCAGTCTTCGGAGCTTGGCCGTACGGGGTTGACAGCGGGTGCCACGGACGGCTCGGACGAGGGCAAGGGCATAATCCAAGAGCCCTGGGAGGTGTAGGAGAGGTCGCAGCGAGGGAGATAGAAAGGCATGCGATTCTCCGAAGCAGTCACCGTAACCCAGGTGTAAACTCATAAACGGTAGACGCCGAGTAAGGGCGACACAGATGGCAGGGAGGAGTACGAGGGACACTAGAAAGGAAAACGCTCAGGGCTTCACCAGGGATCGGGTGCATTCCTTTCTCCCTCTAACAGAGGTTATCAGTAACCGGGCTAGTCGCTGGGAATCAAGAGTAAGCCAAACAGGCGTGATCTCTTCTTCCTCACGGACCACCACGGGGTAAACTTACCTACCTGAAACTGGATGGGAAAGGCGATGACGGCCATAAGCGAGAGGTGCGTGGTGTCACGTCAGCTACGGTAGGGGGACGTGATGAGCTGAGTAGGTAAGGGGACGCTTTCTTGACCAAGTGACACCTGAGAAGAGATGAGAAGGGTGAGGCGGCATCGGTCAGCTGCAAACTAAACAGAGGGACACTGCCTGCAGAGGGGCAGCACGGGCAATGCGCCGTTGTAAGTATGCAGGCCTGAGAGGAGGCCACTGTGGGCAGGATGACTGAGAATGGAAGGAAGGAGCTGCAAGACGAGGCCGCAGAGATCACGCTCCACCCTGCCCAGGCGATGCCCTGCCCTGCGGACTAGCACACCCAGAGAGAGAGTACCGGTGCACAGCCAGCTGAGAAGCCTGCTCGAGGATGCAAGGCAAGGCTGCTTCTTTCACCAAGAAAGTCTTGCCTGGTAAACTAAACGGCGTATCGATGGAGTGGACACGTGATTTTACATTCTGAAGCAGGCGCCCCGCCTTACGGAACGGCGACGGTTCTCAGGGGGGCCGGGCAGGAGCCGCTCCGCGCGTCTGTCCCAGGGACCCACCCGCCTGCGGGACCTCCGGCCGCCTCGCAGGAAGCTACGACGCCCAGCCCCGTGGCTACCTGTGCAGCGAGGTGTACTCCGCGGACGCGTGCCACACACACTTCAAGTGGGAGGGCGGCCTGAGTGGCAAGGCGAGAGGCCGGCCTGCCGCGCGTACCAAGAAGGCGCTCTTCGGCCTGGGCCTAGGTGCTTGCGCCGCCCCCCTGGGCCTACCGGGCTCTGAGGGCCCTGCCCTGGACCCCCTGCCCCCCTGCCCTTGGTTCAGTCACAGCAGAGGTGGCCACACCCACACCCTCTGTGACCTCGGCGTTCCACCCTCCTGCAGCCCCGCCCGCCCCCCCTCCGCCGGTTGCCCTGGGCTACGGAAGCTGCATCCTGGGGCCAGGGGGTTCCCAGGAGGCCAAGGGAAGACACGATGGCCTTAAGTGAGTCGCAGAGGCCTTACGTGGGCTTGTGTGGTTGGGTTCACCTCTTACGTTTCACCGAACTCTGCGAGAAGACAGGGACCTGCAGCCTCACAGTTGGGCTCCACGGTAAGGTGTGCGGGACAGACCTCAAACTGACCCACGGCATGGAGCGACACCCGCCATCGAGAGGTCTACAAGAGAGCCGCTGCAGCTAGCCCACAGGTCCCAGAAAACTAGATGCCTCTTTATGTAAGTGAGTTTTGGGGAGATTTGTTGCAAAGCATTATCGCAGCAAGAGCTGACTAATACAACGTTCTCCAAATCACTGCCATGTCCACGGCTGCCACCGTGCCTACGTGTAAGGCAACTGTGTCCTCGAACTTTGAGAACTCCTGAATTCTCGGTGCCTCTCCAACACAATGTACGTGGCTAAGGTGTCCCCAGATAACCTCACTAACGTACCACCGAGACCGCCCTAAGCTTTTATTGAACGTAATGCAACGCTCTTTCTATTCGTTCTCTGTTTCTACGTGGGTAAAATGCTTTCCGTCAGTCTAAAAGGATGGAAAATCGGCACAAAACACTCTGTGGATAGTTGTTTTTCACAAAGGAAAATCACAAACGAAACAGGCATTTCGCCGGGTGTAGAGCACTAACGCCCCCTAGTGCCTCTCAATGCCAAGTGGACAGAGGCACTTCATTAAATATCGAATCCCAGCTCTCTCCGCTTGAGAGGGAGAGCAAGCCATTCTCAGGTGGAGGAGGGATGTTTTCAGCAGCTATCTGCAACGTTCTGTGGACCTGGCCACTGTGTAGCTACAAAGAAACCTTTTGTCTGAGGAAACTAACTAAAGAAACTTGAAAGTGGAGGAAGAGAGAAAGAATGAGACAACACCCTCATCTCGGTGACTCATCCACTTATTCGTTCACTTACCAAATCAAATATCCACTACGCGTAGAGAGTCCTGGGCTGAAAACCCGCACAGAACACGGAGACGTACCCCCATTCGCAGGGAGGTTAGATACCAGAGAGGGAGACAAGATGTAGATTACCTTACGGCAGTTCCGCACATGTCCTGTTAAAGTGTTTGCAGCTTCAGGGGAGAGAAGGGATCCAGAAATCGCTTGGACTCTCAGTGAAGTCTTCCCAGAGAAGGAGGTGCAAAATAGGCGGACTGGAAGAAACAAAAAAATTAACCTCGTGGGTAGATATGAAACGGAGCAGAGGTTCACAGATACTTAGACCCCGTTCTTTCTTGACACGTCTGGAAAGTGAAACTGAAGCCAAATTACGGAGGGCCTTGAGTGTCAGTCTTCGGAGCTTGGCTGTACGGGGTTGACAGCGGGTGCCACGGACGGCTCGGACGAGGGCAAGGGCATAACCCAAGAGCCCTGGGAGGTGTAGGAGAGGTCGCAGCGAGGGAGATAGAAAGGCATGCGATTCTCCGAAGCAGTCACCGTAACCCAGGTGTAAACTCATAAACGGTAGACACCGAGTAAGGGCGACACAGATGGCAGGGAGGAGTACGAGGGACACTAGAAAGGAAAACGCTCAGGGCTTCACCAGGGATCGGGTGCATTCCTTTCTCCCTCTAACAGAGGTTATCAGTAACCGGGCTAGTCGCTGGGAATCAAGAGTAAGCCAAACAGGCGTGATCTCTTCTTCCTCACGGACCACCACGGGGTAAACTTACCTACCTGAAACTGGATGGGAAAGGCGATGACGGCCATAAGCGAGAGGTGCGTGGTGTCACGTGAGCTACGGTAGGGGGACGTGATGAGCTGAGTAGGTAAGGGGACGCTTTCTTGACCAAGTGACACCTGAGAAGAGATGAGAAGGGTGAGGCGGCATCGGTCAGCTGCAAACTAAACAGAGGGACACTGCCTGCAGAGGGGCAGCACGGGCAATGCGCCTTTGTAAGTATGCAGGCCTGAGAGGAGGCCACTGTGGGCAGGATGACTGAGAATGGAAGGAAGGAGCTGCAAGACGAGGCCGCAGAGATCACGCTCCACCCTGCCCAGGCGATGCCCTGCCCTGCGAACTAGCACACCCAGAGAGAGAGTACCGGTGCACAGCCAGCTGAGAAGCCTGCTCGAGGATGCAAGGCAAGGCTGCTTCTTTCACCAAGAAAGTCTTGCCTGGTAAACTAAACGGCGTATCGATGGAGCGGACACGTGATTTTACATTCTGAAGCAGGCGCCCCGCCTTACGGAACGGCGACGGTTCTCAGGGGGGCCGGGCAGGAGCCGCTCCGCGCGTCTGTCCCAGGGACCCACCCGCCTGCGGGACCTCCGGCCGCCTCGCAGGAAGCTACGACGCCCAGCCCCGTGGCTACCTGTGCAGCGAGGTGTACTCCGCGGACGCGTGCCACACACACTTCAAGTGGGAGGGCGGCCTGAGTGGCAAGGCGAGAGGCCGGCCTGCCGCGCGTACCAAGAAGGCGCTCTTCGGCCTGGGCCTAGGTGCTTGCGCCGCCCCCCTGGGCCTACCGGGCTCTGAGGGCCCTGCCCTGGACCCCCTGCCCCCCTGCCCTTGGTTCAGTCACAGCAGAGGTGGCCACACCCACACCCTCTGTGACCTCGGCGTTCCACCCTCCTGCAGCCCCGCCCGCGCCCCCTCCGCCGGTTGCCCTGGGCTACGGAAGCTGCATCCTGGGGCCAGGGGGTTCCCAGGAGGCCAAGGGAAGACACGATGGCCTTAAGTGAGTCGCAGAGGCCTTACGTGGGCTTGTGTGGTTGGGTTCACCTCTTACGTTTCACCGAACTCTGCGAGAAGACAGGGACCTGCAGCCTCACAGTTGGGCTCCACGGTAAGGTGTGCGGGACAGACCTCAAACTGACCCACGGCATGGAGCGACACCCGCCATCGAGAGGTCTACAAGAGAGCCGCTGCAGCTAGCCCACAGGTCCCAGAAAACTAGATGCCTCTTTATGTAAGTGAGTTTTGGGGAGATTTGTTGCAAAGCATTATCGCAGCAAGAGCTGACTAATACAACGTTCTCCAAATCACTGCCATGTCCACGGCTGCCACCGTGCCTACGTGTAAGGCAACTGTGTCCTCGAACTTTGAGAACTCCTGAATTCTCGGTGCCTCTCCAACACAATGTACGTGGCTAAGGTGTCCCCAGATAACCTCACTAACGTACCACCGAGACCGCCCTAAGCTTTTATTGAACGTAATGCAACGCTCTTTCTATTCGTTCTCTGTTTCTACGTGGGTAAAATGCTTTCCGTCAGTCTAAAAGGATGGAAAATCGGCACAAAACACTCCGTGGATAGTTGTTTTTCACAAAGGAAAATCACAAACGAAACAGGCATTTCGCCGGGTGCAGAGCACTAACGCCCCCTAGTGCCTCTCAATGCCAAGTGGACAGAGGCACTTCATTAAATATCGAATCCCAACTCTCTCCGCTTGAGAGGGAGAGCAAGCCATTCTCAGGTGGAGGAGGGCTGTTTTCAGCAGCTATCTGCAACGTTCTGTGGACCTGGCCACTGTGTAGCTACAAGGAAACCTTTTGTCTGAGGAACCTAACTAAAGAAACTTGAAAGTGGAGGAAGAGAGAAAGAATGAGACAACACCCTCATCTCGGTGACTCATCCACTTATTCGTTCACTTACCAAATCAAATATCCACTACGCGTAGAGAGTCCTGGGCTGAAAACCCGCACAGAACACGGAGACGTACCCCCATTCGCAGGGAGGTTAGGTACCAGAGAGGCAGACAAGATGTAGATTACCTTACGGCAGTTCCGCACATGTCCTGTTAAAGTGTTTGCAGCTCCAGGGGAGAGAAGGGATCCAGAAATCGCTTGGATTCTCAGTGAAGTCTTCCCAGAGAAGGAGGTGCAAAATAGGCGGACTGGAAGAAACAAAAAAATTAACCTCGTGGGTAGATATGAAACGGAGCAGAGGTGCACAGATACTTAGACCCCGTTCTTTCTTGACACGTCTGGAAAGTGAAACTGAAGCCAAATTACGGAGGGCCTTGAGTGTCAGTCTTCGGAGCTTGGCCGTACGGGGTTGACAGCGGGTGCCACGGACGGCTCGGACGAGGGCAAGGGCATAACCCAAGAGCCCTGGGAGGTGTAGGAGAGGTCGCAGCGAGGGAGATAGAAAGGCATGCGATTCTCCGAAGCAGTCACCGTAACCCAGGTGTAAACTCATAAACGGTAGACGCCGAGTAAGGGCGACACAGATGGCAGGGAGGAGTACGAGGGACACTAGAAAGGAAAACGCTCAGGGCTTCACCAGGGATCGGGTGCATTCCTTTCTCCCTCTAACAGAGGTTATCAGTAACCGGGCTAGTCGCTGGGAATCAAGAGTAAGCCAAACAGGCGTGATCTCTTCTTCCTCACGGACCACCACGGGGTAAACTTACCTACCTGAAACTGGATGGGAAAGGCGATGACGGCCATAAGCGAGAGGTGCGTGGTGTCACGTCAGCTACGGTAGGGGGACGTGATGAGCTGAGTAGGTAAGGGGACGCTTTCTTGACCAAGTGACACCTGAGAAGAGATGAGAAGGGTGAGGCGGCATCGGTCAGCTGCAAACTAAACAGAGGGACACTGCCTGCAGAGGGGCAGCACGGGCCATGCGCCGTTGTAAGTATGCAGGCCTGAGAGGAGGCCACTGTGGGCAGGATGACTGAGAATGGAAGGAAGGAGCTGCAAGACGAGGCCGCAGAGATCACGCTCCACCCTGCCCAGGCGATGCCCTGCCCTGCGGACTAGCACACCCAGAGAGAGAGTACCGGTGCACAGCCAGCTGAGAAGCCTGCTCGAGGATGCAAGGCAAGGCTGCTTCTTTCACCAAGAAAGTCTTGCCTGGTAAACTAAACGGCGTATCGATGGAGCGGACACGTGATTGTACATTCTGAAGCAGGCGCCCCGCCTTACGGAACGGCGACGGTTCTCAGGGGGGCCGGGCAGGAGCCGCTCCACGCGTCTGTCCCAGGGACCCACCCGCCTGCGGGACCTCCGGCCGCCTCGCAGGAAGCTACGACGCCCAGCCCCGTGGCTACCTGTGCAGCGAGGTGTACTCCGCGGACGCGTGCCACACACACTTCAAGTGGGAGGGCGGCCTGAGTGGCAAGGCGAGAGGCCGGCCTGCCGCGCGTACCAAGAAGGCGCTCTTCGGCCTGGGCCTAGGTGCTTGCGCCGCCCCCCTGGGCCTACCGGGCTCTGAGGGCCCTGCCCTGGACCCCCTGCCCCCCTGCCCTTGGTTCAGTCACAGCAGAGGTGGCCACACCCACACCCTCTGTGACCTCGGCGTTCCACCCTCCTGCAGCCCCGCCCGCCCCCCCTCCGCCGGTTGCCCTGGGCTACGGAAGCTGCCTCCTGGGGCCAGGGGGTTCCCAGGAGGCCAAGGGAAGACACGATGGCCTTAAGTGAGTCGCAGAGGCCTTACGTGGGCTTGTGTGGTTGGGTTCACCTCTTACGTTTCACCGAACTCTGCGAGAAGACAGGGACCTGCAGCCTCACAGTTGGGCTCCACGGTAAGGTGTGCGGGACAGACCTCAAACTGACCCACGGCATGGAGCGACACCCGCCATCGAGAGGTCTACAAGAGAGCCGCTGCAGCTAGCCCACAGGTCCCAGAAAACTAGATGCCTCTTTATGTAAGTGAGTTTTGGGGAGATTTGTTGCAAAGCATTATCGCAGCAAGAGCTGACTAATACAACGTTCTCCAAATCACTGCCATGTCCACGGCTGCCACCGTGCCTACGTGTAAGGCAACTGTGTCCTCGAACTTTGAGAACTCCTGAATTCTCGGTGCCTCTCCAACACAATGTACGTGGCTAAGGTGTCCCCAGATAACCTCACTAACGTACCACCGAGACCGCCCTAAGCTTTTATTGAACGTAATGCAACGCTCTTTCTATTCGTTCTCTGTTTCTACGTGGGTAAAATGCTTTCCGTCAGTCTAAAAGGATGGAAAATCGGCACAAAACACTCTGTGGATAGTTGTTTTTCACAAAGGAAAATCACAAACGAAACAGGCATTTCGCCGGGTGCAGAGCACTAACGCCCCCTAGTGCCTCTCAATGCCAAGTGGACAGAGGCACTTCATTAAATATCGAATCCCAGCTCTCTCCGCTTGAGAGGGAGAGCAAGCCATTCTCAGGTGGAGGAGGGCTGTTTTCAGCAGCTATCTGCAACGTTCTGTGGACCTGGCCACTGTGTAGCTACAAGGAAACCTTTTGTCTGAGGAACCTAACTAAAGAAACTTGAAAGTGGAGGAAGAGAGAATGAATGAGACAACACCCTCATCTCGGTGACTCATCCACTTATTCGTTCACTTACCAAATCAAATATCCACTACGCGTAGAGAGTCCTGGGCTGAAAACCCGCACAGAACACGGAGACGTACCCCCATTCGCAGGGAGGTTAGGTACCAGAGAGGGAGACAAGATGTAGATTACCTTACGGCAGTTCCGCACATGTCCTGTTAAACTGTTTGCAACTCCAGGGGAGAGAAGGGATCCAGAAATCGCTTGGATTCTCAGTGAAGTCTTCCCAGAGAAGGAGGTGCAAAATAGGCGGACTGGAAGAAACAAAAAAATTAACCTCGTGGGTAGATATGAAACGGAGCAGAGGTTCACAGATACTTAGACCTCGTTCTTTCTGGACACGTCTGGAAAGTGAAACTGAAGCCAAATTACGGAGGGCCTTGACTGTCAGTCTTCGGAGCTTGGCCGTACGGGGTTGACAGCGGGTGCCACGGACGGCTCGGACGAGGGCAAGGGCATAACCCAAGAGCCCTGGGAGGTGTAGGAGAGGTCGCAGCGAGGGAGATAGAAAGGCATGCGATTCTCCGAAGCAGTCACCGTAACCCAGGTGTAAACTCATAAACGGTAGACGCCGAGTAAGGGCGACACAGATGGCAGGGAGGAGTACGAGGGACACTAGAAAGGAAAACGCTCAGGGCTTCACCAGGGATCGGGTGCATTCCTTTCTCCCTCTAACAGAGGTTATCAGTAACCGGGCTAGTCGCTGGGAATCAAGAGTAAGCCAAACAGGCATGATCTCTTCTTCCTCACGGACCACCACGGGGTAAACTTACCTACCTGAAACTGGATGGGAAAGGCGATGACGGCCATAAGCGAGAGGTGCGTGGTGTCACGTCAGCTACGGTAGGGGGACGTGATGAGCTGAGTAGGTAAGGGGACGCTTTCTTGACCAAGTGACACCTGAGAAGAGATGAGAAGGGTGAGGCGGCATCGGTCAGCTGCAAACTAAACAGAGGGACACTGCCTGCAGAGGGGCAGCACGGGCCATGCGCCGTTGTAAGTATGCAGGCCTGAGAGGAGGCCACTGTGGGCAGGATGACTGAGAATGGAAGGAAGGAGCTGCAAGACGAGGCCGCAGAGATCACGCTCCACCCTGCCCAGGCGATGCCCTGCCCTGCGGACTAGCACACCCAGAGAGAGAGTACCGGTGCACAGCCAGCTGAGAAGCCTGCTCGAGGATGCAAGGCAAGGCTGCTTCTTTCACCAAGAAAGTCTTGCCTGGTAAACTAAACGGCGTATCGATGGAGCGGACACGTGATTTTACATTCTGAAGCAGGCGCCCCGCCTTACGGAACGGCGACGGTTCTCAGGGGGGCCGGGCAGGAGCCGCTCCGCGCGTCTGTCCCAGGGACCCACCCGCCTGCGGGACCTCCGGCCGCCTCGCAGGAAGCTACGACGCCCAGCCCCGTGGCTACCTGTGCAGCGAGGTGTACTCCGCGGACGCGTGCCACACACACTTCAAGTGGGAGGGCGGCCTGAGTGGCAAGGCGAGAGGCCGGCCTGCCGCGCGTACCAAGAAGGCGCTCTTCGGCCTGGGCCTAGGTGCTTGCGCCGCCCCCCTGGGCCTACCGGGCTCTGAGGGCCCTGCCCTGGACCCCCTGCCCCCCTGCCCTTGGTTCAGTCACAGCAGAGGTGGCCACACCCACACCCTCTGTGACCTCGGCGTTCCACCCTCCTGCAGCCCCGCCCGCCCCCCCTCCGCCGGTTGCCCTGGGCTACGGAAGCTGCATCCTGGGGCCAGGGGGTTCCCAGGAGGCCAAGGGAAGACACGATGGCCTTAAGTGAGTCGCAGAGGCCTTACGTGGGCTTGTGTGGTTGGGTTCACCTCTTACGTTTCACCGAACTCTGCGAGAAGACAGGGACCTGCAGCCTCACAGTTGGGCTCCACGGTAAGGTGTGCGGGACAGACCTCAAACTGACCCACGGCATGGAGCGACACCCGCCATCGAGAGGTCTACAAGAGAGCCGCTGCAGCTAGCCCACAGGTCCCAGAAAACTAGATGCCTCTTTATGTAAGTGAGTTTTGGGGAGATTTGTTGCAAAGCATTATCGCAGCAAGAGCTGACTAATACAACGTTCTCCAAATCACTGCCATGTCCACGGCTGCCACCGTGCCTACGTGTAAGGCAACTGTGTCCTCGAACTTTGAGAACTCCTGAATTCTCGGTGCCTCTCCAACACAATGTACGTGGCTAAGGTGTCCCCAGATAACCTCACTAACGTACCACCGAGACCGCCCTAAGCTTTTATTGAACGTAATGCAACGCTCTTTCTATTCGTTCTCTGTTTCTACGTGGGTAAAATGCTTTCCGTCAGTCTAAAAGGATGGAAAATCGGCACAAAACACTCTGTGGATAGTTGTTTTTCACAAAGGAAAATCACAAACGAAACAGGCATTTCGCCGGGTGCAGAGCACTAACGCCCCCTAGTGCCTCTCAATGCCAAGTGGACAGAGGCACTTCATTAAATATCGAATCCCAGCTCTCTCCGCTTGAGAGGGAGAGCAAGCCATTCTCAGGTGGAGGAGGGCTGTTTTCAGCAGCTATCTGCAACGTTCTGTGGACCTGGCCACTGTGTAGCTACAAGGAAACCTTTTGTCTGAGGAACCTAACTAAAGAAACTTGAAAGTGGAGGAAGAGAGAAAGAATGAGACAACACCCTCATCTCGGTGACTCATCCACTTATTCGTTCACTTACCAAATCAAATATCCACTACGCGTAGAGAGTCCTGGGCTGAAAACCCGCACAGAACACGGAGACGTACCCCCATTCGCAGGGAGGTTAGGTACCAGAGAGGGAGACAAGATGTAGATTACCTTACGGCAGTTCCGCACATGTCCTGTTAAAGTGTTTGCAGCTCCAGGGGAGAGAAGGGATCCAGAAATCGCTTGGATTCTCAGTGAAGTCTTCCCAGAGAAGGAGGTGCAAAATAGGCGGACTGGAAGAAACAAAAAAATTAACCTCGTGGGTAGATATGAAACGGAGCAGAGGTTCACAGATACTTAGACCCCGTTCTTTCTTGACACGTCTGGAAAGTGAAACTGAAGCCAAATTACGGAGGGCCTTGAGTGTCAGTCTTCGGAGCTTGGCCGTACGGGGTTGACAGCGGGTGCCACGGACGGCTCGGACGAGGGCAAGGGCATAACCCAAGAGCCCTGGGAGGTGTAGGAGAGGTCGCAGCGAGGGAGATAGAAAGGCATGCGATTCTCCGAAGCAGTCACCGTAACCCAGGTGTAAACTCATAAACGGTAGACGCCGAGTAAGGGCGACACAGATGGCAGGGAGGAGTACGAGGGACACTAGAAAGGAAAACGCTCAGGGCTCCACCAGGGATCGGGTGCATTCCTTTCTCCCTCTAACAGAGGTTATCAGTAACCGGGCTAGTCGCTGGGAATCAAGAGTAAGCGAAACAGGCGTGATCTCTTCTTCCTCACGGACCACCACGGGGTAAACTTACCTACCTGAAACTGGATGGGAAAGGCGATGACGGCCATAAGCGAGAGGTGCGTGGTGTCACGTCAGCTACGGTAGGGGGACGTGATGAGCTGAGTAGGTAAGGGGACGCTTTCTTGACCAAGTGACACCTGAGAAGAGATGAGAAGGGTGAGGCGGCATCGGTCAGCTGCAAACTAAACAGAGGGACACTGCCTGCAGAGGGGCAGCACGGGCAATGCGCCGTTGTAAGTATGCAGGCCTGAGAGGAGGCCACTGTGGGCAGGATGACTGAGAATGGAAGGAAGGAGCTGCAAGATGAGGCCGCAGAGATCACGCTCCACCCTGCCCAGGCGATGCCCTGCCCTGCGGACTAGCACACCCAGAGAGAGAGTACCGGTGCACAGCCAGCTGAGAAGCCTGCTCGAGGATGCAAGGCAAGGCTGCTTCTTTCACCAAGAAAGTCTTGCCTGGTAAACTAAACGGCGTATCGATGGAGCGGACACGTGATTTTACATTCTGAAGCAGGCGCCCCGCCTTACGGAACGGCGACGGTTCTCAGGGGGGCCGGGCAGGAGCCGCTCCGCGCGTCTGTCCCAGGGACCCACCCGCCTGCGGG
The DNA here is from genome assembly GCF_951394435.1 of Stenella coeruleoalba. Classification (NCBI taxonomy): domain Eukaryota; kingdom Metazoa; phylum Chordata; class Mammalia; order Artiodactyla; family Delphinidae; genus Stenella; species Stenella coeruleoalba. The sequence continues at coordinate 155,567,666 of NC_137169.1, forward strand.
ACCTCCGGCCGCCTCGCAGGAAGCTACGACGCCCAGTCCCGTGGCTACCTGTGCAGCGAGGTGTACTCCACGGACGCGTGCCACACACACTTCAAGTGGGAGGGCGGCCTGAGTGGCAAGGCGAGAGGCCGGCCTGCCGCGCGTACCAAGAAGGCGCTCTTCGGCCTGGGCCTAGGTGCTTGCGCCGCCCCCCTGGGCCTACCGGGCTCTGAGGGCCCTGCCCTGGACCCCCTGCCCTCCTGCCCTTGGTTCAGTCACAGCAGAGGTGGCCACACCCACACCCTCTGTGACCTCGGCGTTCCACCCTCCTGCAGCCCCACCCGCCCCCCCTCCGCCGGTTGCCCTGGGCTACGGAAGCTGCATCCTGGGGCCAGGGGGTTCCCAGGAGGCCAAGGGAAGACACGATGGCCTTAAGTGAGTCGCAGAGTCCTTACGTGGGCTTGTGTGGTTGGGTTCACCTCTTACGTTTCACCGAACTCTGCGAGAAGACAGGGACCTGCAGCCTCACAGTTGGGCTCCACGGTAAGGTGTGCGGGACAGACCTCAAACTGACCCACGGCATGGAGCGGCACCCGCCATCGAGAGGTCTACAAGAGAGCCGCTGCAGCTAGCCCACAGGTCCCAGAAAACTAGATGCCTCTTTATGTAAGTGAGTTTTGGGGAGATTTGTTGCAAAGCATTATCGCAGCAAGAGCTGACTAATACAACGTTCTCCAAATCACTGCCATGTCCACGGCTGCCACCGTGCCTACGTGTAAGGCAACTGTGTCCTCGAACTTTGAGAACTCCTGAATTCTCGGTGCCTCTCCAACACAATGTACGTGGCTAAGGTGTCCCCAGATAACCTCACTAACGTACCACCGAGACCGCCCTAAGCTTTTATTGAACGTAATGCAACGCTCTTTCTATTCGTTCTCTGTTTCTACGTGGGTAAAATGCTTTCCGTCAGTCTAAAAGGATGGAAAATCGGCACAAAACACTCCGTGGATAGTTGTTTTTCACAAAGGAAAATCACAAACGAAACAGGCATTTCGCCGGGTGCAGAGCACTAACGCCCCCTAGTGCCTCTCAATGCCAAGTGGACAGAGGCACTTCATTAAATATCGAATCCCAGCTCTCTCCGCTTGAGAGGGAGAGCAAGCCATTCTCAGGTGGAGGAGGGCTGTTTTCAGCAGCTATCTGCAACGTTCTGTGGACCTGGCCACTGTGTAGCTACAAGGAAACCTTTTGTCTGAGGAACCTAACTAAAGAAACTTGAAAGTGGAGGAAGAGAGAAAGAATGAGACAACACCCTCATCTCGGTGACTCATCCACTTATTCGTTCACTTACCAAATCAAATATCCACTACGCGTAGAGAGTCCTGGGCTGAAAACCCGCACAGAACACGGAGACGTACCCCCATTCGCAGGGAGGTTAGGTACCAGAGAGGGAGACAAGATGTAGATTACCTTACGGCAGTTCCGCACATGTCCTGTTAAAGTGTTTGCAGCTCCAGGGGAGAGAAGGGATCCAGAAATCGCTTGGATTCTCAGTGAAGTCTTCCCAGAGAAGGAGGTGCAAAATAGGCGGACTGGAAGAAACAAAAAAATTAACCTCGTGGGTAGATATGAAACGGAGCAGAGGTGCACAGATACTTAGACCCCGTTCTTTCTTGACACGTCTGGAAAGTGAAACTGAAGCCAAATTACGGAGGGCCTTGAGTGTCAGTCTTCGGAGCTTGGCCGTACGGGGTTGACAGCGGGTGCCACGGACGGCTCGGACGAGGGCAAGGGCATAACCCAAGAGCCCTGGGAGGTGTAGGAGAGGTCGCAGCGAGGGAGATAGAAAGGCATGCGATTCTCCGAAGCAGTCACCGTAACCCAGGTGTAAACTCATAAACGGTAGACGCCGAGTAAGGGCGACACAGATGGCAGGGAGGAGTACGAGGGACACTAGAAAGGAAAACGCTCAGGGCTTCACCAGGGATCGGGTGCATTCCTTTCTCCCTCTAACAGAGGTTATCAGTAACCGGGCTAGTCGCTGGGAATCAAGAGTAAGCCAAAGAGGCGTGATCTCTTCTTCCTCACGGACCACCACGGGGTAAACTTACCTACCTGAAACTGGATGGGAAAGGCGATGACGGCCATAAGCGAGAGGTGCGTGGTGTCACGTGAGCTACGGTAGGGGGACGTGATGAGCTGAGTAGGTAAGGGGACGCTTTCTTGACCAAGTGACACCTGAGAAGAGATGAGAAGGGTGAGGCGGCATCGGTCAGCTGCAAACTAAACAGAGGGACACTGCCTGCAGAGGGGCAGCACGGGCCATGCGCCGTTGTAAGTATGCAGGCCTGAGAGGAGGCCACTGTGGGCAGGATGACTGAGAATGGAAGGAAGGAGCTGCAAGACGAGGCCGCAGAGATCACGCTCCACCCTGCCCAGGCGATGCCCTGCCCTGCGGACTAGCACACCCAGAGAGAGAGTACCGGTGCACAGCCAGCTGAGAAGCCTGCTCGAGGATGCAAGGCAAGGCTGCTTCTTTCACCAAGAAAGTCTTGCCTGGTAAACTAAACGGCGTATCGATGGAGCGGACACGTGATTTTACATTCTGAAGCAGGCGCCCCGCCTTACGGAACGGCGACGGTTCTCAGGGGGGCCGGGCAGGAGCCGCTCCGCGCGTCTGTCCCAGGGACCCACCCGCCTGCGGGACCTCCGGCCGCCTCGCAGGAAGCTACGACGCCCAGCCCCGTGGCTACCTGTGCAGCGAGGTGTACTCCGCGGACGCGTGCCACACACACTTCAAGTGGGAGGGCGGCCTGAGTGGCAAGGCGAGAGGCCGGCCTGCCGCGCGTACCAAGAAGGCGCTCTTCGGCCTGGGCCTAGGTGCTTGCGCCGCCCCCCTGGGCCTACCGGGCTCTGAGGGCCCTGCCCTGGACCCCCTGCCCCCCTGCCCTTGGTTCAGTCACAGCAGAGGTGGCCACACCCACACCCTCTGTGACCTCGGCGTTCCACCCTCCTGCAGCCCCGCCCGCCCCCCCTCCGCCGGTTGCCCTGGGCTACGGAAGCTGCATCCTGGGGCCAGGGGGTTCCCAGGAGGCCAAGGGAAGACACGATGGCCTTAAGTGAGTCGCAGAGGCCTTACGTGGGCTTGTGTGGTTGGGTTCACCTCTTACGTTTCACCGAACTCTGCGAGAAGACAGGGACCTGCAGCCTCACAGTTGGGCTCCACGGTAAGGTGTGCGGGACAGACCTCAAACTGACCCACGGCATGGAGCGACACCCGCCATCGAGAGGTCTACAAGAGAGCCGCTGCAGCTAGCCCACAGGTCCCAGAAAACTAGATGCCTCTTTATGTAAGTGAGTTTTGGGGAGATTTGTTGCAAAGCATTATCGCAGCAAGAGCTGACTAATACAACGTTCTCCAAATCACTGCCATGTCCACGGCTGCCACCGTGCCTACGTGTAAGGCAACTGTGTCCTCGAACTTTGAGAACTCCTGAATTCTCGGTGCCTCTCCAACACAATGTACGTGGCTAAGGTGTCCCCAGATAACCTCACTAACGTACCACCGAGACCGCCCTAAGCTTTTATTGAACGTAATGCAACGCTCTTTCTATTCGTTCTCTGTTTCTACGTGGGTAAAATGCTTTCCGTCCGTCTAAAAGGATGGAAAATCGGCACAAAACACTCTGTGGATAGTTGTTTTTCACAAAGGAAAATCACAAACGAAACAGGCATTTCGCCGGGTGCAGAGCACTAACGCCCCCTAGTGCCTCTCAATGCCAAGTGGACAGAGGCACTTCATTAAATATCGAATCCCAGCTCTCTCCGCTTGAGAGGGAGAGCAAGCCATTCTCAGGTGGAGGAGGGCTGTTTTCAGCAGCTATCTGCAACGTTCTGTGGACCTGGCCACTGTGTAGCTACAAGGAAACCTTTTGTCTGAGGAACCTAACTAAAGAAACTTGAAAGTGGAGGAAGAGAGAAAGAATGAGACAACACCCTCATCTCGGTGACTCATCCACTTACTCGTTCACTTACCAAATCAAATATCCACTACGCGTAGAGAGTCCTGGGCTGAAAACCCGCACAGAACACGGAGACGTACCCCCATTCGCAGGGAGGTTAGGTACCAGAGAGGGAGACAAGATGTAGATTACCTTACGGCAGTTCCGCACATGTCCTGTTAAAGTGTTTGCAGCTCCAGGGGAGAGAAGGGATCCAGAAATCGCTTGGATTCTCAGTGAAGTCTTCCCAGAGAAGGAGGTGCAAAATAGGCGGACTGGAAGAAACAAAAAAATTAACCTCGTGGGTAGATATGAAACGGAGCAGAGGTGCACAGATACTTAGACCCCGTTCTTTCTTGACACGTCTGGAAAGTGAAACTGAAGCCAAATTACGGAGGGCCTTGAGTGTCAGTCTTCGGAGCTTGGCCGTACGGGGTTGACAGCGGGTGCCACGGACGGCTCGGACGAGGGCAAGGGCATAACCCAAGAGCCCTGGGAGGTGTAGGAGAGGTCGCAGCGAGGGAGATAGAAAGGCATGCGATTCTCCGAAGCAGTCACCGTAACCCAGGTGTAAACTCATAAACGGTAGACGCCGAGTAAGGGCGACACAGATGGCAGGGAGGAGTACGAGGGACACTAGAAAGGAAAACGCTCAGGGCTTCACCAGGGATCGGGTGCATTCCTTTCTCCCTCTAACAGAGGTTATCAGTAACCGGGCTAGTCGCTGGGAATCAAGAGTAAGCCAAAGAGGCGTGATCTCTTCTTCCTCACGGACCACCACGGGGTAAACTTACCTACCTGAAACTGGATGGGAAAGGCGATGACGGCCATAAGCGAGAGGTGCGTGGTGTCACGTGAGCTACGGTAGGGGGACGTGATGAGCTGAGTAGGTAAGGGGACGCTTTCTTGACCAAGTGACACCTGAGAAGAGATGAGAAGGGTGAGGCGGCATCGGTCAGCTGCAAACTAAACAGAGGGACACTGCCTGCAGAGGGGCAGCACGGGCCATGCGCCGTTGTAAGTATGCAGGCCTGAGAGGAGGCCACTGTGGGCAGGATGACTGAGAATGGAAGGAAGGAGCTGCAAGACGAGGCCGCAGAGATCACGCTCCACCCTGCCCAGGCGATGCCCTGCCCTGCGGACTAGCACACCCAGAGAGAGAGTACCGGTGCACAGCCAGCTGAGAAGCCTGCTCGAGGATGCAAGGCAAGGCTGCTTCTTTCACCAAGAAAGTCTTGCCTGGTAAACTAAACGGCGTATCGATGGAGCGGACACGTGATTTTACATTCTGAAGCAGGCGCCCCGCCTTACGGAACGGCGACGGTTCTCAGGGGGGCCGGGCAGGAGCCGCTCCGCGCGTCTGTCCCAGGGACCCACCCGCCTGCGGGACCTCCGGCCGCCTCGCAGGAAGCTACGACGCCCAGCCCCGTGGCTACCTGTGCAGCGAGGTGTACTCCGCGGACGCGTGCCACACACACTTCAAGTGGGAGGGCGGCCTGAGTGGCAAGGCGAGAGGCCGGCCTGCCGCGCGTACCAAGAAGGCGCTCTTCGGCCTGGGCCTAGGTGCTTGCGCCGCCCCCCTGGGCCTACCGGGCTCTGAGGGCCCTGCCCTGGACCCCCTGCCCCCCTGCCCTTGGTTCAGTCACAGCAGAGGTGGCCACACCCACACCCTCTGTGACCTCGGCGTTCCACCCTCCTGCAGCCCCGCCCGCCCCCCCTCCGCCGGTTGCCCTGGGCTACGGAAGCTGCATCCTGGGGCCAGGGGGTTCCCAGGAGGCCAAGGGAAGACACGATGGCCTTAAGTGAGTCGCAGAGGCCTTACGTGGGCTTGTGTGGTTGGGTTCACCTCTTACGTTTCACCGAACTCTGCGAGAAGACAGGGACCTGCAGCCTCACAGTTGGGCTCCACGGTAAGGTGTGCGGGACAGACCTCAAACTGACCCACGGCATGGAGCGACACCCGCCATCGAGAGGTCTACAAGAGAGCCGCTGCAGCTAGCCCACAGGTCCCAGAAAACTAGATGCCTCTTTATGTAAGTGAGTTTTGGGGAGATTTGTTGCAAAGCATTATCGCAGCAAGAGCTGACTAATACAACGTTCTCCAAATCACTGCCATGTCCACGGCTGCCACCGTGCCTACGTGTAAGGCAACTGTGTCCTCGAACTTTGAGAACTCCTGAATTCTCGGTGCCTCTCCAACACAATGTACGTGGCTAAGGTGTCCCCAGATAACCTCACTAACGTACCACCGAGACCGCCCTAAGCTTTTATTGAACGTAATGCAACGCTCTTTCTATTCGTTCTCTGTTTCTACGTGGGTAAAATGCTTTCCGTCCGTCTAAAAGGATGGAAAATCGGCACAAAACACTCTGTGGATAGTTGTTTTTCACAAAGGAAAATCACAAACGAAACAGGCATTTCGCCGGGTGCAGAGCACTAACGCCCCCTAGTGCCTCTCAATGCCAAGTGGACAGAGGCACTTCATTAAATATCGAATCCCAGCTCTCTCCGCTTGAGAGGGAGAGCAAGCCATTCTCAGGTGGAGGAGGGCTGTTTTCAGCAGCTATCTGCAACGTTCTGTGGACCTGGCCACTGTGTAGCTACAAGGAAACCTTTTGTCTGAGGAACCTAACTAAAGAAACTTGAAAGTGGAGGAAGAGAGAAAGAATGAGACAACACCCTCATCTCGGTGACTCATCCACTTACTCGTTCACTTACCAAATCAAATATCCACTACGCGTAGAGAGTCCTGGGCTGAAAACCCGCACAGAACACGGAGACGTACCCCCATTCGCAGGGAGGTTAGGTACCAGAGAGGGAGACAAGATGTAGATTACCTAACGGCAGTTCCGCACATGTCCTGTTAAAGTGTTTGCAGCTCCAGGGGAGAGAAGGGATCCAGAAATCGCTTGGATTCTCAGTGAAGTCTTCCCAGAGAAGGAGGTGCAAAATAGGTGGACTGGAAGAAACAAAAAAATTAACCTCGTGGGTAGATATGAAACGGAGCAGAGGTGCACAGATACTTAGACCCCGTTCTTTCTTGACACGTCTGGAAAGTGAAACTGAAGCCAAATTACGGAGGGCCTTGAGTGTCAGTCTTCGGAGCTTGGCCGTACGGGGTTGACAGCGGGTGCCACGGACGGCTCGGACGAGGGCAAGGGCATAACCCAAGAGCCCTGGGAGGTGTAGGAGAGGTCGCAGCGAGGGAGATAGAAAGGCATGCGATTCTCCGAAGCAGTCACCGTAACCCAGGTGTAAACTCATAAACGGTAGACGCCGAGTAAGGGCGACACAGATGGCAGGGAGGAGTACGAGGGACACTAGAAAGGAAAACGCTCAGGGCTTCACCAGGGATCGGGTGCATTCCTTTCTCCCTCTAACAGAGGTTATCAGTAACCGGGCTAGTCGCTGGGAATCAAGAGTAAGCCAAAGAGGCGTGATCTCTTCTTCCTCACGGACCACCACGGGGTAAACTTACCTACCTGAAACTGGATGGGAAAGGCGATGACGGCCATAAGCGAGAGGTGCGTGGTGTCACGTGAGCTACGGTAGGGGGACGTGATGAGCTGAGTAGGTAAGGGGACGCTTTCTTGACCAAGTGACACCTGAGAAGAGATGAGAAGGGTGAGGCGGCATCGGTCAGCTGCAAACTAAACAGAGGGACACTGCCTGCAGAGGGGCAGCACGGGCCATGCGCCGTTGTAAGTATGCAGGCCTGAGAGGAGGCCACTGTGGGCAGGATGACTGAGAATGGAAGGAAGGAGCTGCAAGACGAGGCCTCAGAGATCACGCTCCACCCTGCCCAGGCGATGCCCTGCCCTGCGGACTAGCACACCCAGAGAGAGAGTACCGGTGCACAGCCAGCTGAGAAGCCTGCTCGAGGATGCAAGGCAAGGCTGCTTCTTTCACCAAGAAAGTCTTGCCTGGTAAACTAAACGGCGTATCGATGGAGCGGACACGTGATTTTACATTCTGAAGCAGGCGCCCCGCCTTACGGAACGGCGACGGTTCTCAGGGGGGCCGGGCAGGAGCCGCTCCGCGCGTCTGTCCCAGGGACCCACCCGCCTGCGGGACCTCCGGCCGCCTCGCAGGAAGCTACGACGCCCAGCCCCGTGGCTACCTGTGCAGCGAGGTGTACTCCGCGGACGCGTGCCACACACACTTCAAGTGGGAGGGCGGCCTGAGTGGCAAGGCGAGAGGCCGGCCTGCCGCGCGTACCAAGAAGGCGCTCTTCGGCCTGGGCCTAGGTGCTTGCGCCGCCCCCCTGGGCCTACCGGGCTCTGAGGGCCCTGCCCTGGACCCCCTGCCCCCCTGCCCTTGGTTCAGTCACAGCAGAGGTGGCCACACCCACACCCTCTGTGACCTCGGCGTTCCACCCTCCTGCAGCCCCGCCCGCCCCCCCTCCGCCGGTTGCCCTGGGCTACGGAAGCTGCATCCTGGGGCCAGGGGGTTCCCAGGAGGCCAAGGGAAGACACGATGGCCTTAAGTGAGTCGCAGAGGCCTTACGTGGGCTTGTGTGGTTGGGTTCACCTCTTACGTTTCACCGAACTCTGCGAGAAGACAGGGACCTGCAGCCTCACAGTTGGGCTCCACGGTAAGGTGTGCGGGACAGACCTCAAACTGACCCATGGCATGGAGCGACACCCGCCATCGAGAGGTCTACAAGAGAGCCGCTGCAGCTAGCCCACAGGTCCCAGAAAACTAGATGCCTCTTTATGTAAGTGAGTTTTGGGGAGATTTGTTGCAAAGCATTATCGCAGCAAGAGCTGACTAATACAACGTTCTCCAAATCACTGCCATGTCCACGGCTGCCACCGTGCCTACGTGTAAGGCAACTGTGTCCTCGAACTTTGAGAACTCCTGAATTCTCGGTGCCTCTCCAACACAATGTACGTGGCTAAGGTGTCCCCAGATAACCTCACTAACGTACCACCGAGACCGCCCTAAGCTTTTATTGAACGTAATGCAACGCTCTTTCTATTCGTTCTCTGTTTCTACGTGGGTAAAATTCTTTCCGTCCGTCTAAAAGGATGGAAAATCGGCACAAAACACTCTGTGGATAGTTGTTTTTCACAAAGGAAAATCACAAACGAAACAGGCATTTCGCCGGGTGCAGAGCACTAACGCCCCCTAGTGCCTCTCAATGCCAAGTGGACAGAGGCACTTCATTAAATATCGAATCCCAGCTCTCTCCGCTTGAGAGGGAGAGCAAGCCATTCTCAGGTGGAGGAGGGCTGTTTTCAGCAGCTATCTGCAACGTTCTGTGGACCTGGCCACTGTGTAGCTACAAGGAAACCTTTTGTCTGAGGAACCTAACTAAAGAAACTTGAAAGTGGAGGAAGAGAGAAAGAATGAGACAACACCCTCATCTCGGTGACTCATCCACTTACTCGTTCACTTACCAAATCAAATATCCACTACGCGTAGAGAGTCCTGGGCTGAAAACCCGCACAGAACACGGAGACGTACCCCCATTCGCAGGGAGGTTAGGTACCAGAGAGGGAGACAAGATGTAGATTACCTTACGGCAGTTCCGCACATGTCCTGTTAAAGTGTTTGCAGCTCCAGGGGAGAGAAGGGATCCAGAAATCGCTTGGATTCTCAGTGAAGTCTTCCCAGAGAAGGAGGTGCAAAATAGGCGGACTGGAAGAAACAAAAAAATTAACCTCGTGGGTAGATATGAAACGGAGCAGAGGTGCACAGATACTTAGACCCCGTTCTTTCTTGACACGTCTGGAAAGTGAAACTGAAGCCAAATTACGGAGGGCCTTGAGTGTCAGTCTTCGGAGCTTGGCCGTACGGGGTTGACAGCGGGTGCCACGGACGGCTCGGACGAGGGCAAGGGCATAACCCAAGAGCCCTGGGAGGTGTAGGAGAGGTCGCAGCGAGGGAGATAGAAAGGCATGCGATTCTCCGAAGCAGTCACCGTAACCCAGGTGTAAACTCATAAACGGTAGACGCCGAGTAAGGGCGACACAGATGGCAGGGAGGAGTACGAGGGACACTAGAAAGGAAAACGCTCAGGGCTTCACCAGGGATCGGGTGCATTCCTTTCTCCCTCTAACAGAGGTTATCAGTAACCGGGCTAGTCGCTGGGAATCAAGAGTAAGCCAAAGAGGCGTGATCTCTTCTTCCTCACGGACCACCACGGGGTAAACTTACCTACCTGAAACTGGATGGGAAAGGCGATGACGGCCATAAGCGAGAGGTGCGTGGTGTCGCGTGTGCTACGGTAGGGGGACATGATGAGCTGAGTAGGTAAGGGGACGCTTTCTTGACCAAGTGACACCTGAGAAGAGATGAGAAGGGTGAGGCGGCATCGGTCAGCTGCAAACTAAACAGAGGGACACTGCCTGCAGAGGGGCAGCACGGGCCATGCGCCGTTGTAAGTATGCAGGCCTGAGAGGAGGCCACTGTGGGCAGGATGACTGAGAATGGAAGGAAGGAGCTGCAAGACGAGGCCGCAGAGATCACGCTCCACCCTGCCCAGGCGATGCCCTGCCCTGCGGACTAGCACACCCAGAGAGAGAGTACCGGTGCACAGCCAGCTGAGAAGCCTGCTCGAGGATGCAAGGCAAGGCTGCTTCTTTCACCAAGAAAGTCTTGCCTGGTAAACTAAACGGCGTATCGATGGAGCGGACACGTGATTTTACATTCTGAAGCAGGCGCCCCACCTTACGGAACGGCGACGGTTCTCAGGGGGGCCGGGCAGGAGCCGCTCCGCGCGTCTGTCCCAGGGACCCACCCGCCTGCGGGACCTCCGGCCGCCTCGCAGGAAGCTACGACGCCCAGCCCCGTGGCTACCTGTGCAGCAAGGTGTACTCCGCGGACGCGTGCCACACACACTTCAAGTGGGAGGGCGGCCTGAGTGGCAAGGCGAGAGGCCGGCCTGCCGCGCGTACCAAGAAGGCGCTCTTCGGCCTGGGCCTAGGTGCTTGCGCCGCCCCCCTGGGCCTACCGGGCTCTGAGGGCCCTGCCCTGGACCCCCTGCCCCCCTGCCCTTGGTTCAGTCACAGCAGAGGTGGCCACACCCACACCCTCTGTGACCTCGGCGTTCCACCCTCCTGCAGCCCCGCCCGCCCCCCCTCCGCCGGTTGCCCTGGGCTACGGAAGCTGCATCCTGGGGCCAGGGGGTTCCCAGGAGGCCAAGGGAAGACACGATGGCCTTAAGTGAGTCGCAGAGGCCTTACGTGGGCTTGTGTGGTTGGGTTCACCTCTTACGTTTCACCGAACTCTGCGAGAAGACAGGGACCTGCAGCCTCACAGTTGGGCTCCACGGTAAGGTGTGCGGGACAGACCTCAAACTGACCCACGGCATGGAGCGACACCCGCCATCGAGAGGTCTACAAGAGAGCCGCTGCAGCTAGCCCACAGGTCCCAGAAAACTAGATGCCTCTTTATGTAAGTGAGTTTTGGGGAGATTTGTTGCAAAGCATTATCGCAGCAAGAGCTGACTAATACAACATTCTCCAAATCACTGCCATGTCCACGGCTGCCACCGTGCCTACGTGTAAGGCAACTGTGTCCTCGAACTTTGAGAACTCCTGAATTCTCGGTGCCTCTCCAACACAATGTACGTGGCTAAGGTGTCCCCAGATAACCTCACTAACGTACCACCGAGACCGCCCTAAGCTTTTATTGAACGTAATGCAACGCTCTTTCTATTCGTTCTCTGTTTCTACGTGGGTAAAATGCTTTCCGTCCGTCTAAAAGGATGGAAAATCGGCACAAAACACTCTGTGGATAGTTGTTTTTCACAAAGGAAAATCACAAACGAAACAGGCATTTCGCCGGGTGCAGAGCACTAACGCCCCCTAGTGCCTCTCAATGCCAAGTGGACAGAGGCACTTCATTAAATATCGAATCCCAGCTCTCTCCGCTTGAGAGGGAGAGCAAGCCATTCTCAGGTGGAGGAGGGCTGTTTTCAGCAGCTATCTGCAACGTTCTGTGGACCTGGCCACTGTGTAGCTACAAGGAAACCTTTTGTCTGAGGAACCTAACTAAAGAAACTTGAAAGTGGAGGAAGAGAGAAAGAATGAGACAACACCCTCATCTCGGTGACTCATCCACTTACTCGTTCACTTACCAAATCAAATATCCACTACGCGTAGAGAGTCCTGGGCTGAAAACCCGCACAGAACACGGAGACGTACCCCCATTCGCAGGGAGGTTAGGTACCAGAGAGGGAGACAAGATGTAGATTACCTTACGGCAGTTCCGCACATGTCCTGTTAAAGTGTTTGCAGCTCCAGGGGAGAGAAGGGATCCAGAAATCGCTTGGATTCTCAGTGAAGTCTTCCCAGAGAAGGAGGTGCAAAATAGGCGGACTGGAAGAAACAAAAAAATTAACCTCGTGGGTAGATATGAAACGGAGCAGAGGTGCACAGATACTTAGACCCCGTTCTTTCTTGACACGTCTGGAAAGTGAAACTGAAGCCAAATTACGGAGGGCCTTGAGTGTCAGTCTTCGGAGCTTGGCCGTACGGGGTTGACAGCGGGTGCCACGGACGGCTCGGACGAGGGCAAGGGCATAACCCAAGAGCCCTGGGAAGTGTAGGAGAGGTCGCAGCGAGGGAGATAGAAAGGCATGTGATTCTCTGAAGCAGTCACCGTAACCCAGGTGTAAACTCATAAACGATAGACGCCGAGTAAGGGCGACACAGATGGCAGGGAGGAGTACGAGGGACACTAGAAAGGAAAACGCTCAGGGCTTCACCAGGGATCGGGTGCATTCCTTTCTCCCTCTAACAGAGGTTATCAGTAACCGGGCTAGTCGCTGGGAATCAAGAGTAAGCCAAAGAGGCGTGATCTCTTCTTCCTCACGGACCACCACGGGGTAAACTTACCTACCTGAAACTGGATGGGAAAGGCGATGACGGCCATAAGCGAGAGGTGCGTGGTGTCACGTGAGCTATGGTAGGGGGACGTGATGAGCTGAGTAGGTAAGGGGACGCTTTCTTGACCAAGTGACACCTGAGAAGAGATGAGAAGGGTGAGGCGGCATCGGTCAGCTGCAAACTAAACAGAGGGACACTGCCTGCAGAGGGGCAGCACGGGCCATGCGCCGTTGTAAGTATGCAGGCCTGAGAGGAGGCCACTGTGGGCAGGATGACTGAGAATGGAAGGAAGGAGCTGCAAGACGAGGCCGCAGAGATCACGCTCCACCCTGCCCAGGCGATGCCCTGCCCTGCGGACTAGCACACCCAGAGAGAGAGTACCGGTGCACAGCCAGCTGAGAAGCCTGCTCGAGGATGCAAGGCAAGGCTGCTTCTTTCACCAAGAAAGTCTTGCCTGGTAAACTAAATGGCGTATCGATGGAGCGGACACGTGATTTTACATTCTGAAGCAGGCGCCCCGCCTTACGGAACGGCGACGGTTCTCAGGGGGGCCGGGCAGGAGCCGCTCCGCGCATCTGTCCCAGGGACCCACCCGCCTGCGGGACCTCCGGCCGCCTCGCAGGAAGCTACGACGCCCAGCCCCGTGGCTACCTGTGCAGCGAGGTGTACTCCGCGGACGCGTGCCACACACACTTCAAGTGGGAGGGCGGCCTGAGTGGCAAGGCGAGAGGCCGGCCTGCCACGCGTACCAAGAAGGCGCTCTTCGGCCTGGGCCTAGGTGCTTGCGCCGCCCCCCTGGGCCTACCGGGCTCTGAGGGCCCTGCCCTGGACCCCCTGCCCCCCTGCCCTTGGTTCAGTCACAGCAGAGGTGGCCACACCCACACCCTCTGTGACCTCGGCGTTCCACCCTCCTGCAGCCCCGCCCGCCCCCCCTCCGCCGGTTGCCCTGGGCTACGGAAGCTGCATCCTGGGGCCAGGGGGTTCCCAGGAGGCCAAGGGAAGACACGATGGCCTTAAGTGAGTCGCAGAGGCCTTACGTGGGCTTGTGTGGTTGGGTTCACCTCTTACGTTTCACCGAACTCTGCGAGAAGACAGGGACCTGCAGCCTCACAGTTGGGCTCCACGGTAAGGTGTGCGGGACAGACCTCAAACTGACCCACGGCATGGAGCGACACCCGCCATCGAGAGGTCTACAAGAGAGCCGCTGCAGCTAGCCCACAGGTCCCAGAAAACTAGATGCCTCTTTATGTAAGTGAGTTTTGGGGAGATTTGTTGCAAAGCATTATCGCAGCAAGAGCTGACTAATACAACGTTCTCCAAATCACTGCCATGTCCACGGCTGCCACCGTGCCTACGTGTAAGGCAACTGTGTCCTCGAACTTTGAGAACTCCTGAATTCTCGGTGCCTCTCCAACACAATGTACGTGGCTAAGGTGTCCCCAGATAACCTCACTAACGTACCACCGAGACCGCCCTAAGCTTTTATTGAACGTAATGCAACGCTCTTTCTATTCGTTCTCTGTTTCTACGTGGGTAAAATGCTTTCCGTCCGTCTAAAAGGATGGAAAATCGGCACAAAACACTCTGTGGATAGTTGTTTTTCACAAAGGAAAATCACAAACGAAACAGGCATTTCGCCGGGTGCAGAGCACTAACGCCCCCTAGTGCCTCTCAATGCCAAGTGGACAGAGGCACTTCATTAAATATTGAATCCCAGCTCTCTCCGCTTGAGAGGGAGAGCAAGCCATTCTCAGGTGGAGGAGGGCTGTTTTCAGCAGCTATCTGCAACGTTCTGTGGACCTGGCCACTGTGTAGCTACAAGGAAACCTTTTGTCTGAGGAACCTAACTAAAGAAACTTGAAAGTGGAGGAAGAGAGAAAGAATGAGACAACACCCTCATCTCGGTGACTCATCCACTTACTCGTTCACTTACCAAATCAAATATCCACTACGCGTAGAGAGTCCTGGGCTGAAAACCCGCACAGAACACGGAGACGTACCCCCATTCGCAGGGAGGTTAGGTACCAGAGAGGGAGACAAGATGTAGATTACCTTACGGCAGTTCCGCACATGTCCTGTTAAAGTGTTTGCAGCTCCAGGGGAGAGAAGGGATCCAGAAATCGCTTGGATTCTCAGTGAAGTCTTCCCAGAGAAGGAGGTGCAAAATAGGCGGACTGGAAGAAACAAAAAAATTAACCTCGTGGGTAGATATGAAACGGAGCAGAGGTGCACAGATACTTAGACCCCGTTCTTTCTTGACACGTCTGGAAAGTGAAACTGAAGCCAAATTACGGAGGGCCTTGAGTGTCAGTCTTCGGAGCTTGGCCGTACGGGGTTGACAGCGGGTGCCACGGACGGCTCGGACGAGGGCAAGGGCATAACCCAAGAGCCCTGGGAGGTGTAGGAGAGGTCGCAGCGAGGGAGATAGAAAGGCATGCGATTCTCCGAAGCAGTCACCGTAACCCAGGTGTAAACTCATAAACGGTAGACGCCGAGTAAGGGCGACACAGATGGCAGGGAGGAGTACGAGGGACACTAGAAAGGAAAACGCTCAGGGCTTCACCAGGGATCGGGTGCATTCCTTTCTCCCTCTAACAGAGGTTATCAGTAACCGGGCTAGTCGCTGGGAATCAAGAGTAAGCCAAAGAGGCGTGATCTCTTCTTCCTCACGGACCACCACGGGGTAAACTTACCTACCTGAAACTGGATGGGAAAGGCGATGACGGCCATAAGCGAGAGGTGCGTGGTGTCGCGTGAGCTACGGTAGGGGGACGTGATGAGCTGAGTAGGTAAGGGGACGCTTTCTTGACCAAGTGACACCTGAGAAGAGATGAGAAGGGTGAGGCGGCATCGGTCAGCTGCAAACTAAACAGAGGGACACTGCCTGCAGAGGGGCAGCACGGGCCATGCGCCGTTGTAAGTATGCAGGCCTGAGAGGAGGCCACTGTGGGCAGGATGACTGAGAATGGAAGGAAGGAGCTGCAAGACGAGGCCGCAGAGATCACGCTCCACCCTGCCCAGGCGATGCCCTGCCCTGCGGACTAGCACACCCAGAGAGAGAGTACCGGTGCACAGCCAGCTGAGAAGCCTGCTCGAGGATGCAAGGCAAGGCTGCTTCTTTCACCAAGAAAGTCTTGCCTGGTAAACTAAACGGCGTATCGATGGAGCGGACACGTGATTTTACATTCTGAAGCAGGCGCCCCGCCTTACGGAACGGCGACGGTTCTCAGGGGGGCCGGGCAGGAGCCGCTCCGCGCGTCTGTCCCAGGGACCCACCCGCCTGCGGGACCTCCGGCCGCCTCGCAGGAAGCTACGACGCCCAGCCCCGTGGCTACCTGTGCAGCGAGGTGTACTCCGCGGACGCGTGCCACACACACTTCAAGTGGGAGGGCGGCCTGAGTGGCAAGGCGAGAGGCCGGCCTGCCGCGCGTACCAAGAAGGCGCTCTTCGGCCTGGGCCTAGGTGCTTGCGCCGCCCCCCTGGGCCTACCGGGCTCTGAGGGCCCTGCCCTGGACCCCCTGCCCCCCTGCCCTTGGTTCAGTCACAGCAGAGGTGGCCACACCCACACCCTCTGTGACCTCGGCGTTCCACCCTCCTGCAGCCCCGCCCGCCCCCCCTCCGCCGGTTGCCCTCGGCTACGGAAGCTGCATCCTGGGGCCAGGGGGTTCCCAGGAGGCCAAGGGAAGACACGCTGGCCTTAAGTGAGTCGCAGAGGCCTTACGTGGGCTTGTGTGGTTGGGTTCACCTCTTACGTTTCACCGAACTCTGCGAGAAGACAGGGACCTGCAGCCTCACAGTTGGGCTCCACGGTAAGGTGTGCGGGACAGACCTCAAACTGACCCACGGCATGGAGCGACACCCGCCATCGAGAGGTCTACAAGAGAGCCGCTGCAGCTAGCCCACAGGTCCCAGAAAACTAGATGCCTCTTTATGTAAGTGAGTTTTGGGGAGATTTGTTGCAAAGCATTATCGCAGCAAGAGCTGACTAATACAACGTTCTCCAAATCACTGCCATGTCCACGGCTGCCACCGTGCCTACGTGTAAGGCAACTGTGTCCTCGAACTTTGAGAACTCCTGAATTCTCGGTGCATCTCCAACACAATGTACGTGGCTAAGGTGTCCCCAGATAACCTCACTAACGTACCACCGAGACCGCCCTAAGCTTTTATTGAACGTAATGCAACGCTCTTTCTATTCGTTCTCTGTTTCTACGTGGGTAAAATGCTTTCCGTCCGTCTAAAAGGATGGAAAATCGGCACAAAACACTCTGTGGATAGTTGTTTTTCACAAAGGAAAATCACAAACGAAACAGGCATTTCGCCGGGTGCAGAGCACTAACGCCCCCTAGTGCCTCTCAATGCCAAATGGACAGAGGCACTTCATTAAATATCGAATCCCAGCTCTCTCCGCTTGAGAGGGAGAGCAAGCCATTCTCAGGTGGAGGAGGGCTGTTTTCAGCAGCTATCTGCAACGTTCTGTGGACCTGGCCACTGTGTAGCTACAAGGAAACCTTTTGTCTGAGGAACCTAACTAAAGAAACTTGAAAGTGGAGGAAGAGAGAAAGAATGAGACAACACCCTCATCTCGGTGACTCATCCACTTACTCGTTCACTTACCAAATCAAATATCCACTACGCGTAGAGAGTCCTGGGCTGAAAACCCGCACAGAACACGGAGACGTACCCCCATTCGCAGGGAGGTTAGGTACCAGAGAGGGAGACAAGATGTAGATTACCTTACGGCAGTTCCGCACATGTCCTGTTAAAGTGTTTGCAGCTCCAGGGGAGAGAAGGGATCCAGAAATCGCTTGGATTCTCAGTGAAGTCTTCCCAGAGAAGGAGGTGCAAAATAGGCGGACTGGAAGAAACAAAAAAATTAACCTCGTGGGTAGATATGAAACGGAGCAGAGGTGCACAGATACTTAGACCCCGTTCTTTCTTGACACGTCTGGAAAGTGAAACTGAAGCCAAATTACGGAGGGCCTTGAGTGTCAGTCTTCGGAGCTTGGCCGTACGGGGTTGACAGCGGGTGCCACGGACGGCTCGGACGAGGGCAAGGGCATAACCCAAGAGCCCTGGGAGGTGTAGGAGAGGTCGCAGCGAGGGAGATAGAAAGGCATGCGATTCTCCGAAGCAGTCACCGTAACCCAGGTGTAAACTCATAAACGGTAGACGCCGAGTAAGGGCGACACAGATGGCAGGGAGGAGTACGAGGGACACTAGAAAGGAAAACGCTCAGGGCTTCACCAGGGATCGGGTGCATTCCTTTCTCCCTCTAACAGAGGTTATCAGTAACCGGGCTAGTCGCTGGGAATCAAGAGTAAGCCAAAGAGGCGTGATCTCTTCTTCCTCACGGACCACCACGGGGTAAACTTACCTACCTGAAACTGGATGGGAAAGGCGATGACGGCCATAAGCGAGAGGTGCGTGGTGTCGCGTGAGCTACGGTAGGGGGACGTGATGAGCTGAGTAGGTAAGGGGACGCTTTCTTGACCAAGTGACACCTGAGAAGAGATGAGAAGGGTGAGGCGGCATCGGTCAGCTGCAAACTAAACAGAGGGACACTGCCTGCAGAGGGGCAGCACGGGCCATGCGCCGTTGTAAGTATGCAGGCCTGAGAGGAGGCCACTGTGGGCAGGATGACTGAGAATGGAAGGAAGGAGCTGCAAGACGAGGCCGCAGAGATCACGCTCCACCCTGCCCAGGCGATGCCCTGCCCTGCGGACTAGCACACCCAGAGAGAGAGTACCGGTGCACAGCCAGCTGAGAAGCCTGCTCGAGGATGCAAGGCAAGGCTGCTTCTTTCACCAAGAAAGTCTTGCCTGGTAAACTAAACGGCGTATCGATGGAGCGGACACGTGATTTTACATTCTGAAGCAGGCTCCCCGCCTTACGGAACGGCGACGGTTCTCAGGGGGGCCGGGCAGGAGCCGCTCCGCGCGTCTGTCCCAGGGACCCACCCACCTGCGGGACCTCCGGCCGCCTCGCAGGAAGCTACGACGCCCAGCCCCGTGGCTACCTGTGCAGCGAGGTGTACTCCGCGGACGCGTGCCACACACACTTCAAGTGGGAGGGCGGCCTGAGTGGCAAGGCGAGAGGCCGGCCTGCCGCGCGTACCAAGAAGGCGCTCTTCGGCCTGGGCCTAGGTGCTTGCGCCGCCCCCCTGGGCCTACCGGGCTCTGAGGGCCCTGCCCTGGACCCCCTGCCCCCCTGCCCTTGGTTCAGTCACAGCAGAGGTGGCCACACCCACACCCTCTGTGACCTCGGCGTTCCACCCTCCTGCAGCCCCGCCCGCCCCCCCTCCGCCGGTTGCCCTGGGCTACGGAAGCTGCATCCTGGGGCCAGGGGGTTCCCAGGAGGCCAAGGGAAGACACGATGGCCTTAAGTGAGTCGCAGAGGCCTTACGTGGGCTTGTGTGGTTGGGTTCACCTCTTACGTTTCACCGAACTCTGCGAGAAGACAGGGACCTGCAGCCTCACAGTTGGGCTCCACGGTAAGGTGTGCGGGACAGACCTCAAACTGACCCACGGCATGGAGCGACACCCGCCATCGAGAGGTCTACAAGAGAGCTGCTGCAGCTAGCCCACAGGTCCCAGAAAACTAGATGCCTCTTTATGTAAGTGAGTTTTGGGGAGATTTGTTGCAAAGCATTATCGCAGCAAGAGCTGACTAATACAACGTTCTCCAAATCACTGCCATGTCCACGGCTGCCACCGTGCCTACGTGTAAGGCAACTGTGTCCTCGAACTTTGAGAATTCCTGAATTCTCGGTGCCTCTCCAACACAATGTACGTGGCTAAGGTGTCCCCAGATAACCTCACTAACGTACCACCGAGACCGCCCTAAGCTTTTATTGAACGTAATGCAACGCTCTTTCTATTCGTTCTCTGTTTCTACGTGGGTAAAATGCTTTCCGTCAGTCTAAAAGGATGGAAAATCGGCACAAAACACTCTGTGGATAGTTGTTTTTCACAAAGGAAAATCACAAACGAAACAGGCATTTCGCCGGGTGCAGAGCACTAACGCCCCCTAGTGCCTCTCAATGCCAAGTGGACAGAGGCACTTCATTAAATATCGAATCCCAGCTCTCTCCGCTTGAGAGGGAGAGCAAGCCATTCTCAGGTGGAGGAGGGCTGTTTTCAGCAGCTATCTGCAACGTTCTGTGGACCTGGCCACTGTGTAGCTACAAGGAAACCTTTTGTCTGAGGAACCTAACTAAAGAAACTTGAAAGTGGAGGAAGAGAGAAAGAATGAGACAACACCCTCATCTCGGTGACTCATCCACTTACTCGTTCACTTACCAAATCAAATATCCACTACGCGTAGAGAGTCCTGGGCTGAAAACCCGCACAGAACACGGAGACGTACCCCCATTCGCAGGGAGGTTAGGTACCAGAGAGGGAGACAAGATGTAGATTACCTTACGGCAGTTCCGCACATGTCCTGTTAAAGTGTTTGCAGCTCCAGGGGAGAGAAGGGATCCAGAAATCGCTTGGATTCTCAGTGAAGTCTTCCCAGAGAAGGAGGTGCAAAATAGGCGGACTGGAAGAAACAAAAAAATTAACCTCGTGGGTAGATATGAAACGGAGCAGAGGTGCACAGATACTTAGACCCCGTTCTTTCTTGACACGTCTGGAAAGTGAAACTGAAGCCAAATTACGGAGGGCCTTGAGTGTCAGTCTTCGGAGCTTGGCCGTACGGGGTTGACAGCGGGTGCCACGGACGGCTCGGACGAGGGCAAGGGCATAACCCAAGAGCCCTGGGAGGTGTAGGAGAGGTCGCAGCGAGGGAGATAGAAAGGCATGCGATTCTCCGAAGCAGTCACCGTAACCCAGGTGTAAACTCATAAACGGTAGACGCCGAGTAAGGGCGACACAGATGGCAGGGAGGAGTACGAGGGACACTAGAAAGGAAAACGCTCAGGGCTCCACCAGGGATCGGGTGCATTCCTTTCTCCCTCTAACAGAGGTTATCAGTAACCGGGCTAGTCGCTGGGAATCAAGAGTAAGCCAAAGAGGCGTGATCTCTTCTTCCTCACGGACCACCACGGGGTAAACTTACCTACCTGAAACTGGATGGGAAAGGCGATGACGGCCATAAGCGAGAGGTGCGTGGTGTCACGTGAGCTACGGTAGGGGGACGTGATGAGCTGAGTAGGTAAGGGGACGCTTTCTTGACCAAGTGACACCTGAGAAGAGATGAGAAGGGTGAGGCGGCATCGGTCAGCTGCAAACTAAACAGAGGGACACTGCCTGCAGAGGGGCAGCACGGGCCATGCGCCGTTGTAAGTATGCAGGCCTGAGAGGAGGCCACTGTGGGCAGGATGACTGAGAATGGAAGGAAGGAGCTGCAAGACGAGGCCGCAGAGATCACGCTCCACCCTGCCCAGGCGATGCCCTGCCCTGCGGACTAGCACACCCAGAGAGAGAGTACCGGTGCACAGCCAGCTGAGAAGCCTGCTCGAGGATGCAAGGCAAGGCTGCTTCTTTCACCAAGAAAGTCTTGCCTGGTAAACTAAACGGCGTATCGATGGAGCGGACACGTGATTGTACAGTCTGAAGCAGGCGCCCCGCCTTACGGAACGGCGACGGTTCTCAGGGGGGCCGGGCAGGAGCCGCTCCGCGCGTCTGTCCCAGGGACCCACCTGCCTGCGGGACCTCCGGCCGCCTCGCAGGAAGCTACGACGCCCAGCCCCGTGGCTACCTGTGCAGCGAGGTGTACTCCGCGGACGCGTGCCACACACACTTCAAGTGGGAGGGCGGCCTGAGTGGCAAGGCGAGAGGCCGGCCTGCCGCGCGTACCAAGAAGGCGCTCTTCGGCCTGGGCCTAGGTGCTTGCGCCGCCCCCCTGGGCCTACCGGGCTCTGAGGGCCCTGCCCTGGACCCCCTGCCCCCCTGCCCTTGGTTCAGTCACAGCAGAGGTGGCCACACCCACACCCTCTGTGACCTCGGCGTTCCACCCTCCTGCAGCCCCGCCCGCCCCCCCTCCGCCGGTTGCCCTGGGCTACGGAAGCTGCCTCCTGGGGCCAGGGGGTTCCCAGGAGGCCAAGGGAAGACACGATGGCCTTAAGTGAGTCGCAGAGGCCTTACGTGGGCTTGTGTGGTTGGGTTCACCTCTTACGTTTCACCGAACTCTGCGAGAAGACAGGGACCTGCAGCCTCACAGTTGGGCTCCACGGTAAGGTGTGCGGGACAGACCTCAAACTGACCCACGGCATGGAGCGACACCCGCCATCGAGAGGTCTACAAGAGAGCCGCTGCAGCTAGCCCACAGGTCCCAGAAAACTAGATGCCTCTTTATGTAAGTGAGTTTTGGGGAGATTTGTTGCAAAGCATTATCGCAGCAAGAGCTGACTAATACAACGTTCTCCAAATCACTGCCATGTCCACGGCTGCCACCGTGCCTACGTGTAAGGCAACTGTGTCCTCGAACTTTGAGAACTCCTGAATTCTCGGTGCCTCTCCAACACAATGTACGTGGCTAAGGTGTCCCCAGATAACCTCACTAACGTACCACCGAGACCGCCCTAAGCTTTTATTGAACGTAATGCAACGCTCTTTCTATTCGTTCTCTGTTTCTACGTGGGTAAAATGCTTTCCGTCAGTCTAAAAGGATGGAAAATCGGCACAAAACACTCTGTGGATAGTTGTTTTTCACAAAGGAAAATCACAAACGAAACAGGCATTTCGCCGGGTGCAGAGCACTAACGCCCCCTAGTGCCTCTCAATGCCAAGTGGACAGAGGCACTTCATTAAATATCGAATCCCAGCTCTCTCCGCTTGAGAGGGAGAGCAAGCCATTCTCAGGTGGAGGAGGGCTGTTTTCAGCAGCTATGTGCAACGTTCTGTGGACCTGGCCACTGTGTAGCTACAAGGAAACCTTTTGTCTGAGGAACCTAACTAAAGAAACTTGAAAGTGGAGGAAGAGAGAATGAATGAGACAACACCCTCATCTCGGTGACTCATCCACTTATTCGTTCACTTACCAAATCAAATATCCACTACGCGTAGAGAGTCCTGGGCTGAAAACCCGCACAGAACACGGAGACGTACCCCCATTCGCAGGGAGGTTAGGTACCAGAGAGGGAGACAAGATGTAGATTACCTTACGGCAGTTCCGCACATGTCCTGTTAAACTGTTTGCAACTCCAGGGGAGAGAAGGGATCCAGAAATCGCTTGGATTCTCAGTGAAGTCTTCCCAGAGAAGGAGGTGCAAAATAGGCGGACTGGAAGAAACAAAAAAATTAACCTCGTGGGTAGATATGAAACGGAGCAGAGGTTCACAGATACTTAGACCCCGTTCTTTCTGGACACGTCTGGAAAGTGAAACTGAAGCCAAATTACGGAGGGCCTTGACTGTCAGTCTTCGGAGCTTGGCCGTACGGGGTTGACAGCGGGTGCCACGGACGGCTCGGACGAGGGCAAGGGCATAACCCAAGAGCCCTGGGAGGTGTAGGAGAGGTCGCAGCGAGGGAGATAGAAAGGCATGCGATTCTCCGAAGCAGTCACCGTAACCCAGGTGTAAACTCATAAACGGTAGACGCCGAGTAAGGGCGACACAGATGGCAGGGAGGAGTACGAGGGACACTAGAAAGGAAAACGCTCAGGGCTTCACCAGGGATCGGGTGCATTCCTTTCTCCCTCTAACAGAGGTTATCAGTAACCGGGCTAGTCGCTGGGAATCAAGAGTAAGCCAAACAGGCGTGATCTCTTCTTCCTCACGGACCACCACGGGGTAAACTTACCTACCTGAAACTGGATGGGAAAGGCGATGACGGCCATAAGCGAGAGGTGCGTGGTGTCACGTCAGCTACGGTAGGGGGACGTGATGAGCTGAGTAGGTAAGGGGACGCTTTCTTGACCAAGTGACACCTGAGAAGAGATGAGAAGGGTGAGGCGGCATCGGTCAGCTGCAAACTAAACAGAGGGACACTGCCTGCAGAGGGGCAGCACGGGCCATGCGCCGTTGTAAGTATGCAGGCCTGAGAGGAGGCCACTGTGGGCAGGATGACTGAGAATGGAAGGAAGGAGCTGCAAGACGAGGCCGCAGAGATCACGCTCCACCCTGCCCAGGCGATGCCCTGCCCTGCGGACTAGCACACCCAGAGAGAGAGTACCGGTGCACAGCCAGCTGAGAAGCCTGCTCGAGGATGCAAGGCAAGGCTGCTTCTTTCACCAAGAAAGTCTTGCCTGGTAAACTAAACGGCGTATCGATGGAGCGGACACGTGATTTTACATTCTGAAGCAGGCGCCCCGCCTTACGGAACGGCGACGGTTCTCAGGGGGGCCGGGCAGGAGCCGCTCCGCGCGTCTGTCCCAGGGACCCACCCGCCTGCGGGACCTCCGGCCGCCTCGCAGGAAGCTACGACGCCCAGCCCCGTGGCTACCTGTGCAGCGAGGTGTACTCCGCGGACGCGTGCCACACACACTTCAAGTGGGAGGGCGGCCTGAGTGGCAAGGCGAGAGGCCGGCCTGCCGCGCGTACCAAGAAGGCGCTCTTCGGCCTGGGCCTAGGTGCTTGCGCCGCCCCCCTGGGCCTACCGGGCTCTGAGGGCCCTGCCCTGGACCCCCTGCCCCCCTGCCCTTGGTTCAGTCACAGCAGAGGTGGCCACACCCACACCCTCTGTGACCTCGGCGTTCCACCCTCCTGCAGCCCCGCCCGCCCCCCATCCGCCGGTTGCCCTGGGCTACGGAAGCTGCATCCTGGGGCCAGGGGGTTCCCAGGAGGCCAAGGGAAGACACGCTGGCCTTAAGTGAGTCGCAGAGGCCTTACGTGGGCTTGTGTGGTTGGGTTCACCTCTTACGTTTCACCGAACTCTGCGAGAAGACAGGGACCTGCAGCCTCACAGTTGGGCTCCACGGTAAGGTGTGCGGGACAGACCTCAAACTGACCCACGGCATGGAGCGACACCCGCCATCGAGAGGTCTACAAGAGAGCCGCTGCAGCTAGCCCACAGGTCCCAGAAAACTAGATGCCTCTTTATGTAAGTGAGTTTTGGGGAGATTTGTTGCAAAGCATTATCGCAGCAAGAGCTGACTAATACAACGTTCTCCAAATCACTGCCATGTCCACGGCTGCCACCGTGCCTACGTGTAAGGCAACTGTGTCCTCGAACTTTGAGAACTCCTGAATTCTCGGTGCCTCTCCAACACAATGTACGTGGCTAAGGTGTCCCCAGATAACCTCACTAACGTACCACCGAGACCGCCCTAAGCTTTTATTGAACGTAATGCAACGCTCTTTCTATTCGTTCTCTGTTTCTACGTGGGTAAAATGCTTTCCGTCAGTCTAAAAGGATGGAAAATCGGCACAAAACACTCTGTGGATAGTTGTTTTTCACAAAGGAAAATCACAAACGAAACAGGCATTTCGCCGGGTGCAGAGCACTAACGCCCCCTAGTGCCTCTCAATGCCAAGTGGACAGAGGCACTTCATTAAATATCGAATCCCAGCTCTCTCCGCTTGAGAGGGAGAGCAAGCCATTCTCAGGTGGAGGAGGGCTGTTTTCAGCAGCTATCTGCAACGTTCTGTGGACCTGGCCACTGTGTAGCTACAAGGAAACCTTTTGTCTGAGGAACCTAACTAAAGAAACTTGAAAGTGGAGGAAGAGAGAAAGAATGAGACAACACCCTCATCTCGGTGACTCATCCACTTATTCGTTCACTTACCAAATCAAATATCCACTACGCGTAGAGAGTCCTGGGCTGAAAACCCGCACAGAACACGGAGACGTACCCCCATTCGCAGGGAGGTTAGGTACCAGAGAGGGAGACAAGATGTAGATTACCTTACGGCAGTTCCGCACATGTCCTGTTAAAGTGTTTGCAGCTCCAGGGGAGAGAAGGGATCCAGAAATCGCTTGGATTCTCAGTGAAGTCTTCCCAGAGAAGGAGGTGCAAAATAGGCGGACTGGAAGAAACAAAAAAATTAACCTCGTGGGTAGATATGAAACGGAGCAGAGGTTCACAGATACTTAGACCCCGTTCTTTCTTGACACGTCTGGAAAGTGAAACTGAAGCCAAATTACGGAGGGCCTTGAGTGTCAGTCTTCGGAGCTTGGCCGTACGGGGTTGACAGCGGGTGCCACGGACGGCTCGGACGAGGGCAAGGGCATAACCCAAGAGCCCTGGGAGGTGTAGGAGAGGTCGCAGCGAGGGAGATAGAAAGGCATGCGATTCTCCGAAGCAGTCACCGTAACCCAGGTGTAAACTCATAAACGGTAGACGCCGAGTAAGGGCGACACAGATGGCAGGGAGGAGTACGAGGGACACTAGAAAGGAAAACGCTCAGGGCTCCACCAGGGATCGGGTGCATTCCTTTCTCCCTCTAACAGAGGTTATCAGTAACCGGGCTAGTCGCTGGGAATCAAGAGTAAGCGAAACAGGCGTGATCTCTTCTTCCTCACGGACCACCACGGGGTAAACTTACCTACCTGAAACTGGATGGGAAAGGCGATGACGGCCATAAGCGAGAGGTGCGTGGTGTCACGTCAGCTACGGTAGGGGGACGTGATGAGCTGAGTAGGTAAGGGGACGCTTTCTTGACCAAGTGACACCTGAGAAGAGATGAGAAGGGTGAGGCGGCATCGGTCAGCTGCAAACTAAACAGAGGGACACTGCCTGCAGAGGGGCAGCACGGGCAATGCGCCGTTGTAAGTATGCAGGCCTGAGAGGAGGCCACTGTGGGCAGGATGACTGAGAATGGAAGGAAGGAGCTGCAAGATGAGGCCGCAGAGATCACGCTCCACCCTGCCCAGGCGATGCCCTGCCCTGCGGACTAGCACACCCAGAGAGAGAGTACCGGTGCACAGCCAGCTGAGAAGCCTGCTCGAGGATGCAAGGCAAGGCTGCTTCTTTCACCAAGAAAGTCTTGCCTGGTAAACTAAACGGTGTATCGATGGAGCGGACACGTGATTTTACATTCTGAAGCAGGCGCCCCGCCTTACGGAACGGCGACGGTTCTCAGGGGGGCCGGGCAGGAGCCGCTCCGCGCGTCTGTCCCAGGGACCCACCCGCCTGCGGGACCTCCGGCCGCCTCGCAGGAAGCTACGACGCCCAGTCCCGTGGCTACCTGTGCAGCGAGGTGTACTCCACGGACGCGTGCCACACACACTTCAAGTGGGAGGGCGGCCTGAGTGGCAAGGCGAGAGGCCGGCCTGCCGCGCGTACCAAGAAGGCGCTCTTCGGCCTGGGCCTAGGTGCTTGCGCCGCCCCCCTGGGCCTACCGGGCTCTGAGGGCCCTGCCCTGGACCCCCTGCCCTCCTGCCCTTGGTTCAGTCACAGCAGAGGTGGCCACACCCACACCCTCTGTGACCTCGGCGTTCCACCCTCCTGCAGCCCCACCCGCCCCCCCTCCGCCGGTTGCCCTGGGCTACGGAAGCTGCATCCTGGGGCCAGGGGGTTCCCAGGAGGCCAAGGGAAGACACGATGGCCTTAAGTGAGTCGCAGAGTCCTTACGTGGGCTTGTGTGGTTGGGTTCACCTCTTACGTTTCACCGAACTCTGCGAGAAGACAGGGACCTGCAGCCTCACAGTTGGGCTCCACGGTAAGGTGTGCGGGACAGACCTCAAACTGACCCACGGCATGGAGCGGCACCCGCCATCGAGAGGTCTACAAGAGAGCCGCTGCAGCTAGCCCACAGGTCCCAGAAAACTAGATGCCTCTTTATGTAAGTGAGTTTTGGGGAGATTTGTTGCAAAGCATTATCGCAGCAAGAGCTGACTAATACAACGTTCTCCAAATCACTGCCATGTCCACGGCTGCCACCGTGCCTACGTGTAAGGCAACTGTGTCCTCGAACTTTGAGAACTCCTGAATTCTCGGTGCCTCTCCAACACAATGTACGTGGCTAAGGTGTCCCCAGATAACCTCACTAACGTACCACCGAGACCGCCCTAAGCTTTTATTGAACGTAATGCAACGCTCTTTCTATTCGTTCTCTGTTTCTACGTGGGTAAAATGCTTTCCGTCAGTCTAAAAGGATGGAAAATCGGCACAAAACACTCCGTGGATAGTTGTTTTTCACAAAGGAAAATCACAAACGAAACAGGCATTTCGCCGGGTGCAGAGCACTAACGCCCCCTAGTGCCTCTCAATGCCAAGTGGACAGAGGCACTTCATTAAATATCGAATCCCAGCTCTCTCCGCTTGAGAGGGAGAGCAAGCCATTCTCAGGTGGAGGAGGGCTGTTTTCAGCAGCTATCTGCAACGTTCTGTGGACCTGGCCACTGTGTAGCTACAAGGAAACCTTTTGTCTGAGGAACCTAACTAAAGAAACTTGAAAGTGGAGGAAGAGAGAATGAATGAGACAACACCCTCATCTCGGTGACTCATCCACTTATTCGTTCACTTACCAAATCAAATATCCACTACGCGTAGAGAGTCCTGGGCTGAAAACCCGCACAGAACACGGAGACGTACCCCCATTCGCAGGGAGGTTAGGTACCAGAGAGGGAGACAAGATGTAGATTACCTTACGGCAGTTCCGCACATGTCCTGTTAAAGTGTTTGCAGCTCCAGGGGAGAGAAGGGATCCAGAAATCGCTTGGATTCTCAGTGAAGTCTTCCCAGAGAAGGAGGTGCAAAATAGGCGGACTGGAAGAAACAAAAAAATTAACCTCGTGGGTAGATATGAAACGGAGCAGAGGTTCACAGATACTTAGACCCCGTTCTTTCTTGACACGTCTGGAAAGTGAAACTGAAGCCAAATTACGGAGGGCCTTGAGTGTCAGTCTTCGGAGCTTGGCCGTACGGGGTTGACAGCGGGTGCCACGGACGGCTCGGACGAGGGCAAGGGCATAACCCAAGAGCCCTGGGAGGTGTAGGAGAGGTCGCAGCGAGGGAGATAGAAAGGCATGCGATTCTCCGAAGCAGTCACCGTAACCCAGGTGTAAACTCATAAACGGTAGACGCCGAGTAAGGGCGACACAGATGGCAGGGAGGAGTACGAGGGACACTAGAAAGGAAAACGCTCAGGGCTTCACCAGGGATCGGGTGCATTCCTTTCTCCCTCTAACAGAGGTTATCAGTAACCGGGCTAGTCGCTGGGAATCAAGAGTAAGCCAAACAGGCGTGATCTCTTCTTCCTCACGGACCACCACGGGGTAAACTTACCTACCTGAAACTGGATGGGAAAGGCGATGACGGCCATAAGCGAGAGGTGCGTGGTGTCACGTGAGCTACGGTAGGGGGACGTGATGAGCTGAGTAGGTAAGGGGACGCTTTCTTGACCAAGTGACACCTGAGAAGAGATGAGAAGGGTGAGGCGGCATCGGTCAGCTGCAAACTAAACAGAGGGACACTGCCTGCAGAGGGGCAGCACGGGCCATGCGCCGTTGTAAGTATGCAGGCCTGAGAGGAGGCCACTGTGGGCAGGATGACTGAGAATGGAAGGAAGGAGCTGCAAGACGAGGCCGCAGAGATCACGCTCCACCCTGCCCAGGCGATGCCCTGCCCTGCGGACTAGCACACCCAGAGAGAGAGTACCGGTGCACAGCCAGCTGAGAAGCCTGCTCGAGGATGCAAGGCAAGGCTGCTTCTTTCACCAAGAAAGTCTTGCCTGGTAAACTAAACGGCGTATCGATGGAGCGGACACGTGATTTTACATTCTGAAGCAGGCGCCCCGCCTTACGGAACGGCGACGGTTCTCAGGGGGGCCGGGCAGGAGCCGCTCCGCGCGTCTGTCCCAGGGACCCACCCGCCTGCGGGACCTCCGGCCGCCTCGCAGGAAGCTACGACGCCCAGCCCCGTGGCTACCTGTGCAGCGAGGTGTACTCCGCGGACGCGTGCCACACACACTTCAAGTGGGAGGGCGGCCTGAGTGGCAAGGCGAGAGGCCGGCCTGCCGCGCGTACCAAGAAGGCGCTCTTCGGCCTGGGCCTAGGTGCTTGCGCCGCCCCCCTGGGCCTACCGGGCTCTGAGGGCCCTGCCCTGGACCCCCTGCCCCCCTGCCCTTGGTTCAGTCACAGCAGAGGTGGCCACACCCACACCCTCTGTGACCTCGGCGTTCCACCCTCCTGCAGCCCCGCCCGCCCCCCCTCCGCCGGTTGCCCTGGGCTACGGAAGCTGCATCCTGGGGCCAGGGGGTTCCCAGGAGGCCAAGGGAAGACACGATGGCCTTAAGTGAGTCGCAGAGGCCTTACGTGGGCTTGTGTGGTTGGGTTCACCTCTTACGTTTCACCGAACTCTGCGAGAAGACAGGGACCTGCAGCCTCACAGTTGGGCTCCACGGTAAGGTGTGCGGGACAGACCTCAAACTGACCCACGGCATGGAGCGACACCC
This sequence comes from Stenella coeruleoalba, assembly GCF_951394435.1. NCBI lineage: Eukaryota > Metazoa > Chordata > Mammalia > Artiodactyla > Delphinidae > Stenella > Stenella coeruleoalba. The sequence goes on from NC_137169.1 coordinate 155,597,764, forward strand.
GCCATCGAGAGGTCTACAAGAGAGCCGCTGCAGCTAGCCCACAGGTCCCAGAAAACTAGATGCCTCTTTATGTAAGTGAGTTTTGGGGAGATTTGTTGCAAAGCATTATCGCAGCAAGAGCTGACTAATACAACGTTCTCCAAATCACTGCCATGTCCACGGCTGCCACCGTGCCTACGTGTAAGGCAACTGTGTCCTCGAACTTTGAGAACTCCTGAATTCTCGGTGCCTCTCCAACACAATGTACGTGGCTAAGGTGTCCCCAGATAACCTCACTAACGTACCACCGAGACCGCCCTAAGCTTTTATTGAACGTAATGCAACGCTCTTTCTATTCGTTCTCTGTTTCTACGTGGGTAAAATGCTTTCCGTCCGTCTAAAAGGATGGAAAATCGGCACAAAACACTCTGTGGATAGTTGTTTTTCACAAAGGAAAATCACAAACGAAACAGGCATTTCGCCGGGTGCAGAGCACTAACGCCCCCTAGTGCCTCTCAATGCCAAGTGGACAGAGGCACTTCATTAAATATCGAATCCCAGCTCTCTCCGCTTGAGAGGGAGAGCAAGCCATTCTCAGGTGGAGGAGGGCTGTTTTCAGCAGCTATCTGCAACGTTCTGTGGACCTGGCCACTGTGTAGCTACAAGGAAACCTTTTGTCTGAGGAACCTAACTAAAGAAACTTGAAAGTGGAGGAAGAGAGAAAGAATGAGACAACACCCTCATCTCGGTGACTCATCCACTTACTCGTTCACTTACCAAATCAAATATCCACTACGCGTAGAGAGTCCTGGGCTGAAAACCCGCACAGAACACGGAGACGTACCCCCATTCGCAGGGAGGTTAGGTACCAGAGAGGGAGACAAGATGTAGATTACCTTACGGCAGTTCCGCACATGTCCTGTTAAAGTGTTTGCAGCTCCAGGGGAGAGAAGGGATCCAGAAATCGCTTGGATTCTCAGTGAAGTCTTCCCAGAGAAGGAGGTGCAAAATAGGCGGACTGGAAGAAACAAAAAAATTAACCTCGTGGGTAGATATGAAACGGAGCAGAGGTGCACAGATACTTAGACCCCGTTCTTTCTTGACACGTCTGGAAAGTGAAACTGAAGCCAAATTACGGAGGGCCTTGAGTGTCAGTCTTCGGAGCTTGGCCGTACGGGGTTGACAGCGGGTGCCACGGACGGCTCGGACGAGGGCAAGGGCATAACCCAAGAGCCCTGGGAGGTGTAGGAGAGGTCGCAGCGAGGGAGATAGAAAGGCATGCGATTCTCCGAAGCAGTCACCGTAACCCAGGTGTAAACTCATAAACGGTAGACGCCGAGTAAGGGCGACACAGATGGCAGGGAGGAGTACGAGGGACACTAGAAAGGAAAACGCTCAGGGCTTCACCAGGGATCGGGTGCATTCCTTTCTCCCTCTAACAGAGGTTATCAGTAACCGGGCTAGTCGCTGGGAATCAAGAGTAAGCCAAAGAGGCGTGATCTCTTCTTCCTCACGGACCACCACGGGGTAAACTTACCTACCTGAAACTGGATGGGAAAGGCGATGACGGCCATAAGCGAGAGGTGCGTGGTGTCACGTGAGCTACGGTAGGGGGACGTGATGAGCTGAGTAGGTAAGGGGACGCTTTCTTGACCAAGTGACACCTGAGAAGAGATGAGAAGGGTGAGGCGGCATCGGTCAGCTGCAAACTAAACAGAGGGACACTGCCTGCAGAGGGGCAGCACGGGCCATGCGCCGTTGTAAGTATGCAGGCCTGAGAGGAGGCCACTGTGGGCAGGATGACTGAGAATGGAAGGAAGGAGCTGCAAGACGAGGCCGCAGAGATCACGCTCCACCCTGCCCAGGCGATGCCCTGCCCTGCGGACTAGCACACCCAGAGAGAGAGTACCGGTGCACAGCCAGCTGAGAAGCCTGCTCGAGGATGCAAGGCAAGGCTGCTTCTTTCACCAAGAAAGTCTTGCCTGGTAAACTAAACGGCGTATCGATGGAGCGGACACGTGATTTTACATTCTGAAGCAGGCGCCCCGCCTTACGGAACGGCGACGGTTCTCAGGGGGGCCGGGCAGGAGCCGCTCCGCGCGTCTGTCCCAGGGACCCACCCGCCTGCGGGACCTCCGGCCGCCTCGCAGGAAGCTACGACGCCCAGCCCCGTGGCTACCTGTGCAGCGAGGTGTACTCCGCGGACGCGTGCCACACACACTTCAAGTGGGAGGGCGGCCTGAGTGGCAAGGCGAGAGGCCGGCCTGCCGCGCGTACCAAGAAGGCGCTCTTCGGCCTGGGCCTAGGTGCTTGCGCCGCCCCCCTGGGCCTACCGGGCTCTGAGGGCCCTGCCCTGGACCCCCTGCCCCCCTGCCCTTGGTTCAGTCACAGCAGAGGTGGCCACACCCACACCCTCTGTGACCTCGGCGTTCCACCCTCCTGCAGCCCCGCCCGCCCCCCCTCCGCCGGTTGCCCTGGGCTACGGAAGCTGCATCCTGGGGCCAGGGGGTTCCCAGGAGGCCAAGGGAAGACACGATGGCCTTAAGTGAGTCGCAGAGGCCTTACGTGGGCTTGTGTGGTTGGGTTCACCTCTTACGTTTCACCGAACTCTGCGAGAAGACAGGGACCTGCAGCCTCACAGTTGGGCTCCACGGTAAGGTGTGCGGGACAGACCTCAAACTGACCCACGGCATGGAGCGACACCCGCCATCGAGAGGTCTACAAGAGAGCCGCTGCAGCTAGCCCACAGGTCCCAGAAAACTAGATGCCTCTTTATGTAAGTGAGTTTTGGGGAGATTTGTTGCAAAGCATTATCGCAGCAAGAGCTGACTAATACAACGTTCTCCAAATCACTGCCATGTCCACGGCTGCCACCGTGCCTACGTGTAAGGCAACTGTGTCCTCGAACTTTGAGAACTCCTGAATTCTCGGTGCCTCTCCAACACAATGTACGTGGCTAAGGTGTCCCCAGATAACCTCACTAACGTACCACCGAGACCGCCCTAAGCTTTTATTGAACGTAATGCAACGCTCTTTCTATTCGTTCTCTGTTTCTACGTGGGTAAAATGCTTTCCGTCCGTCTAAAAGGATGGAAAATCGGCACAAAACACTCTGTGGATAGTTGTTTTTCACAAAGGAAAATCACAAACGAAACAGGCATTTCGCCGGGTGCAGAGCACTAACGCCCCCTAGTGCCTCTCAATGCCAAGTGGACAGAGGCACTTCATTAAATATCGAATCCCAGCTCTCTCCGCTTGAGAGGGAGAGCAAGCCATTCTCAGGTGGAGGAGGGCTGTTTTCAGCAGCTATCTGCAACGTTCTGTGGACCTGGCCACTGTGTAGCTACAAGGAAACCTTTTGTCTGAGGAACCTAACTAAAGAAACTTGAAAGTGGAGGAAGAGAGAAAGAATGAGACAACACCCTCATCTCGGTGACTCATCCACTTACTCGTTCACTTACCAAATCAAATATCCACTACGCGTAGAGAGTCCTGGGCTGAAAACCCGCACAGAACACGGAGACGTACCCCCATTCGCAGGGAGGTTAGGTACCAGAGAGGGAGACAAGATGTAGATTACCTTACGGCAGTTCCGCACATGTCCTGTTAAAGTGTTTGCAGCTCCAGGGGAGAGAAGGGATCCAGAAATCGCTTGGATTCTCAGTGAAGTCTTCCCAGAGAAGGAGGTGCAAAATAGGTGGACTGGAAGAAACAAAAAAATTAACCTCGTGGGTAGATATGAAACGGAGCAGAGGTGCACAGATACTTAGACCCCGTTCTTTCTTGACACGTCTGGAAAGTGAAACTGAAGCCAAATTACGGAGGGCCTTGAGTGTCAGTCTTCGGAGCTTGGCCGTACGGGGTTGACAGCGGGTGCCACGGACGGCTCGGACGAGGGCAAGGGCATAACCCAAGAGCCCTGGGAGGTGTAGGAGAGGTCGCAGCGAGGGAGATAGAAAGGCATGCGATTCTCCGAAGCAGTCACCGTAACCCAGGTGTAAACTCATAAACGGTAGACGCCGAGTAAGGGCGACACAGATGGCAGGGAGGAGTACGAGGGACACTAGAAAGGAAAACGCTCAGGGCTTCACCAGGGATCGGGTGCATTCCTTTCTCCCTCTAACAGAGGTTATCAGTAACCGGGCTAGTCGCTGGGAATCAAGAGTAAGCCAAAGAGGCGTGATCTCTTCTTCCTCACGGACCACCACGGGGTAAACTTACCTACCTGAAACTGGATGGGAAAGGCGATGACGGCCATAAGCGAGAGGTGCGTGGTGTCACGTGAGCTACGGTAGGGGGACGTGATGAGCTGAGTAGGTAAGGGGACGCTTTCTTGACCAAGTGACACCTGAGAAGAGATGAGAAGGGTGAGGCGGCATCGGTCAGCTGCAAACTAAACAGAGGGACACTGCCTGCAGAGGGGCAGCACGGGCCATGCGCCGTTGTAAGTATGCAGGCCTGAGAGGAGGCCACTGTGGGCAGGATGACTGAGAATGGAAGGAAGGAGCTGCAAGACGAGGCCTCAGAGATCACGCTCCACCCTGCCCAGGCGATGCCCTGCCCTGCGGACTAGCACACCCAGAGAGAGAGTACCGGTGCACAGCCAGCTGAGAAGCCTGCTCGAGGATGCAAGGCAAGGCTGCTTCTTTCACCAAGAAAGTCTTGCCTGGTAAACTAAACGGCGTATCGATGGAGCGGACACGTGATTTTACATTCTGAAGCAGGCGCCCCGCCTTACGGAACGGCGACGGTTCTCAGGGGGGCCGGGCAGGAGCCGCTCCGCGCGTCTGTCCCAGGGACCCACCCGCCTGCGGGACCTCCGGCCGCCTCGCAGGAAGCTACGACGCCCAGCCCCGTGGCTACCTGTGCAGCGAGGTGTACTCCGCGGACGCGTGCCACACACACTTCAAGTGGGAGGGCGGCCTGAGTGGCAAGGCGAGAGGCCGGCCTGCCGCGCGTACCAAGAAGGCGCTCTTCGGCCTGGGCCTAGGTGCTTGCGCCGCCCCCCTGGGCCTACCGGGCTCTGAGGGCCCTGCCCTGGACCCCCTGCCCCCCTGCCCTTGGTTCAGTCACAGCAGAGGTGGCCACACCCACACCCTCTGTGACCTCGGCGTTCCACCCTCCTGCAGCCCCGCCCGCCCCCCCTCCGCCGGTTGCCCTGGGCTACGGAAGCTGCATCCTGGGGCCAGGGGGTTCCCAGGAGGCCAAGGGAAGACACGATGGCCTTAAGTGAGTCGCAGAGGCCTTACGTGGGCTTGTGTGGTTGGGTTCACCTCTTACGTTTCACCGAACTCTGCGAGAAGACAGGGACCTGCAGCCTCACAGTTGGGCTCCACGGTAAGGTGTGCGGGACAGACCTCAAACTGACCCACGGCATGGAGCGACACCCGCCATCGAGAGGTCTACAAGAGAGCCGCTGCAGCTAGCCCACAGGTCCCAGAAAACTAGATGCCTCTTTATGTAAGTGAGTTTTGGGGAGATTTGTTGCAAAGCATTATCGCAGCAAGAGCTGACTAATACAACGTTCTCCAAATCACTGCCATGTCCACGGCTGCCACCGTGCCTACGTGTAAGGCAACTGTGTCCTCGAACTTTGAGAACTCCTGAATTCTCGGTGCCTCTCCAACACAATGTACGTGGCTAAGGTGTCCCCAGATAACCTCACTAACGTACCACCGAGACCGCCCTAAGCTTTTATTGAACGTAATGCAACGCTCTTTCTATTCGTTCTCTGTTTCTACGTGGGTAAAATTCTTTCCGTCCGTCTAAAAGGATGGAAAATCGGCACAAAACACTCTGTGGATAGTTGTTTTTCACAAAGGAAAATCACAAACGAAACAGGCATTTCGCCGGGTGCAGAGCACTAACGCCCCCTAGTGCCTCTCAATGCCAAGTGGACAGAGGCACTTCATTAAATATCGAATCCCAGCTCTCTCCGCTTGAGAGGGAGAGCAAGCCATTCTCAGGTGGAGGAGGGCTGTTTTCAGCAGCTATCTGCAACGTTCTGTGGACCTGGCCACTGTGTAGCTACAAGGAAACCTTTTGTCTGAGGAACCTAACTAAAGAAACTTGAAAGTGGAGGAAGAGAGAAAGAATGAGACAACACCCTCATCTCGGTGACTCATCCACTTACTCGTTCACTTACCAAATCAAATATCCACTACGCGTAGAGAGTCCTGGGCTGAAAACCCGCACAGAACACGGAGACGTACCCCCATTCGCAGGGAGGTTAGGTACCAGAGAGGGAGACAAGATGTAGATTACCTTACGGCAGTTCCGCACATGTCCTGTTAAAGTGTTTGCAGCTCCAGGGGAGAGAAGGGATCCAGAAATCGCTTGGATTCTCAGTGAAGTCTTCCCAGAGAAGGAGGTGCAAAATAGGCGGACTGGAAGAAACAAAAAAATTAACCTCGTGGGTAGATATGAAACGGAGCAGAGGTGCACAGATACTTAGACCCCGTTCTTTCTTGACACGTCTGGAAAGTGAAACTGAAGCCAAATTACGGAGGGCCTTGAGTGTCAGTCTTCGGAGCTTGGCCGTACGGGGTTGACAGCGGGTGCCACGGACGGCTCGGACGAGGGCAAGGGCATAACCCAAGAGCCCTGGGAGGTGTAGGAGAGGTCGCAGCGAGGGAGATAGAAAGGCATGCGATTCTCCGAAGCAGTCACCGTAACCCAGGTGTAAACTCATAAACGGTAGACGCCGAGTAAGGGCGACACAGATGGCAGGGAGGAGTACGAGGGACACTAGAAAGGAAAACGCTCAGGGCTTCACCAGGGATCGGGTGCATTCCTTTCTCCCTCTAACAGAGGTTATCAGTAACCGGGCTAGTCGCTGGGAATCAAGAGTAAGCCAAAGAGGCGTGATCTCTTCTTCCTCACGGACCACCACGGGGTAAACTTACCTACCTGAAACTGGATGGGAAAGGCGATGACGGCCATAAGCGAGAGGTGCGTGGTGTCGCGTGAGCTACGGTAGGGGGACATGATGAGCTGAGTAGGTAAGGGGACGCTTTCTTGACCAAGTGACACCTGAGAAGAGATGAGAAGGGTGAGGCGGCATCGGTCAGCTGCAAACTAAACAGAGGGACACTGCCTGCAGAGGGGCAGCACGGGCCATGCGCCGTTGTAAGTATGCAGGCCTGAGAGGAGGCCACTGTGGGCAGGATGACTGAGAATGGAAGGAAGGAGCTGCAAGACGAGGCCGCAGAGATCACGCTCCACCCTGCCCAGGCGATGCCCTGCCCTGCGGACTAGCACACCCAGAGAGAGAGTACCGGTGCACAGCCAGCTGAGAAGCCTGCTCGAGGATGCAAGGCAAGGCTGCTTCTTTCACCAAGAAAGTCTTGCCTGGTAAACTAAACGGCGTATCGATGGAGCGGACACGTGATTTTACATTCTGAAGCAGGCGCCCCACCTTACGGAACGGCGACGGTTCTCAGGGGGGCCGGGCAGGAGCCGCTCCGCGCGTCTGTCCCAGGGACCCACCCGCCTGCGGGACCTCCGGCCGCCTCGCAGGAAGCTACGACGCCCAGCCCCGTGGCTACCTGTGCAGCAAGGTGTACTCCGCGGACGCGTGCCACACACACTTCAAGTGGGAGGGCGGCCTGAGTGGCAAGGCGAGAGGCCAGCCTGCCGCGCGTACCAAGAAGGCGCTCTTCGGCCTGGGCCTAGGTGCTTGCGCCGCCCCCCTGGGCCTACCGGGCTCTGAGGGCCCTGCCCTGGACCCCCTGCCCCCCTGCCCTTGGTTCAGTCACAGCAGAGGTGGCCACACCCACACCCTCTGTGACCTCGGCGTTCCACCCTCCTGCAGCCCCGCCCGCCCCCCCTCCGCCGGTTGCCCTGGGCTACGGAAGCTGCATCCTGGGGCCAGGGGGTTCCCAGGAGGCCAAGGGAAGACACGATGGCCTTAAGTGAGTCGCAGAGGCCTTACGTGGGCTTGTGTGGTTGGGTTCACCTCTTACGTTTCACCGAACTCTGCGAGAAGACAGGGACCTGCAGCCTCACAGTTGGGCTCCACGGTAAGGTGTGCGGGACAGACCTCAAACTGACCCACGGCATGGAGCGACACCCGCCATCGAGAGGTCTACAAGAGAGCCGCTGCAGCTAGCCCACAGGTCCCAGAAAACTAGATGCCTCTTTATGTAAGTGAGTTTTGGGGAGATTTGTTGCAAAGCATTATCGCAGCAAGAGCTGACTAATACAACATTCTCCAAATCACTGCCATGTCCACGGCTGCCACCGTGCCTACGTGTAAGGCAACTGTGTCCTCGAACTTTGAGAACTCCTGAATTCTCGGTGCCTCTCCAACACAATGTACGTGGCTAAGGTGTCCCCAGATAACCTCACTAACGTACCACCGAGACCGCCCTAAGCTTTTATTGAACGTAATGCAACGCTCTTTCTATTCGTTCTCTGTTTCTACGTGGGTAAAATGCTTTCCGTCCGTCTAAAAGGATGGAAAATCGGCACAAAACACTCTGTGGATAGTTGTTTTTCACAAAGGAAAATCACAAACGAAACAGGCATTTCGCCGGGTGCAGAGCACTAACGCCCCCTAGTGCCTCTCAATGCCAAGTGGACAGAGGCACTTCATTAAATATCGAATCCCAGCTCTCTCCGCTTGAGAGGGAGAGCAAGCCATTCTCAGGTGGAGGAGGGCTGTTTTCAGCAGCTATCTGCAACGTTCTGTGGACCTGGCCACTGTGTAGCTACAAGGAAACCTTTTGTCTGAGGAACCTAACTAAAGAAACTTGAAAGTGGAGGAAGAGAGAAAGAATGAGACAACACCCTCATCTCGGTGACTCATCCACTTACTCGTTCACTTACCAAATCAAATATCCACTACGCGTAGAGAGTCCTGGGCTGAAAACCCGCACAGAACACGGAGACGTACCCCCATTCGCAGGGAGGTTAGGTACCAGAGAGGGAGACAAGATGTAGATTACCTTACGGCAGTTCCGCACATGTCCTGTTAAAGTGTTTGCAGCTCCAGGGGAGAGAAGGGATCCAGAAATCGCTTGGATTCTCAGTGAAGTCTTCCCAGAGAAGGAGGTGCAAAATAGGCGGACTGGAAGAAACAAAAAAATTAACCTCGTGGGTAGATATGAAACGGAGCAGAGGTGCACAGATACTTAGACCCCGTTCTTTCTTGACACGTCTGGAAAGTGAAACTGAAGCCAAATTACGGAGGGCCTTGAGTGTCAGTCTTCGGAGCTTGGCCGTACGGGGTTGACAGCGGGTGCCACGGACGGCTCGGACGAGGGCAAGGGCATAACCCAAGAGCCCTGGGAAGTGTAGGAGAGGTCGCAGCGAGGGAGATAGAAAGGCATGTGATTCTCTGAAGCAGTCACCGTAACCCAGGTGTAAACTCATAAACGGTAGACGCCGAGTAAGGGCGACACAGATGGCAGGGAGGAGTACGAGGGACACTAGAAAGGAAAACGCTCAGGGCTTCACCAGGGATCGGGTGCATTCCTTTCTCCCTCTAACAGAGGTTATCAGTAACCGGGCTAGTCGCTGGGAATCAAGAGTAAGCCAAAGAGGCGTGATCTCTTCTTCCTCACGGACCACCACGGGGTAAACTTACCTACCTGAAACTGGATGGGAAAGGCGATGACGGCCATAAGCGAGAGGTGCGTGGTGTCACGTGAGCTATGGTAGGGGGACGTGATGAGCTGAGTAGGTAAGGGGACGCTTTCTTGACCAAGTGACACCTGAGAAGAGATGAGAAGGGTGAGGCGGCATCGGTCAGCTGCAAACTAAACAGAGGGACACTGCCTGCAGAGGGGCAGCACGGGCCATGCGCCGTTGTAAGTATGCAGGCCTGAGAGGAGGCCACTGTGGGCAGGATGACTGAGAATGGAAGGAAGGAGCTGCAAGACGAGGCCGCAGAGATCACGTTCCACCCTGCCCAGGCGATGCCCTGCCCTGCGGACTAGCACACCCAGAGAGAGAGTACCGGTGCACAGCCAGCTGAGAAGCCTGCTCGAGGATGCAAGGCAAGGCTGCTTCTTTCACCAAGAAAGTCTTGCCTGGTAAACTAAATGGCGTATCGATGGAGCGGACACGTGATTTTACATTCTGAAGCAGGCGCCCCGCCTTACGGAACGGCGACGGTTCTCAGGGGGGCCGGGCAGGAGCCGCTCCGCGCATCTGTCCCAGGGACCCACCCGCCTGCGGGACCTCCGGCCGCCTCGCAGGAAGCTACGACGCCCAGCCCCGTGGCTACCTGTGCAGCGAGGTGTACTCCGCGGACGCGTGCCACACACACTTCAAGTGGGAGGGCGGCCTGAGTGGCAAGGCGAGAGGCCGGCCTGCCACGCGTACCAAGAAGGCGCTCTTCGGCCTGGGCCTAGGTGCTTGCGCCGCCCCCCTGGGCCTACCGGGCTCTGAGGGCCCTGCCCTGGACCCCCTGCCCCCCTGCCCTTGGTTCAGTCACAGCAGAGGTGGCCACACCCACACCCTCTGTGACCTCGGCGTTCCACCCTCCTGCAGCCCCGCCCGCCCCCCCTCCGCCGGTTGCCCTGGGCTACGGAAGCTGCATCCTGGGGCCAGGGGGTTCCCAGGAGGCCAAGGGAAGACACGATGGCCTTAAGTGAGTCGCAGAGGCCTTACGTGGGCTTGTGTGGTTGGGTTCACCTCTTACGTTTCACCGAACTCTGCGAGAAGACAGGGACCTGCAGCCTCACAGTTGGGCTCCACGGTAAGGTGTGCGGGACAGACCTCAAACTGACCCACGGCATGGAGCGACACCCGCCATCGAGAGGTCTACAAGAGAGCCGCTGCAGCTAGCCCACAGGTCCCAGAAAACTAGATGCCTCTTTATGTAAGTGAGTTTTGGGGAGATTTGTTGCAAAGCATTATCGCAGCAAGAGCTGACTAATACAACGTTCTCCAAATCACTGCCATGTCCACGGCTGCCACCGTGCCTACGTGTAAGGCAACTGTGTCCTCGAACTTTGAGAACTCCTGAATTCTCGGTGCCTCTCCAACACAATGTATGTGGCTAAGGTGTCCCCAGATAACCTCACTAACGTACCACCGAGACCGCCCTAAGCTTTTATTGAACGTAATGCAACGCTCTTTCTATTCGTTCTCTGTTTCTACGTGGGTAAAATGCTTTCCGTCCGTCTAAAAGGATGGAAAATCGGCACAAAACACTCTGTGGATAGTTGTTTTTCACAAAGGAAAATCACAAACGAAACAGGCATTTCGCCGGGTGCAGAGCACTAACGCCCCCTAGTGCCTCTCAATGCCAAGTGGACAGAGGCACTTCATTAAATATTGAATCCCAGCTCTCTCCGCTTGAGAGGGAGAGCAAGCCATTCTCAGGTGGAGGAGGGCTGTTTTCAGCAGCTATCTGCAACGTTCTGTGGACCTGGCCACTGTGTAGCTACAAGGAAACCTTTTGTCTGAGGAACCTAACTAAAGAAACTTGAAAGTGGAGGAAGAGAGAAAGAATGAGACAACACCCTCATCTCGGTGACTCATCCACTTACTCGTTCACTTACCAAATCAAATATCCACTACGCGTAGAGAGTCCTGGGCTGAAAACCCGCACAGAACACGGAGACGTACCCCCATTCGCAGGGAGGTTAGGTACCAGAGAGGGAGACAAGATGTAGATTACCTTACGGCAGTTCCGCACATGTCCTGTTAAAGTGTTTGCAGCTCCAGGGGAGAGAAGGGATCCAGAAATCGCTTGGATTCTCAGTGAAGTCTTCCCAGAGAAGGAGGTGCAAAATAGGCGGACTGGAAGAAACAAAAAAATTAACCTCGTGGGTAGATATGAAACGGAGCAGAGGTGCACAGATACTTAGACCCCGTTCTTTCTTGACACGTCTGGAAAGTGAAACTGAAGCCAAATTACGGAGGGCCTTGAGTGTCAGTCTTCGGAGCTTGGCCGTACGGGGTTGACAGCGGGTGCCACGGACGGCTCGGACGAGGGCAAGGGCATAACCCAAGAGCCCTGGGAGGTGTAGGAGAGGTCGCAGCGAGGGAGATAGAAAGGCATGCGATTCTCCGAAGCAGTCACCGTAACCCAGGTGTAAACTCATAAACGGTAGACGCCGAGTAAGGGCGACACAGATGGCAGGGAGGAGTACGAGGGACACTAGAAAGGAAAACGCTCAGGGCTTCACCAGGGATCGGGTGCATTCCTTTCTCCCTCTAACAGAGGTTATCAGTAACCGGGCTAGTCGCTGGGAATCAAGAGTAAGCCAAACAGGCGTGATCTCTTCTTCCTCACGGACCACCACGGGGTAAACTTACCTACCTGAAACTGGATGGGAAAGGCGATGACGGCCATAAGCGAGAGGTGCGTGGTGTCGCGTGAGCTACGGTAGGGGGACGTGATGAGCTGAGTAGGTAAGGGGACGCTTTCTTGACCAAGTGACACCTGAGAAGAGATGAGAAGGGTGAGGCGGCATCGGTCAGCTGCAAACTAAACAGAGGGACACTGCCTGCAGAGGGGCAGCACGGGCCATGCGCCGTTGTAAGTATGCAGGCCTGAGAGGAGGCCACTGTGGGCAGGATGACTGAGAATGGAAGGAAGGAGCTGCAAGACGAGGCCGCAGAGATCACGCTCCACCCTGCCCAGGCGATGCCCTGCCCTGCGGACTAGCACACCCAGAGAGAGAGTACCGGTGCACAGCCAGCTGAGAAGCCTGCTCGAGGATGCAAGGCAAGGCTGCTTCTTTCACCAAGAAAGTCTTGCCTGGTAAACTAAACGGCGTATCGATGGAGCGGACACGTGATTTTACATTCTGAAGCAGGCGCCCCGCCTTACGGAACGGCGACGGTTCTCAGGGGGGCCGGGCAGGAGCCGCTCCGCGCGTCTGTCCCAGGGACCCACCCGCCTGCGGGACCTCCGGCCGCCTCGCAGGAAGCTACGACGCCCAGCCCCGTGGCTACCTGTGCAGCGAGGTGTACTCCGCGGACGCGTGCCACACACACTTCAAGTGGGAGGGCGGCCTGAGTGGCAAGGCGAGAGGCCGGCCTGCCGCGCGTACCAAGAAGGCGCTCTTCGGCCTGGGCCTAGGTGCTTGCGCCGCCCCCCTGGGCCTACCGGGCTCTGAGGGCCCTGCCCTGGACCCCCTGCCCCCCTGCCCTTGGTTCAGTCACAGCAGAGGTGGCCACACCCACACCCTCTGTGACCTCGGCGTTCCACCCTCCTGCAGCCCCGCCCGCCCCCCCTCCGCCGGTTGCCCTCGGCTACGGAAGCTGCATCCTGGGGCCAGGGGGTTCCCAGGAGGCCAAGGGAAGACACGCTGGCCTTAAGTGAGTCGCAGAGGCCTTACGTGGGCTTGTGTGGTTGGGTTCACCTCTTACGTTTCACCGAACTCTGCGAGAAGACAGGGACCTGCAGCCTCACAGTTGGGCTCCACGGTAAGGTGTGCGGGACAGACCTCAAACTGACCCACGGCATGGAGCGACACCCGCCATCGAGAGGTCTACAAGAGAGCCGCTGCAGCTAGCCCACAGGTCCCAGAAAACTAGATGCCTCTTTATGTAAGTGAGTTTTGGGGAGATTTGTTGCAAAGCATTATCGCAGCAAGAGCTGACTAATACAACGTTCTCCAAATCACTGCCATGTCCACGGCTGCCACCGTGCCTACGTGTAAGGCAACTGTGTCCTCGAACTTTGAGAACTCCTGAATTCTCGGTGCATCTCCAACACAATGTACGTGGCTAAGGTGTCCCCAGATAACCTCACTAACGTACCACCGAGACCGCCCTAAGCTTTTATTGAACGTAATGCAACGCTCTTTCTATTCGTTCTCTGTTTCTACGTGGGTAAAATGCTTTCCGTCCGTCTAAAAGGATGGAAAATCGGCACAAAACACTCTGTGGATAGTTGTTTTTCACAAAGGAAAATCACAAACGAAACAGGCATTTCGCCGGGTGCAGAGCACTAACGCCCCCTAGTGCCTCTCAATGCCAAGTGGACAGAGGCACTTCATTAAATATCGAATCCCAGCTCTCTCCGCTTGAGAGGGAGAGCAAGCCATTCTCAGGTGGAGGAGGGCTGTTTTCAGCAGCTATCTGCAACGTTCTGTGGACCTGGCCACTGTGTAGCTACAAGGAAACCTTTTGTCTGAGGAACCTAACTAAAGAAACTTGAAAGTGGAGGAAGAGAGAAAGAATGAGACAACACCCTCATCTCGGTGACTCATCCACTTACTCGTTCACTTACCAAATCAAATATCCACTACGCGTAGAGAGTCCTGGGCTGAAAACCCGCACAGAACACGGAGACGTACCCCCATTCGCAGGGAGGTTAGGTACCAGAGAGGGAGACAAGATGTAGATTACCTTACGGCAGTTCCGCACATGTCCTGTTAAAGTGTTTGCAGCTCCAGGGGAGAGAAGGGATCCAGAAATCGCTTGGATTCTCAGTGAAGTCTTCCCAGAGAAGGAGGTGCAAAATAGGCGGACTGGAAGAAACAAAAAAATTAACCTCGTGGGTAGATATGAAACGGAGCAGAGGTTCACAGATACTTAGACCCCGTTCTTTCTTGACACGTCTGGAAAGTGAAACTGAAGCCAAATTACGGAGGGCCTTGAGTGTCAGTCTTCGGAGCTTGGCCGTACGGGGTTGACAGCGGGTGCCACGGACGGCTCGGACGAGGGCAAGGGCATAACCCAAGAGCCCTGGGAGGTGTAGGAGAGGTCGCAGCGAGGGAGATAGAAAGGCATGCGATTCTCCGAAGCAGTCACCGTAACCCAGGTGTAAACTCATAAACGGTAGACGCCGAGTAAGGGCGACACAGATGGCAGGGAGGAGTACGAGGGACACTAGAAAGGAAAACGCTCAGGGCTTCACCAGGGATCGGGTGCATTCCTTTCTCCCTCTAACAGAGGTTATCAGTAACCGGGCTAGTCGCTGGGAATCAAGAGTAAGCCAAAGAGGCGTGATCTCTTCTTCCTCACGGACCACCACGGGGTAAACTTACCTACCTGAAACTGGATGGGAAAGGCGATGACGGCCATAAGCGAGAGGTGCGTGGTGTCGCGTGAGCTACGGTAGGGGGACGTGATGAGCTGAGTAGGTAAGGGGACGCTTTCTTGACCAAGTGACACCTGAGAAGAGATGAGAAGGGTGAGGCGGCATCGGTCAGCTGCAAACTAAACAGAGGGACACTGCCTGCAGAGGGGCAGCACGGGCCATGCGCCGTTGTAAGTATGCAGGCCTGAGAGGAGGCCACTGTGGGCAGGATGACTGAGAATGGAAGGAAGGAGCTGCAAGACGAGGCCGCAGAGATCACGCTCCACCCTGCCCAGGCGATGCCCTGCCCTGCGGACTAGCACACCCAGAGAGAGAGTACCGGTGCACAGCCAGCTGAGAAGCCTGCTCGAGGATGCAAGGCAAGGCTGCTTCTTTCACCAAGAAAGTCTTGCCTGGTAAACTAAACGGCGTATCGATGGAGCGGACACGTGATTTTACATTCTGAAGCAGGCTCCCCGCCTTAAGGAACGGCGACGGTTCTCAGGGGGGCCGGGCAGGAGCCGCTCCGCGCGTCTGTCCCAGGGACCCACCCACCTGCGGGACCTCCGGCCGCCTCGCAGGAAGCTACGACGCCCAGCCCCGTGGCTACCTGTGCAGCGAGGTGTACTCCGCGGACGCGTGCCACACACACTTCAAGTGGGAGGGCGGCCTGAGTGGCAAGGCGAGAGGCCGGCCTGCCGCGCGTACCAAGAAGGCGCTCTTCGGCCTGGGCCTAGGTGCTTGCGCCGCCCCCCTGGGCCTACCGGGCTCTGAGGGCCCTGCCCTGGACCCCCTGCCCCCCTGCCCTTGGTTCAGTCACAGCAGAGGTGGCCACACCCACACCCTCTGTGACCTCGGCGTTCCACCCTCCTGCAGCCCCGCCCGCCCCCCCTCCGCCGGTTGCCCTGGGCTACGGAAGCTGCATCCTGGGGCCAGGGGGTTCCCAGGAGGCCAAGGGAAGACACGATGGCCTTAAGTGAGTCGCAGAGGCCTTACGTGGGCTTGTGTGGTTGGGTTCACCTCTTACGTTTCACCGAACTCTGCGAGAAGACAGGGACCTGCAGCCTCACAGTTGGGCTCCACGGTAAGGTGTGCGGGACAGACCTCAAACTGACCCACGGCATGGAGCGACACCCGCCATCGAGAGGTCTACAAGAGAGCTGCTGCAGCTAGCCCACAGGTCCCAGAAAACTAGATGCCTCTTTATGTAAGTGAGTTTTGGGGAGATTTGTTGCAAAGCATTATCGCAGCAAGAGCTGACTAATACAACGTTCTCCAAATCACTGCCATGTCCACGGCTGCCACCGTGCCTACGTGTAAGGCAACTGTGTCCTCGAACTTTGAGAATTCCTGAATTCTCGGTGCCTCTCCAACACAATGTACGTGGCTAAGGTGTCCCCAGATAACCTCACTAACGTACCACCGAGACCGCCCTAAGCTTTTATTGAACGTAATGCAACGCTCTTTCTATTCGTTCTCTGTTTCTACGTGGGTAAAATGCTTTCCGTCCGTCTAAAAGGATGGAAAATCGGCACAAAACACTCTGTGGATAGTTGTTTTTCACAAAGGAAAATCACAAACGAAACAGGCATTTCGCCGGGTGCAGAGCACTAACGCCCCCTAGTGCCTCTCAATGCCAAGTGGACAGAGGCACTTCATTAAATATCGAATCCCAGCTCTCTCCGCTTGAGAGGGAGAGCAAGCCATTCTCAGGTGGAGGAGGGCTGTTTTCAGCAGCTATCTGCAACGTTCTGTGGACCTGGCCACTGTGTAGCTACAAGGAAACCTTTTGTCTGAGGAACCTAACTAAAGAAACTTGAAAGTGGAGGAAGAGAGAAAGAATGAGACAACACCCTCATCTCGGTGACTCATCCACTTACTCGTTCACTTACCAAATCAAATATCCACTACGCGTAGAGAGTCCTGGGCTGAAAACCCGCACAGAACACGGAGACGTACCCCCATTCGCAGGGAGGTTAGGTACCAGAGAGGGAGACAAGATGTAGATTACCTTACGGCAGTTCCGCACATGTCCTGTTAAAGTGTTTGCAGCTCCAGGGGAGAGAAGGGATCCAGAAATCGCTTGGATTCTCAGTGAAGTCTTCCCAGAGAAGGAGGTGCAAAATAGGCGGACTGGAAGAAACAAAAAAATTAACCTCGTGGGTAGATATGAAACGGAGCAGAGGTGCACAGATACTTAGACCCCGTTCTTTCTTGACACGTCTGGAAAGTGAAACTGAAGCCAAATTACGGAGGGCCTTGAGTGTCAGTCTTCGGAGCTTGGCCGTACGGGGTTGACAGCGGGTGCCACGGACGGCTCGGACGAGGGCAAGGGCATAACCCAAGAGCCCTGGGAGGTGTAGGAGAGGTCGCAGCGAGGGAGATAGAAAGGCATGCGATTCTCCGAAGCAGTCACCGTAACCCAGGTGTAAACTCATAAACGGTAGACGCCGAGTAAGGGCGACACAGATGGCAGGGAGGAGTACGAGGGACACTAGAAAGGAAAACGCTCAGGGCTTCACCAGGGATCGGGTGCATTCCTTTCTCCCTCTAACAGAGGTTATCAGTAACCGGGCTAGTCGCTGGGAATCAAGAGTAAGCCAAAGAGGCGTGATCTCTTCTTCCTCACGGACCACCACGGGGTAAACTTACCTACCTGAAACTGGATGGGAAAGGCGATGACGGCCATAAGCGAGAGGTGCGTGGTGTCACGTGAGCTATGGTAGGGGGACGTGATGAGCTGAGTAGGTAAGGGGACGCTTTCTTGACCAAGTGACACCTGAGAAGAGATGAGAAGGGTGAGGCGGCATCGGTCAGCTGCAAACTAAACAGAGGGACACTGCCTGCAGAGGGGCAGCACGGGCCATGCGCCGTTGTAAGTATGCAGGCCTGAGAGGAGGCCACTGTGGGCAGGATGACTGAGAATGGAAGGAAGGAGCTGCAAGACGAGGCCGCAGAGATCACGTTCCACCCTGCCCAGGCGATGCCCTGCCCTGCGGACTAGCACACCCAGAGAGAGAGTACCGGTGCACAGCCAGCTGAGAAGCCTGCTCGAGGATGCAAGGCAAGGCTGCTTCTTTCACCAAGAAAGTCTTGCCTGGTAAACTAAATGGCGTATCGATGGAGCGGACACGTGATTTTACATTCTGAAGCAGGCGCCCCGCCTTACGGAACGGCGACGGTTCTCAGGGGGGCCGGGCAGGAGCCGCTCCGCGCATCTGTCCCAGGGACCCACCCGCCTGCGGGACCTCCGGCCGCCTCGCAGGAAGCTACGACGCCCAGCCCCGTGGCTACCTGTGCAGCGAGGTGTACTCCGCGGACGCGTGCCACACACACTTCAAGTGGGAGGGCGGCCTGAGTGGCAAGGCGAGAGGCCGGCCTGCCACGCGTACCAAGAAGGCGCTCTTCGGCCTGGGCCTAGGTGCTTGCGCCGCCCCCCTGGGCCTACCGGGCTCTGAGGGCCCTGCCCTGGACCCCCTGCCCCCCTGCCCTTGGTTCAGTCACAGCAGAGGTGGCCACACCCACACCCTCTGTGACCTCGGCGTTCCACCCTCCTGCAGCCCCGCCCGCCCCCCCTCCGCCGGTTGCCCTGGGCTACGGAAGCTGCATCCTGGGGCCAGGGGGTTCCCAGGAGGCCAAGGGAAGACACGATGGCCTTAAGTGAGTCGCAGAGGCCTTACGTGGGCTTGTGTGGTTGGGTTCACCTCTTACGTTTCACCGAACTCTGCGAGAAGACAGGGACCTGCAGCCTCACAGTTGGGCTCCACGGTAAGGTGTGCGGGACAGACCTCAAACTGACCCACGGCATGGAGCGACACCCGCCATCGAGAGGTCTACAAGAGAGCCGCTGCAGCTAGCCCACAGGTCCCAGAAAACTAGATGCCTCTTTATGTAAGTGAGTTTTGGGGAGATTTGTTGCAAAGCATTATCGCAGCAAGAGCTGACTAATACAACGTTCTCCAAATCACTGCCATGTCCACGGCTGCCACCGTGCCTACGTGTAAGGCAACTGTGTCCTCGAACTTTGAGAACTCCTGAATTCTCGGTGCCTCTCCAACACAATGTATGTGGCTAAGGTGTCCCCAGATAACCTCACTAACGTACCACCGAGACCGCCCTAAGCTTTTATTGAACGTAATGCAACGCTCTTTCTATTCGTTCTCTGTTTCTACGTGGGTAAAATGCTTTCCGTCCGTCTAAAAGGATGGAAAATCGGCACAAAACACTCTGTGGATAGTTGTTTTTCACAAAGGAAAATCACAAACGAAACAGGCATTTCGCCGGGTGCAGAGCACTAACGCCCCCTAGTGCCTCTCAATGCCAAGTGGACAGAGGCACTTCATTAAATATTGAATCCCAGCTCTCTCCGCTTGAGAGGGAGAGCAAGCCATTCTCAGGTGGAGGAGGGCTGTTTTCAGCAGCTATCTGCAACGTTCTGTGGACCTGGCCACTGTGTAGCTACAAGGAAACCTTTTGTCTGAGGAACCTAACTAAAGAAACTTGAAAGTGGAGGAAGAGAGAAAGAATGAGACAACACCCTCATCTCGGTGACTCATCCACTTACTCGTTCACTTACCAAATCAAATATCCACTACGCGTAGAGAGTCCTGGGCTGAAAACCCGCACAGAACACGGAGACGTACCCCCATTCGCAGGGAGGTTAGGTACCAGAGAGGGAGACAAGATGTAGATTACCTTACGGCAGTTCCGCACATGTCCTGTTAAAGTGTTTGCAGCTCCAGGGGAGAGAAGGGATCCAGAAATCGCTTGGATTCTCAGTGAAGTCTTCCCAGAGAAGGAGGTGCAAAATAGGCGGACTGGAAGAAACAAAAAAATTAACCTCGTGGGTAGATATGAAACGGAGCAGAGGTGCACAGATACTTAGACCCCGTTCTTTCTTGACACGTCTGGAAAGTGAAACTGAAGCCAAATTACGGAGGGCCTTGAGTGTCAGTCTTCGGAGCTTGGCCGTACGGGGTTGACAGCGGGTGCCACGGACGGCTCGGACGAGGGCAAGGGCATAACCCAAGAGCCCTGGGAGGTGTAGGAGAGGTCGCAGCGAGGGAGATAGAAAGGCATGCGATTCTCCGAAGCAGTCACCGTAACCCAGGTGTAAACTCATAAACGGTAGACGCCGAGTAAGGGCGACACAGATGGCAGGGAGGAGTACGAGGGACACTAGAAAGGAAAACGCTCAGGGCTTCACCAGGGATCGGGTGCATTCCTTTCTCCCTCTAACAGAGGTTATCAGTAACCGGGCTAGTCGCTGGGAATCAAGAGTAAGCCAAACAGGCGTGATCTCTTCTTCCTCACGGACCACCACGGGGTAAACTTACCTACCTGAAACTGGATGGGAAAGGCGATGACGGCCATAAGCGAGAGGTGCGTGGTGTCGCGTGAGCTACGGTAGGGGGACGTGATGAGCTGAGTAGGTAAGGGGACGCTTTCTTGACCAAGTGACACCTGAGAAGAGATGAGAAGGGTGAGGCGGCATCGGTCAGCTGCAAACTAAACAGAGGGACACTGCCTGCAGAGGGGCAGCACGGGCCATGCGCCGTTGTAAGTATGCAGGCCTGAGAGGAGGCCACTGTGGGCAGGATGACTGAGAATGGAAGGAAGGAGCTGCAAGACGAGGCCGCAGAGATCACGCTCCACCCTGCCCAGGCGATGCCCTGCCCTGCGGACTAGCACACCCAGAGAGAGAGTACCGGTGCACAGCCAGCTGAGAAGCCTGCTCGAGGATGCAAGGCAAGGCTGCTTCTTTCACCAAGAAAGTCTTGCCTGGTAAACTAAACGGCGTATCGATGGAGCGGACACGTGATTTTACATTCTGAAGCAGGCGCCCCGCCTTACGGAACGGCGACGGTTCTCAGGGGGGCCGGGCAGGAGCCGCTCCGCGCGTCTGTCCCAGGGACCCACCCGCCTGCGGGACCTCCGGCCGCCTCGCAGGAAGCTACGACGCCCAGCCCCGTGGCTACCTGTGCAGCGAGGTGTACTCCGCGGACGCGTGCCACACACACTTCAAGTGGGAGGGCGGCCTGAGTGGCAAGGCGAGAGGCCGGCCTGCCGCGCGTACCAAGAAGGCGCTCTTCGGCCTGGGCCTAGGTGCTTGCGCCGCCCCCCTGGGCCTACCGGGCTCTGAGGGCCCTGCCCTGGACCCCCTGCCCCCCTGCCCTTGGTTCAGTCACAGCAGAGGTGGCCACACCCACACCCTCTGTGACCTCGGCGTTCCACCCTCCTGCAGCCCCGCCCGCCCCCCCTCCGCCGGTTGCCCTCGGCTACGGAAGCTGCCTCCTGGGGCCAGGGGGTTCCCAGGAGGCCAAGGGAAGACACGCTGGCCTTAAGTGAGTCGCAGAGGCCTTACGTGGGCTTGTGTGGTTGGGTTCACCTCTTACGTTTCACCGAACTCTGCGAGAAGACAGGGACCTGCAGCCTCACAGTTGGGCTCCACGGTAAGGTGTGCGGGACAGACCTCAAACTGACCCACGGCATGGAGCGACACCCGCCATCGAGAGGTCTACAAGAGAGCCGCTGCAGCTAGCCCACAGGTCCCAGAAAACTAGATGCCTCTTTATGTAAGTGAGTTTTGGGGAGATTTGTTGCAAAGCATTATCGCAGCAAGAGCTGACTAATACAACGTTCTCCAAATCACTGCCATGTCCACGGCTGCCACCGTGCCTACGTGTAAGGCAACTGTGTCCTCGAACTTTGAGAACTCCTGAATTCTCGGTGCCTCTCCAACACAATGTACGTGGCTAAGGTGTCCCCAGATAACCTCACTAACGTACCACCGAGACCGCCCTAAGCTTTTATTGAACGTAATGCAACGCTCTTTCTATTCGTTCTCTGTTTCTACGTGGGTAAAATGCTTTCCGTCCGTCTAAAAGGATGGAAAATCGGCACAAAACACTCTGTGGATAGTTGTTTTTCACAAAGGAAAATCACAAACGAAACAGGCATTTCGCCGGGTGCAGAGCACTAACGCCCCCTAGTGCCTCTCAATGCCAAGTGGACAGAGGCACTTCATTAAATATCGAATCCCAGCTCTCTCCGCTTGAGAGGGAGAGCAAGCCATTCTCAGGTGGAGGAGGGCTGTTTTCAGCAGCTATGTGCAACGTTCTGTGGACCTGGCCACTGTGTAGCTACAAGGAAACCTTTTGTCTGAGGAACCTAACTAAAGAAACTTGAAAGTGGAGGAAGAGAGAATGAATGAGACAACACCCTCATCTCGGTGACTCATCCACTTATTCGTTCACTTACCAAATCAAATATCCACTACGCGTAGAGAGTCCTGGGCTGAAAACCCGCACAGAACACGGAGACGTACCCCCATTCGCAGGGAGGTTAGGTACCAGAGAGGGAGACAAGATGTAGATTACCTTACGGCAGTTCCGCACATGTCCTGTTAAACTGTTTGCAACTCCAGGGGAGAGAAGGGATCCAGAAATCGCTTGGATTCTCAGTGAAGTCTTCCCAGAGAAGGAGGTGCAAAATAGGCGGACTGGAAGAAACAAAAAAATTAACCTCGTGGGTAGATATGAAACGGAGCAGAGGTTCACAGATACTTAGACCCCGTTCTTTCTGGACACGTCTGGAAAGTGAAACTGAAGCCAAATTACGGAGGGCCTTGAGTGTCAGTCTTCGGAGCTTGGCCGTACGGGGTTGACAGCGGGTGCCACGGACGGCTCGGACGAGGGCAAGGGCATAACCCAAGAGCCCTGGGAGGTGTAGGAGAGGTCGCAGCGAGGGAGATAGAAAGGCATGCGATTCTCCGAAGCAGTCACCGTAACCCAGGTGTAAACTCATAAACGGTAGACGCCGAGTAAGGGCGACACAGATGGCAGGGAGGAGTACGAGGGACACTAGAAAGGAAAACGCTCAGGGCTTCACCAGGGATCGGGTGCATTCCTTTCTCCCTCTAACAGAGGTTATCAGTAACCGGGCTAGTCGCTGGGAATCAAGAGTAAGCCAAACAGGCGTGATCTCTTCTTCCTCACGGACCACCACGGGGTAAACTTACCTACCTGAAACTGGATGGGAAAGGCGATGACGGCCATAAGCGAGAGGTGCGTGGTGTCACGTCAGCTACGGTAGGGGGACGTGATGAGCTGAGTAGGTAAGGGGACGCTTTCTTGACCAAGTGACACCTGAGAAGAGATGAGAAGGGTGAGGCGGCATCGGTCAGCTGCAAACTAAACAGAGGGACACTGCCTGCAGAGGGGCAGCACGGGCCATGCGCCGTTGTAAGTATGCAGGCCTGAGAGGAGGCCACTGTGGGCAGGATGACTGAGAATGGAAGGAAGGAGCTGCAAGACGAGGCCGCAGAGATCACGCTCCACCCTGCCCAGGCGATGCCCTGCCCTGCGGACTAGCACACCCAGAGAGAGAGTACCGGTGCACAGCCAGCTGAGAAGCCTGCTCGAGGATGCAAGGCAAGGCTGCTTCTTTCACCAAGAAAGTCTTGCCTGGTAAACTAAACGGCGTATCGATGGAGCGGAC
This sequence comes from Stenella coeruleoalba, assembly GCF_951394435.1. Classification (NCBI taxonomy): domain Eukaryota; kingdom Metazoa; phylum Chordata; class Mammalia; order Artiodactyla; family Delphinidae; genus Stenella; species Stenella coeruleoalba. Next base: position 155,621,231 of record NC_137169.1, read on the forward strand.
ACGTGATTTTACATTCTGAAGCAGGCGCCCCGCCTTACGGAACGGCGACGGTTCTCAGGGGGGCCGGGCAGGAGCCGCTCCGCGCGTCTGTCCCAGGGACCCACCCGCCTGCGGGACCTCCGGCCGCCTCGCAGGAAGCTACGACGCCCAGCCCCGTGGCTACCTGTGCAGCGAGGTGTACTCCGCGGACGCGTGCCACACACACTTCAAGTGGGAGGGCGGCCTGAGTGGCAAGGCGAGAGGCCGGCCTGCCGCGCGTACCAAGAAGGCGCTCTTCGGCCTGGGCCTAGGTGCTTGCGCCGCCCCCCTGGGCCTACCGGGCTCTGAGGGCCCTGCCCTGGACCCCCTGCCCCCCTGCCCTTGGTTCAGTCACAGCAGAGGTGGCCACACCCACACCCTCTGTGACCTCGGCGTTCCACCCTCCTGCAGCCCCGCCCGCCCCCCATCCGCCGGTTGCCCTGGGCTACGGAAGCTGCATCCTGGGGCCAGGGGGTTCCCAGGAGGCCAAGGGAAGACACGCTGGCCTTAAGTGAGTCGCAGAGGCCTTACGTGGGCTTGTGTGGTTGGGTTCACCTCTTACGTTTCACCGAACTCTGCGAGAAGACAGGGACCTGCAGCCTCACAGTTGGGCTCCACGGTAAGGTGTGCGGGACAGACCTCAAACTGACCCACGGCATGGAGCGACACCCGCCATCGAGAGGTCTACAAGAGAGCCGCTGCAGCTAGCCCACAGGTCCCAGAAAACTAGATGCCTCTTTATGTAAGTGAGTTTTGGGGAGATTTGTTGCAAAGCATTATCGCAGCAAGAGCTGACTAATACAACGTTCTCCAAATCACTGCCATGTCCACGGCTGCCACCGTGCCTACGTGTAAGGCAACTGTGTCCTCGAACTTTGAGAACTCCTGAATTCTCGGTGCCTCTCCAACACAATGTACGTGGCTAAGGTGTCCCCAGATAACCTCACTAACGTACCACCGAGACCGCCCTAAGCTTTTATTGAACGTAATGCAACGCTCTTTCTATTCGTTCTCTGTTTCTACGTGGGTAAAATGCTTTCCGTCAGTCTAAAAGGATGGAAAATCGGCACAAAACACTCTGTGGATAGTTGTTTTTCACAAAGGAAAATCACAAACGAAACAGGCATTTCGCCGGGTGCAGAGCACTAACGCCCCCTAGTGCCTCTCAATGCCAAGTGGACAGAGGCACTTCATTAAATATCGAATCCCAGCTCTCTCCGCTTGAGAGGGAGAGCAAGCCATTCTCAGGTGGAGGAGGGCTGTTTTCAGCAGCTATCTGCAACGTTCTGTGGACCTGGCCACTGTGTAGCTACAAGGAAACCTTTTGTCTGAGGAACCTAACTAAAGAAACTTGAAAGTGGAGGAAGAGAGAAAGAATGAGACAACACCCTCATCTCGGTGACTCATCCACTTATTCGTTCACTTACCAAATCAAATATCCACTACGCGTAGAGAGTCCTGGGCTGAAAACCCGCACAGAACACGGAGACGTACCCCCATTCGCAGGGAGGTTAGGTACCAGAGAGGGAGACAAGATGTAGATTACCTTACGGCAGTTCCGCACATGTCCTGTTAAAGTGTTTGCAGCTCCAGGGGAGAGAAGGGATCCAGAAATCGCTTGGATTCTCAGTGAAGTCTTCCCAGAGAAGGAGGTGCAAAATAGGCGGACTGGAAGAAACAAAAAAATTAACCTCGTGGGTAGATATGAAACGGAGCAGAGGTTCACAGATACTTAGACCCCGTTCTTTCTTGACACGTCTGGAAAGTGAAACTGAAGCCAAATTACGGAGGGCCTTGAGTGTCAGTCTTCGGAGCTTGGCCGTACGGGGTTGACAGCGGGTGCCACGGACGGCTCGGACGAGGGCAAGGGCATAACCCAAGAGCCCTGGGAGGTGTAGGAGAGGTCGCAGCGAGGGAGATAGAAAGGCATGCGATTCTCCGAAGCAGTCACCGTAACCCAGGTGTAAACTCATAAACGGTAGACGCCGAGTAAGGGCGACACAGATGGCAGGGAGGAGTACGAGGGACACTAGAAAGGAAAACGCTCAGGGCTCCACCAGGGATCGGGTGCATTCCTTTCTCCCTCTAACAGAGGTTATCAGTAACCGGGCTAGTCGCTGGGAATCAAGAGTAAGCGAAACAGGCGTGATCTCTTCTTCCTCACGGACCACCACGGGGTAAACTTACCTACCTGAAACTGGATGGGAAAGGCGATGACGGCCATAAGCGAGAGGTGCGTGGTGTCACGTCAGCTACGGTAGGGGGACGTGATGAGCTGAGTAGGTAAGGGGACGCTTTCTTGACCAAGTGACACCTGAGAAGAGATGAGAAGGGTGAGGCGGCATCGGTCAGCTGCAAACTAAACAGAGGGACACTGCCTGCAGAGGGGCAGCACGGGCAATGCGCCGTTGTAAGTATGCAGGCCTGAGAGGAGGCCACTGTGGGCAGGATGACTGAGAATGGAAGGAAGGAGCTGCAAGATGAGGCCGCAGAGATCACGCTCCACCCTGCCCAGGCGATGCCCTGCCCTGCGGACTAGCACACCCAGAGAGAGAGTACCGGTGCACAGCCAGCTGAGAAGCCTGCTCGAGGATGCAAGGCAAGGCTGCTTCTTTCACCAAGAAAGTCTTGCCTGGTAAACTAAACGGCGTATCGATGGAGCGGACACGTGATTTTACATTCTGAAGCAGGCGCCCCGCCTTACGGAACGGCGACGGTTCTCAGGGGGGCCGGGCAGGAGCCGCTCCGCGCGTCTGTCCCAGGGACCCACCCGCCTGCGGGACCTCCGGCCGCCTCGCAGGAAGCTACGACGCCCAGCCCCGTGGCTACCTGTGCAGCGAGGTGTACTCCGCGGACGCGTGCCACACACACTTCAAGTGGGAGGGCGGCCTGAGTGGCAAGGCGAGAGGCCGGCCTGCCGCGCGTACCAAGAAGGCGCTCTTCGGCCTGGGCCTAGGTGCTTGCGCCGCCCCCCTGGGCCTACCGGGCTCTGAGGGCCCTGCCCTGGACCCCCTGCCCCCCTGCCCTTGGTTCAGTCACAGCAGAGGTGGCCACACCCACACCCTCTGTGACCTCGGCGTTCCACCCTCCTGCAGCCCCGCCCGCCCCCCCTCCGCCGGTTGCCCTGGGCTACGGAAGCTGCATCCTGGGGCCAGGGGGTTCCCAGGAGGCCAAGGGAAGACACGATGGCCTTAAGTGAGTCGCAGAGGCCTTACGTGGGCTTGTGTGGTTGGGTTCACCTCTTACGTTTCACCGAACTCTGCGAGAAGACAGGGACCTGCAGCCTCACAGTTGGGCTCCACGGTAAGGTGTGCGGGACAGACCTCAAACTGACCCACGGCATGGAGCGACACCCGCCATCGAGAGGTCTACAAGAGAGCCGCTGCAGCTAGCCCACAGGTCCCAGAAAACTAGATGCCTCTTTATGTAAGTGAGTTTTGGGGAGATTTGTTGCAAAGCATTATCGCAGCAAGAGCTGACTAATACAACGTTCTCCAAATCACTGCCATGTCCACGGCTGCCACCGTGCCTACGTGTAAGGCAACTGTGTCCTCGAACTTTGAGAACTCCTGAATTCTCGGTGCCTCTCCAACACAATGTACGTGGCTAAGGTGTCCCCAGATAACCTCACTAACGTACCACCGAGACCGCCCTAAGCTTTTATTGAACGTAATGCAACGCTCTTTCTATTCGTTCTCTGTTTCTACGTGGGTAAAATTCTTTCCGTCCGTCTAAAAGGATGGAAAATCGGCACAAAACACTCTGTGGATAGTTGTTTTTCACAAAGGAAAATCACAAACGAAACAGGCATTTCGCCGGGTGCAGAGCACTAACGCCCCCTAGTGCCTCTCAATGCCAAGTGGACAGAGGCACTTCATTAAATATCGAATCCCAGCTCTCTCCGCTTGAGAGGGAGAGCAAGCCATTCTCAGGTGGAGGAGGGCTGTTTTCAGCAGCTATCTGCAACGTTCTGTGGACCTGGCCACTGTGTAGCTACAAGGAAACCTTTTGTCTGAGGAACCTAACTAAAGAAACTTGAAAGTGGAGGAAGAGAGAAAGAATGAGACAACACCCTCATCTCGGTGACTCATCCACTTACTCGTTCACTTACCAAATCAAATATCCACTACGCGTAGAGAGTCCTGGGCTGAAAACCCGCACAGAACACGGAGACGTACCCCCATTCGCAGGGAGGTTAGGTACCAGAGAGGGAGACAAGATGTAGATTACCTTACGGCAGTTCCGCACATGTCCTGTTAAAGTGTTTGCAGCTCCAGGGGAGAGAAGGGATCCAGAAATCGCTTGGATTCTCAGTGAAGTCTTCCCAGAGAAGGAGGTGCAAAATAGGCGGACTGGAAGAAACAAAAAAATTAACCTCGTGGGTAGATATGAAACGGAGCAGAGGTGCACAGATACTTAGACCCCGTTCTTTCTTGACACGTCTGGAAAGTGAAACTGAAGCCAAATTACGGAGGGCCTTGAGTGTCAGTCTTCGGAGCTTGGCCGTACGGGGTTGACAGCGGGTGCCACGGACGGCTCGGACGAGGGCAAGGGCATAACCCAAGAGCCCTGGGAGGTGTAGGAGAGGTCGCAGCGAGGGAGATAGAAAGGCATGCGATTCTCCGAAGCAGTCACCGTAACCCAGGTGTAAACTCATAAACGGTAGACGCCGAGTAAGGGCGACACAGATGGCAGGGAGGAGTACGAGGGACACTAGAAAGGAAAACGCTCAGGGCTTCACCAGGGATCGGGTGCATTCCTTTCTCCCTCTAACAGAGGTTATCAGTAACCGGGCTAGTCGCTGGGAATCAAGAGTAAGCCAAAGAGGCGTGATCTCTTCTTCCTCACGGACCACCACGGGGTAAACTTACCTACCTGAAACTGGATGGGAAAGGCGATGACGGCCATAAGCGAGAGGTGCGTGGTGTCACGTGAGCTACGGTAGGGGGACGTGATGAGCTGAGTAGGTAAGGGGACGCTTTCTTGACCAAGTGACACCTGAGAAGAGATGAGAAGGGTGAGGCGGCATCGGTCAGCTGCAAACTAAACAGAGGGACACTGCCTGCAGAGGGGCAGCACGGGCCATGCGCCGTTGTAAGTATGCAGGCCTGAGAGGAGGCCACTGTGGGCAGGATGACTGAGAATGGAAGGAAGGAGCTGCAAGACGAGGCCGCAGAGATCACGCTCCACCCTGCCCAGGCGATGCCCTGCCCTGCGGACTAGCACACCCAGAGAGAGAGTACCGGTGCACAGCCAGCTGAGAAGCCTGCTCGAGGATGCAAGGCAAGGCTGCTTCTTTCACCAAGAAAGTCTTGCCTGGTAAACTAAACGGCGTATCGATGGAGCGGACACGTGATTTTACATTCTGAAGCAGGCGCCCCGCCTTACGGAACGGCGACGGTTCTCAGGGGGGCCGGGCAGGAGCCGCTCCGCGCGTCTGTCCCAGGGACCCACCCGCCTGCGGGACCTCCGGCCGCCTCGCAGGAAGCTACGACGCCCAGCCCCGTGGCTACCTGTGCAGCGAGGTGTACTCCGCGGACGCGTGCCACACACACTTCAAGTGGGAGGGCGGCCTGAGTGGCAAGGCGAGAGGCCGGCCTGCCGCGCGTACCAAGAAGGCGCTCTTCGGCCTGGGCCTAGGTGCTTGCGCCGCCCCCCTGGGCCTACCGGGCTCTGAGGGCCCTGCCCTGGACCCCCTGCCCCCCTGCCCTTGGTTCAGTCACAGCAGAGGTGGCCACACCCACACCCTCTGTGACCTCGGCGTTCCACCCTCCTGCAGCCCCGCCCGCCCCCCCTCCGCCGGTTGCCCTGGGCTACGGAAGCTGCATCCTGGGGCCAGGGGGTTCCCAGGAGGCCAAGGGAAGACACGATGGCCTTAAGTGAGTCGCAGAGGCCTTACGTGGGCTTGTGTGGTTGGGTTCACCTCTTACGTTTCACCGAACTCTGCGAGAAGACAGGGACCTGCAGCCTCACAGTTGGGCTCCACGGTAAGGTGTGCGGGACAGACCTCAAACTGACCCACGGCATGGAGCGACACCCGCCATCGAGAGGTCTACAAGAGAGCCGCTGCAGCTAGCCCACAGGTCCCAGAAAACTAGATGCCTCTTTATGTAAGTGAGTTTTGGGGAGATTTGTTGCAAAGCATTATCGCAGCAAGAGCTGACTAATACAACGTTCTCCAAATCACTGCCATGTCCACGGCTGCCACCGTGCCTACGTGTAAGGCAACTGTGTCCTCGAACTTTGAGAACTCCTGAATTCTCGGTGCCTCTCCAACACAATGTACGTGGCTAAGGTGTCCCCAGATAACCTCACTAACGTACCACCGAGACCGCCCTAAGCTTTTATTGAACGTAATGCAACGCTCTTTCTATTCGTTCTCTGTTTCTACGTGGGTAAAATGCTTTCCGTCCGTCTAAAAGGATGGAAAATCGGCACAAAACACTCTGTGGATAGTTGTTTTTCACAAAGGAAAATCACAAACGAAACAGGCATTTCGCCGGGTGCAGAGCACTAACGCCCCCTAGTGCCTCTCAATGCCAAGTGGACAGAGGCACTTCATTAAATATCGAATCCCAGCTCTCTCCGCTTGAGAGGGAGAGCAAGCCATTCTCAGGTGGAGGAGGGCTGTTTTCAGCAGCTATCTGCAACGTTCTGTGGACCTGGCCACTGTGTAGCTACAAGGAAACCTTTTGTCTGAGGAACCTAACTAAAGAAACTTGAAAGTGGAGGAAGAGAGAAAGAATGAGACAACACCCTCATCTCGGTGACTCATCCACTTATTCGTTCACTTACCAAATCAAATATCCACTACGCGTAGAGAGTCCTGGGCTGAAAACCCGCACAGAACACGGAGACGTACCCCCATTCGCAGGGAGGTTAGGTACCAGAGAGGGAGACAAGATGTAGATTACCTTACGGCAGTTCCGCACATGTCCTGTTAAAGTGTTTGCAGCTCCAGGGGAGAGAAGGGATCCAGAAATCGCTTGGATTCTCAGTGAAGTCTTCCCAGAGAAGGAGGTGCAAAATAGGCGGACTGGAAGAAACAAAAAAATTAACCTCGTGGGTAGATATGAAACGGAGCAGAGGTGCACAGATACTTAGACCCCGTTCTTTCTTGACACGTCTGGAAAGTGAAACTGAAGCCAAATTACGGAGGGCCTTGAGTGTCAGTCTTCGGAGCTTGGCCGTACGGGGTTGACAGCGGGTGCCACGGACGGCTCGGACGAGGGCAAGGGCATAACCCAAGAGCCCTGGGAGGTGTAGGAGAGGTCGCAGCGAGGGAGATAGAAAGGCATGCGATTCTCCGAAGCAGTCACCGTAACCCAGGTGTAAACTCATAAACGGTAGACGCCGAGTAAGGGCGACACAGATGGCAGGGAGGAGTACGAGGGACACTAGAAAGGAAAACGCTCAGGGCTTCACCAGGGATCGGGTGCATTCCTTTCTCCCTCTAACAGAGGTTATCAGTAACCGGGCTAGTCGCTGGGAATCAAGAGTAAGCCAAAGAGGCGTGATCTCTTCTTCCTCACGGACCACCACGGGGTAAACTTACCTACCTGAAACTGGATGGGAAAGGCGATGACGGCCATAAGCGAGAGGTGCGTGGTGTCGCGTGAGCTACGGTAGGGGGACATGATGAGCTGAGTAGGTAAGGGGACGCTTTCTTGACCAAGTGACACCTGAGAAGAGATGAGAAGGGTGAGGCGGCATCGGTCAGCTGCAAACTAAACAGAGGGACACTGCCTGCAGAGGGGCAGCACGGGCCATGCGCCGTTGTAAGTATGCAGGCCTGAGAGGAGGCCACTGTGGGCAGGATGACTGAGAATGGAAGGAAGGAGCTGCAAGACGAGGCCGCAGAGATCACGCTCCACCCTGCCCAGGCGATGCCCTGCCCTGCGGACTAGCACACCCAGAGAGAGAGTACCGGTGCACAGCCAGCTGAGAAGCCTGCTCGAGGATGCAAGGCAAGGCTGCTTCTTTCACCAAGAAAGTCTTGCCTGGTAAACTAAACGGCGTATCGATGGAGCGGACACGTGATTTTACATTCTGAAGCAGGCGCCCCACCTTACGGAACGGCGACGGTTCTCAGGGGGGCCGGGCAGGAGCCGCTCCGCGCGTCTGTCCCAGGGACCCACCCGCCTGCGGGACCTCCGGCCGCCTCGCAGGAAGCTACGACGCCCAGCCCCGTGGCTACCTGTGCAGCAAGGTGTACTCCGCGGACGCGTGCCACACACACTTCAAGTGGGAGGGCGGCCTGAGTGGCAAGGCGAGAGGCCGGCCTGCCGCGCGTACCAAGAAGGCGCTCTTCGGCCTGGGCCTAGGTGCTTGCGCCGCCCCCCTGGGCCTACCGGGCTCTGAGGGCCCTGCCCTGGACCCCCTGCCCCCCTGCCCTTGGTTCAGTCACAGCAGAGGTGGCCACACCCACACCCTCTGTGACCTCGGCGTTCCACCCTCCTGCAGCCCCGCCCGCCCCCCCTCCGCCGGTTGCCCTGGGCTACGGAAGCTGCATCCTGGGGCCAGGGGGTTCCCAGGAGGCCAAGGGAAGACACGATGGCCTTAAGTGAGTCGCAGAGGCCTTACGTGGGCTTGTGTGGTTGGGTTCACCTCTTACGTTTCACCGAACTCTGCGAGAAGACAGGGACCTGCAGCCTCACAGTTGGGCTCCACGGTAAGGTGTGCGGGACAGACCTCAAACTGACCCACGGCATGGAGCGACACCCGCCATCGAGAGGTCTACAAGAGAGCCGCTGCAGCTAGCCCACAGGTCCCAGAAAACTAGATGCCTCTTTATGTAAGTGAGTTTTGGGGAGATTTGTTGCAAAGCATTATCGCAGCAAGAGCTGACTAATACAACATTCTCCAAATCACTGCCATGTCCACGGCTGCCACCGTGCCTACGTGTAAGGCAACTGTGTCCTCGAACTTTGAGAACTCCTGAATTCTCGGTGCCTCTCCAACACAATGTACGTGGCTAAGGTGTCCCCAGATAACCTCACTAACGTACCACCGAGACCGCCCTAAGCTTTTATTGAACGTAATGCAACGCTCTTTCTATTCGTTCTCTGTTTCTACGTGGGTAAAATGCTTTCCGTCCGTCTAAAAGGATGGAAAATCGGCACAAAACACTCTGTGGATAGTTGTTTTTCACAAAGGAAAATCACAAACGAAACAGGCATTTCGCCGGGTGCAGAGCACTAACGCCCCCTAGTGCCTCTCAATGCCAAGTGGACAGAGGCACTTCATTAAATATCGAATCCCAGCTCTCTCCGCTTGAGAGGGAGAGCAAGCCATTCTCAGGTGGAGGAGGGCTGTTTTCAGCAGCTATCTGCAACGTTCTGTGGACCTGGCCACTGTGTAGCTACAAGGAAACCTTTTGTCTGAGGAACCTAACTAAAGAAACTTGAAAGTGGAGGAAGAGAGAAAGAATGAGACAACACCCTCATCTCGGTGACTCATCCACTTACTCGTTCACTTACCAAATCAAATATCCACTACGCGTAGAGAGTCCTGGGCTGAAAACCCGCACAGAACACGGAGACGTACCCCCATTCGCAGGGAGGTTAGGTACCAGAGAGGGAGACAAGATGTAGATTACCTTACGGCAGTTCCGCACATGTCCTGTTAAAGTGTTTGCAGCTCCAGGGGAGAGAAGGGATCCAGAAATCGCTTGGATTCTCAGTGAAGTCTTCCCAGAGAAGGAGGTGCAAAATAGGCGGACTGGAAGAAACAAAAAAATTAACCTCGTGGGTAGATATGAAACGGAGCAGAGGTGCACAGATACTTAGACCCCGTTCTTTCTTGACACGTCTGGAAAGTGAAACTGAAGCCAAATTACGGAGGGCCTTGAGTGTCAGTCTTCGGAGCTTGGCCGTACGGGGTTGACAGCGGGTGCCACGGACGGCTCGGACGAGGGCAAGGGCATAACCCAAGAGCCCTGGGAAGTGTAGGAGAGGTCGCAGCGAGGGAGATAGAAAGGCATGTGATTCTCTGAAGCAGTCACCGTAACCCAGGTGTAAACTCATAAACGGTAGACGCCGAGTAAGGGCGACACAGATGGCAGGGAGGAGTACGAGGGACACTAGAAAGGAAAACGCTCAGGGCTTCACCAGGGATCGGGTGCATTCCTTTCTCCCTCTAACAGAGGTTATCAGTAACCGGGCTAGTCGCTGGGAATCAAGAGTAAGCCAAAGAGGCGTGATCTCTTCTTCCTCACGGACCACCACGGGGTAAACTTACCTACCTGAAACTGGATGGGAAAGGCGATGACGGCCATAAGCGAGAGGTGCGTGGTGTCACGTGAGCTATGGTAGGGGGACGTGATGAGCTGAGTAGGTAAGGGGACGCTTTCTTGACCAAGTGACACCTGAGAAGAGATGAGAAGGGTGAGGCGGCATCGGTCAGCTGCAAACTAAACAGAGGGACACTGCCTGCAGAGGGGCAGCACGGGCCATGCGCCGTTGTAAGTATGCAGGCCTGAGAGGAGGCCACTGTGGGCAGGATGACTGAGAATGGAAGGAAGGAGCTGCAAGACGAGGCCGCAGAGATCACGTTCCACCCTGCCCAGGCGATGCCCTGCCCTGCGGACTAGCACACAGAGAGAGAGAGTACCGGTGCACAGCCAGCTGAGAAGCCTGCTCGAGGATGCAAGGCAAGGCTGCTTCTTTCACCAAGAAAGTCTTGCCTGGTAAACTAAATGGCGTATCGATGGAGCGGACACGTGATTTTACATTCTGAAGCAGGCGCCCCGCCTTACGGAACGGCGACGGTTCTCAGGGGGGCCGGGCAGGAGCCGCTCCGCGCATCTGTCCCAGGGACCCACCCGCCTGCGGGACCTCCGGCCGCCTCGCAGGAAGCTACGACGCCCAGCCCCGTGGCTACCTGTGCAGCGAGGTGTACTCCGCGGACGCGTGCCACACACACTTCAAGTGGGAGGGCGGCCTGAGTGGCAAGGCGAGAGGCCGGCCTGCCACGCGTACCAAGAAGGCGCTCTTCGGCCTGGGCCTAGGTGCTTGCGCCGCCCCCCTGGGCCTACCGGGCTCTGAGGGCCCTGCCCTGGACCCCCTGCCCCCCTGCCCTTGGTTCAGTCACAGCAGAGGTGGCCACACCCACACCCTCTGTGACCTCGGCGTTCCACCCTCCTGCAGCCCCGCCCGCCCCCCCTCCGCCGGTTGCCCTGGGCTACGGAAGCTGCATCCTGGGGCCAGGGGGTTCCCAGGAGGCCAAGGGAAGACACGATGGCCTTAAGTGAGTCGCAGAGGCCTTACGTGGGCTTGTGTGGTTGGGTTCACCTCTTACGTTTCACCGAACTCTGCGAGAAGACAGGGACCTGCAGCCTCACAGTTGGGCTCCACGGTAAGGTGTGCGGGACAGACCTCAAACTGACCCACGGCATGGAGCGACACCCGCCATCGAGAGGTCTACAAGAGAGCCGCTGCAGCTAGCCCACAGGTCCCAGAAAACTAGATGCCTCTTTATGTAAGTGAGTTTTGGGGAGATTTGTTGCAAAGCATTATCGCAGCAAGAGCTGACTAATACAACGTTCTCCAAATCACTGCCATGTCCACGGCTGCCACCGTGCCTACGTGTAAGGCAACTGTGTCCTCGAACTTTGAGAACTCCTGAATTCTCGGTGCCTCTCCAACACAATGTATGTGGCTAAGGTGTCCCCAGATAACCTCACTAACGTACCACCGAGACCGCCCTAAGCTTTTATTGAACGTAATGCAACGCTCTTTCTATTCGTTCTCTGTTTCTACGTGGGTAAAATGCTTTCCGTCCGTCTAAAAGGATGGAAAATCGGCACAAAACACTCTGTGGATAGTTGTTTTTCACAAAGGAAAATCACAAACGAAACAGGCATTTCGCCGGGTGCAGAGCACTAACGCCCCCTAGTGCCTCTCAATGCCAAGTGGACAGAGGCACTTCATTAAATATTGAATCCCAGCTCTCTCCGCTTGAGAGGGAGAGCAAGCCATTCTCAGGTGGAGGAGGGCTGTTTTCAGCAGCTATCTGCAACGTTCTGTGGACCTGGCCACTGTGTAGCTACAAGGAAACCTTTTGTCTGAGGAACCTAACTAAAGAAACTTGAAAGTGGAGGAAGAGAGAAAGAATGAGACAACACCCTCATCTCGGTGACTCATCCACTTACTCGTTCACTTACCAAATCAAATATCCACTACGCGTAGAGAGTCCTGGGCTGAAAACCCGCACAGAACACGGAGACGTACCCCCATTCGCAGGGAGGTTAGGTACCAGAGAGGGAGACAAGATGTAGATTACCTTACGGCAGTTCCGCACATGTCCTGTTAAAGTGTTTGCAGCTCCAGGGGAGAGAAGGGATCCAGAAATCGCTTGGATTCTCAGTGAAGTCTTCCCAGAGAAGGAGGTGCAAAATAGGCGGACTGGAAGAAACAAAAAAATTAACCTCGTGGGTAGATATGAAACGGAGCAGAGGTGCACAGATACTTAGACCCCGTTCTTTCTTGACACGTCTGGAAAGTGAAACTGAAGCCAAATTACGGAGGGCCTTGAGTGTCAGTCTTCGGAGCTTGGCCGTACGGGGTTGACAGCGGGTGCCACGGACGGCTCGGACGAGGGCAAGGGCATAACCCAAGAGCCCTGGGAGGTGTAGGAGAGGTCGCAGCGAGGGAGATAGAAAGGCATGCGATTCTCCGAAGCAGTCACCGTAACCCAGGTGTAAACTCATAAACGGTAGACGCCGAGTAAGGGCGACACAGATGGCAGGGAGGAGTACGAGGGACACTAGAAAGGAAAACGCTCAGGGCTTCACCAGGGATCGGGTGCATTCCTTTCTCCCTCTAACAGAGGTTATCAGTAACCGGGCTAGTCGCTGGGAATCAAGAGTAAGCCAAACAGGCGTGATCTCTTCTTCCTCACGGACCACCACGGGGTAAACTTACCTACCTGAAACTGGATGGGAAAGGCGATGACGGCCATAAGCGAGAGGTGCGTGGTGTCGCGTGAGCTACGGTAGGGGGACGTGATGAGCTGAGTAGGTAAGGGGACGCTTTCTTGACCAAGTGACACCTGAGAAGAGATGAGAAGGGTGAGGCGGCATCGGTCAGCTGCAAACTAAACAGAGGGACACTGCCTGCAGAGGGGCAGCACGGGCCATGCGCCGTTGTAAGTATGCAGGCCTGAGAGGAGGCCACTGTGGGCAGGATGACTGAGAATGGAAGGAAGGAGCTGCAAGACGAGGCCGCAGAGATCACGCTCCACCCTGCCCAGGCGATGCCCTGCCCTGCGGACTAGCACACCCAGAGAGAGAGTACCGGTGCACAGCCAGCTGAGAAGCCTGCTCGAGGATGCAAGGCAAGGCTGCTTCTTTCACCAAGAAAGTCTTGCCTGGTAAACTAAACGGCGTATCGATGGAGCGGACACGTGATTTTACATTCTGAAGCAGGCGCCCCGCCTTACGGAACGGCGACGGTTCTCAGGGGGGCCGGGCAGGAGCCGCTCCGCGCGTCTGTCCCAGGGACCCACCCGCCTGCGGGACCTCCGGCCGCCTCGCAGGAAGCTACGACGCCCAGCCCCGTGGCTACCTGTGCAGCGAGGTGTACTCCGCGGACGCGTGCCACACACACTTCAAGTGGGAGGGCGGCCTGAGTGGCAAGGCGAGAGGCCGGCCTGCCGCGCGTACCAAGAAGGCGCTCTTCGGCCTGGGCCTAGGTGCTTGCGCCGCCCCCCTGGGCCTACCGGGCTCTGAGGGCCCTGCCCTGGACCCCCTGCCCCCCTGCCCTTGGTTCAGTCACAGCAGAGGTGGCCACACCCACACCCTCTGTGACCTCGGCGTTCCACCCTCCTGCAGCCCCGCCCGCCCCCCCTCCGCCGGTTGCCCTGGGCTACGGAAGCTGCATCCTGGGGCCAGGGGGTTCCCAGGAGGCCAAGGGAAGACACGCTGGCCTTAAGTGAGTCGCAGAGGCCTTACGTGGGCTTGTGTGGTTGGGTTCACCTCTTACGTTTCACCGAACTCTGCGAGAAGACAGGGACCTGCAGCCTCACAGTTGGGCTCCACGGTAAGGTGTGCGGGACAGACCTCAAACTGACCCACGGCATGGAGCGACACCCGCCATCGAGAGGTCTACAAGAGAGCCGCTGCAGCTAGCCCACAGGTCCCAGAAAACTAGATGCCTCTTTATGTAAGTGAGTTTTGGGGAGATTTGTTGCAAAGCATTATCGCAGCAAGAGCTGACTAATACAACGTTCTCCAAATCACTGCCATGTCCACGGCTGCCACCGTGCCTACGTGTAAGGCAACTGTGTCCTCGAACTTTGAGAACTCCTGAATTCTCGGTGCATCTCCAACACAATGTACGTGGCTAAGGTGTCCCCAGATAACCTCACTAACGTACCACCGAGACCGCCCTAAGCTTTTATTGAACGTAATGCAACGCTCTTTCTATTCGTTCTCTGTTTCTACGTGGGTAAAATGCTTTCCGTCCGTCTAAAAGGATGGAAAATCGGCACAAAACACTCTGTGGATAGTTGTTTTTCACAAAGGAAAATCACAAACGAAACAGGCATTTCGCCGGGTGCAGAGCACTAACGCCCCCTAGTGCCTCTCAATGCCAAGTGGACAGAGGCACTTCATTAAATATCGAATCCCAGCTCTCTCCGCTTGAGAGGGAGAGCAAGCCATTCTCAGGTGGAGGAGGGCTGTTTTCAGCAGCTATCTGCAACGTTCTGTGGACCTGGCCACTGTGTAGCTACAAGGAAACCTTTTGTCTGAGGAACCTAACTAAAGAAACTTGAAAGTGGAGGAAGAGAGAAAGAATGAGACAACACCCTCATCTCGGTGACTCATCCACTTACTCGTTCACTTACCAAATCAAATATCCACTACGCGTAGAGAGTCCTGGGCTGAAAACCCGCACAGAACACGGAGACGTACCCCCATTCGCAGGGAGGTTAGGTACCAGAGAGGGAGACAAGATGTAGATTACCTTACGGCAGTTCCGCACATGTCCTGTTAAAGTGTTTGCAGCTCCAGGGGAGAGAAGGGATCCAGAAATCGCTTGGATTCTCAGTGAAGTCTTCCCAGAGAAGGAGGTGCAAAATAGGCGGACTGGAAGAAACAAAAAAATTAACCTCGTGGGTAGATATGAAACGGAGCAGAGGTTCACAGATACTTAGACCCCGTTCTTTCTTGACACGTCTGGAAAGTGAAACTGAAGCCAAATTACGGAGGGCCTTGAGTGTCAGTCTTCGGAGCTTGGCCGTACGGGGTTGACAGCGGGTGCCACGGACGGCTCGGACGAGGGCAAGGGCATAACCCAAGAGCCCTGGGAGGTGTAGGAGAGGTCGCAGCGAGGGAGATAGAAAGGCATGCGATTCTCCGAAGCAGTCACCGTAACCCAGGTGTAAACTCATAAACGGTAGACGCCGAGTAAGGGCGACACAGATGGCAGGGAGGAGTACGAGGGACACTAGAAAGGAAAACGCTCAGGGCTTCACCAGGGATCGGGTGCATTCCTTTCTCCCTCTAACAGAGGTTATCAGTAACCGGGCTAGTCGCTGGGAATCAAGAGTAAGCCAAAGAGGCGTGATCTCTTCTTCCTCACGGACCACCACGGGGTAAACTTACCTACCTGAAACTGGATGGGAAAGGCGATGACGGCCATAAGCGAGAGGTGCGTGGTGTCGCGTGAGCTACGGTAGGGGGACGTGATGAGCTGAGTAGGTAAGGGGACGCTTTCTTGACCAAGTGACACCTGAGAAGAGATGAGAAGGGTGAGGCGGCATCGGTCAGCTGCAAACTAAACAGAGGGACACTGCCTGCAGAGGGGCAGCACGGGCCATGCGCCGTTGTAAGTATGCAGGCCTGAGAGGAGGCCACTGTGGGCAGGATGACTGAGAATGGAAGGAAGGAGCTGCAAGACGAGGCCGCAGAGATCACGCTCCACCCTGCCCAGGCGATGCCCTGCCCTGCGGACTAGCACACCCAGAGAGAGAGTACCGGTGCACAGCCAGCTGAGAAGCCTGCTCGAGGATGCAAGGCAAGGCTGCTTCTTTCACCAAGAAAGTCTTGCCTGGTAAACTAAACGGCGTATCGATGGAGCGGACACGTGATTTTACATTCTGAAGCAGGCTCCCCGCCTTAAGGAACGGCGACGGTTCTCAGGGGGGCCGGGCAGGAGCCGCTCCGCGCGTCTGTCCCAGGGACCCACCCACCTGCGGGACCTCCGGCCGCCTCGCAGGAAGCTACGACGCCCAGCCCCGTGGCTACCTGTGCAGCGAGGTGTACTCCGCGGACGCGTGCCACACACACTTCAAGTGGGAGGGCGGCCTGAGTGGCAAGGCGAGAGGCCGGCCTGCCGCGCGTACCAAGAAGGCGCTCTTCGGCCTGGGCCTAGGTGCTTGCGCCGCCCCCCTGGGCCTACCGGGCTCTGAGGGCCCTGCCCTGGACCCCCTGCCCCCCTGCCCTTGGTTCAGTCACAGCAGAGGTGGCCACACCCACACCCTCTGTGACCTCGGCGTTCCACCCTCCTGCAGCCCCGCCCGCCCCCCCTCCGCCGGTTGCCCTGGGCTACGGAAGCTGCATCCTGGGGCCAGGGGGTTCCCAGGAGGCCAAGGGAAGACACGATGGCCTTAAGTGAGTCGCAGAGGCCTTACGTGGGCTTGTGTGGTTGGGTTCACCTCTTACGTTTCACCGAACTCTGCGAGAAGACAGGGACCTGCAGCCTCACAGTTGGGCTCCACGGTAAGGTGTGCGGGACAGACCTCAAACTGACCCACGGCATGGAGCGACACCCGCCATCGAGAGGTCTACAAGAGAGCTGCTGCAGCTAGCCCACAGGTCCCAGAAAACTAGATGCCTCTTTATGTAAGTGAGTTTTGGGGAGATTTGTTGCAAAGCATTATCGCAGCAAGAGCTGACTAATACAACGTTCTCCAAATCACTGCCATGTCCACGGCTGCCACCGTGCCTACGTGTAAGGCAACTGTGTCCTCGAACTTTGAGAATTCCTGAATTCTCGGTGCCTCTCCAACACAATGTACGTGGCTAAGGTGTCCCCAGATAACCTCACTAACGTACCACCGAGACCGCCCTAAGCTTTTATTGAACGTAATGCAACGCTCTTTCTATTCGTTCTCTGTTTCTACGTGGGTAAAATGCTTTCCGTCCGTCTAAAAGGATGGAAAATCGGCACAAAACACTCTGTGGATAGTTGTTTTTCACAAAGGAAAATCACAAACGAAACAGGCATTTCGCCGGGTGCAGAGCACTAACGCCCCCTAGTGCCTCTCAATGCCAAGTGGACAGAGGCACTTCATTAAATATCGAATCCCAGCTCTCTCCGCTTGAGAGGGAGAGCAAGCCATTCTCAGGTGGAGGAGGGCTGTTTTCAGCAGCTATCTGCAACGTTCTGTGGACCTGGCCACTGTGTAGCTACAAGGAAACCTTTTGTCTGAGGAACCTAACTAAAGAAACTTGAAAGTGGAGGAAGAGAGAAAGAATGAGACAACACCCTCATCTCGGTGACTCATCCACTTACTCGTTCACTTACCAAATCAAATATCCACTACGCGTAGAGAGTCCTGGGCTGAAAACCCGCACAGAACACGGAGACGTACCCCCATTCGCAGGGAGGTTAGGTACCAGAGAGGGAGACAAGATGTAGATTACCTTACGGCAGTTCCGCACATGTCCTGTTAAAGTGTTTGCAGCTCCAGGGGAGAGAAGGGATCCAGAAATCGCTTGGATTCTCAGTGAAGTCTTCCCAGAGAAGGAGGTGCAAAATAGGCGGACTGGAAGAAACAAAAAAATTAACCTCGTGGGTAGATATGAAACGGAGCAGAGGTGCACAGATACTTAGACCCCGTTCTTTCTTGACACGTCTGGAAAGTGAAACTGAAGCCAAATTACGGAGGGCCTTGAGTGTCAGTCTTCGGAGCTTGGCCGTACGGGGTTGACAGCGGGTGCCACGGACGGCTCGGACGAGGGCAAGGGCATAACCCAAGAGCCCTGGGAGGTGTAGGAGAGGTCGCAGCGAGGGAGATAGAAAGGCATGCGATTCTCCGAAGCAGTCACCGTAACCCAGGTGTAAACTCATAAACGGTAGACGCCGAGTAAGGGCGACACAGATGGCAGGGAGGAGTACGAGGGACACTAGAAAGGAAAACGCTCAGGGCTTCACCAGGGATCGGGTGCATTCCTTTCTCCCTCTAACAGAGGTTATCAGTAACCGGGCTAGTCGCTGGGAATCAAGAGTAAGCCAAAGAGGCGTGATCTCTTCTTCCTCACGGACCACCACGGGGTAAACTTACCTACCTGAAACTGGATGGGAAAGGCGATGACGGCCATAAGCGAGAGGTGCGTGGTGTCACGTGAGCTATGGTAGGGGGACGTGATGAGCTGAGTAGGTAAGGGGACGCTTTCTTGACCAAGTGACACCTGAGAAGAGATGAGAAGGGTGAGGCGGCATCGGTCAGCTGCAAACTAAACAGAGGGACACTGCCTGCAGAGGGGCAGCACGGGCCATGCGCCGTTGTAAGTATGCAGGCCTGAGAGGAGGCCACTGTGGGCAGGATGACTGAGAATGGAAGGAAGGAGCTGCAAGACGAGGCCGCAGAGATCACGTTCCACCCTGCCCAGGCGATGCCCTGCCCTGCGGACTAGCACACCCAGAGAGAGAGTACCGGTGCACAGCCAGCTGAGAAGCCTGCTCGAGGATGCAAGGCAAGGCTGCTTCTTTCACCAAGAAAGTCTTGCCTGGTAAACTAAATGGCGTATCGATGGAGCGGACACGTGATTTTACATTCTGAAGCAGGCGCCCCGCCTTACGGAACGGCGACGGTTCTCAGGGGGGCCGGGCAGGAGCCGCTCCGCGCATCTGTCCCAGGGACCCACCCGCCTGCGGGACCTCCGGCCGCCTCGCAGGAAGCTACGACGCCCAGCCCCGTGGCTACCTGTGCAGCGAGGTGTACTCCGCGGACGCGTGCCACACACACTTCAAGTGGGAGGGCGGCCTGAGTGGCAAGGCGAGAGGCCGGCCTGCCACGCGTACCAAGAAGGCGCTCTTCGGCCTGGGCCTAGGTGCTTGCGCCGCCCCCCTGGGCCTACCGGGCTCTGAGGGCCCTGCCCTGGACCCCCTGCCCCCCTGCCCTTGGTTCAGTCACAGCAGAGGTGGCCACACCCACACCCTCTGTGACCTCGGCGTTCCACCCTCCTGCAGCCCCGCCCGCCCCCCCTCCGCCGGTTGCCCTGGGCTACGGAAGCTGCATCCTGGGGCCAGGGGGTTCCCAGGAGGCCAAGGGAAGACACGATGGCCTTAAGTGAGTCGCAGAGGCCTTACGTGGGCTTGTGTGGTTGGGTTCACCTCTTACGTTTCACCGAACTCTGCGAGAAGACAGGGACCTGCAGCCTCACAGTTGGGCTCCACGGTAAGGTGTGCGGGACAGACCTCAAACTGACCCACGGCATGGAGCGACACCCGCCATCGAGAGGTCTACAAGAGAGCCGCTGCAGCTAGCCCACAGGTCCCAGAAAACTAGATGCCTCTTTATGTAAGTGAGTTTTGGGGAGATTTGTTGCAAAGCATTATCGCAGCAAGAGCTGACTAATACAACGTTCTCCAAATCACTGCCATGTCCACGGCTGCCACCGTGCCTACGTGTAAGGCAACTGTGTCCTCGAACTTTGAGAACTCCTGAATTCTCGGTGCCTCTCCAACACAATGTATGTGGCTAAGGTGTCCCCAGATAACCTCACTAACGTACCACCGAGACCGCCCTAAGCTTTTATTGAACGTAATGCAACGCTCTTTCTATTCGTTCTCTGTTTCTACGTGGGTAAAATGCTTTCCGTCCGTCTAAAAGGATGGAAAATCGGCACAAAACACTCTGTGGATAGTTGTTTTTCACAAAGGAAAATCACAAACGAAACAGGCATTTCGCCGGGTGCAGAGCACTAACGCCCCCTAGTGCCTCTCAATGCCAAGTGGACAGAGGCACTTCATTAAATATTGAATCCCAGCTCTCTCCGCTTGAGAGGGAGAGCAAGCCATTCTCAGGTGGAGGAGGGCTGTTTTCAGCAGCTATCTGCAACGTTCTGTGGACCTGGCCACTGTGTAGCTACAAGGAAACCTTTTGTCTGAGGAACCTAACTAAAGAAACTTGAAAGTGGAGGAAGAGAGAAAGAATGAGACAACACCCTCATCTCGGTGACTCATCCACTTACTCGTTCACTTACCAAATCAAATATCCACTACGCGTAGAGAGTCCTGGGCTGAAAACCCGCACAGAACACGGAGACGTACCCCCATTCGCAGGGAGGTTAGGTACCAGAGAGGGAGACAAGATGTAGATTACCTTACGGCAGTTCCGCACATGTCCTGTTAAAGTGTTTGCAGCTCCAGGGGAGAGAAGGGATCCAGAAATCGCTTGGATTCTCAGTGAAGTCTTCCCAGAGAAGGAGGTGCAAAATAGGCGGACTGGAAGAAACAAAAAAATTAACCTCGTGGGTAGATATGAAACGGAGCAGAGGTGCACAGATACTTAGACCCCGTTCTTTCTTGACACGTCTGGAAAGTGAAACTGAAGCCAAATTACGGAGGGCCTTGAGTGTCAGTCTTCGGAGCTTGGCCGTACGGGGTTGACAGCGGGTGCCACGGACGGCTCGGACGAGGGCAAGGGCATAACCCAAGAGCCCTGGGAGGTGTAGGAGAGGTCGCAGCGAGGGAGATAGAAAGGCATGCGATTCTCCGAAGCAGTCACCGTAACCCAGGTGTAAACTCATAAACGGTAGACGCCGAGTAAGGGCGACACAGATGGCAGGGAGGAGTACGAGGGACACTAGAAAGGAAAACGCTCAGGGCTTCACCAGGGATCGGGTGCATTCCTTTCTCCCTCTAACAGAGGTTATCAGTAACCGGGCTAGTCGCTGGGAATCAAGAGTAAGCCAAACAGGCGTGATCTCTTCTTCCTCACGGACCACCACGGGGTAAACTTACCTACCTGAAACTGGATGGGAAAGGCGATGACGGCCATAAGCGAGAGGTGCGTGGTGTCGCGTGAGCTACGGTAGGGGGACGTGATGAGCTGAGTAGGTAAGGGGACGCTTTCTTGACCAAGTGACACCTGAGAAGAGATGAGAAGGGTGAGGCGGCATCGGTCAGCTGCAAACTAAACAGAGGGACACTGCCTGCAGAGGGGCAGCACGGGCCATGCGCCGTTGTAAGTATGCAGGCCTGAGAGGAGGCCACTGTGGGCAGGATGACTGAGAATGGAAGGAAGGAGCTGCAAGACGAGGCCGCAGAGATCACGCTCCACCCTGCCCAGGCGATGCCCTGCCCTGCGGACTAGCACACCCAGAGAGAGAGTACCGGTGCACAGCCAGCTGAGAAGCCTGCTCGAGGATGCAAGGCAAGGCTGCTTCTTTCACCAAGAAAGTCTTGCCTGGTAAACTAAACGGCGTATCGATGGAGCGGACACGTGATTTTACATTCTGAAGCAGGCGCCCCGCCTTACGGAACGGCGACGGTTCTCAGGGGGGCCGGGCAGGAGCCGCTCCGCGCGTCTGTCCCAGGGACCCACCCGCCTGCGGGACCTCCGGCCGCCTCGCAGGAAGCTACGACGCCCAGCCCCGTGGCTACCTGTGCAGCGAGGTGTACTCCGCGGACGCGTGCCACACACACTTCAAGTGGGAGGGCGGCCTGAGTGGCAAGGCGAGAGGCCGGCCTGCCGCGCGTACCAAGAAGGCGCTCTTCGGCCTGGGCCTAGGTGCTTGCGCCGCCCCCCTGGGCCTACCGGGCTCTGAGGGCCCTGCCCTGGACCCCCTGCCCCCCTGCCCTTGGTTCAGTCACAGCAGAGGTGGCCACACCCACACCCTCTGTGACCTCGGCGTTCCACCCTCCTGCAGCCCCGCCCGCCCCCCCTCCGCCGGTTGCCCTCGGCTACGGAAGCTGCATCCTGGGGCCAGGGGGTTCCCAGGAGGCCAAGGGAAGACACGCTGGCCTTAAGTGAGTCGCAGAGGCCTTACGTGGGCTTGTGTGGTTGGGTTCACCTCTTACGTTTCACCGAACTCTGCGAGAAGACAGGGACCTGCAGCCTCACAGTTGGGCTCCACGGTAAGGTGTGCGGGACAGACCTCAAACTGACCCACGGCATGGAGCGACACCCGCCATCGAGAGGTCTACAAGAGAGCCGCTGCAGCTAGCCCACAGGTCCCAGAAAACTAGATGCCTCTTTATGTAAGTGAGTTTTGGGGAGATTTGTTGCAAAGCATTATCGCAGCAAGAGCTGACTAATACAACGTTCTCCAAATCACTGCCATGTCCACGGCTGCCACCGTGCCTACGTGTAAGGCAACTGTGTCCTCGAACTTTGAGAACTCCTGAATTCTCGGTGCATCTCCAACACAATGTACGTGGCTAAGGTGTCCCCAGATAACCTCACTAACGTACCACCGAGACCGCCCTAAGCTTTTATTGAACGTAATGCAACGCTCTTTCTATTCGTTCTCTGTTTCTACGTGGGTAAAATGCTTTCCGTCCGTCTAAAAGGATGGAAAATCGGCACAAAACACTCTGTGGATAGTTGTTTTTCACAAAGGAAAATCACAAACGAAACAGGCATTTCGCCGGGTGCAGAGCACTAACGCCCCCTAGTGCCTCTCAATGCCAAGTGGACAGAGGCACTTCATTAAATATCGAATCCCAGCTCTCTCCGCTTGAGAGGGAGAGCAAGCCATTCTCAGGTGGAGGAGGGCTGTTTTCAGCAGCTATCTGCAACGTTCTGTGGACCTGGCCACTGTGTAGCTACAAGGAAACCTTTTGTCTGAGGAACCTAACTAAAGAAACTTGAAAGTGGAGGAAGAGAGAAAGAATGAGACAACACCCTCATCTCGGTGACTCATCCACTTACTCGTTCACTTACCAAATCAAATATCCACTACGCGTAGAGAGTCCTGGGCTGAAAACCCGCACAGAACACGGAGACGTACCCCCATTCGCAGGGAGGTTAGGTACCAGAGAGGGAGACAAGATGTAGATTACCTTACGGCAGTTCCGCACATGTCCTGTTAAAGTGTTTGCAGCTCCAGGGGAGAGAAGGGATCCAGAAATCGCTTGGATTCTCAGTGAAGTCTTCCCAGAGAAGGAGGTGCAAAATAGGCGGACTGGAAGAAACAAAAAAATTAACCTCGTGGGTAGATATGAAACGGAGCAGAGGTTCACAGATACTTAGACCCCGTTCTTTCTTGACACGTCTGGAAAGTGAAACTGAAGCCAAATTACGGAGGGCCTTGAGTGTCAGTCTTCGGAGCTTGGCCGTACGGGGTTGACAGCGGGTGCCACGGACGGCTCGGACGAGGGCAAGGGCATAACCCAAGAGCCCTGGGAGGTGTAGGAGAGGTCGCAGCGAGGGAGATAGAAAGGCATGCGATTCTCCGAAGCAGTCACCGTAACCCAGGTGTAAACTCATAAACGGTAGACGCCGAGTAAGGGCGACACAGATGGCAGGGAGGAGTACGAGGGACACTAGAAAGGAAAACGCTCAGGGCTTCACCAGGGATCGGGTGCATTCCTTTCTCCCTCTAACAGAGGTTATCAGTAACCGGGCTAGTCGCTGGGAATCAAGAGTAAGCCAAAGAGGCGTGATCTCTTCTTCCTCACGGACCACCACGGGGTAAACTTACCTACCTGAAACTGGATGGGAAAGGCGATGACGGCCATAAGCGAGAGGTGCGTGGTGTCGCGTGAGCTACGGTAGGGGGACGTGATGAGCTGAGTAGGTAAGGGGACGCTTTCTTGACCAAGTGACACCTGAGAAGAGATGAGAAGGGTGAGGCGGCATCGGTCAGCTGCAAACTAAACAGAGGGACACTGCCTGCAGAGGGGCAGCACGGGCCATGCGCCGTTGTAAGTATGCAGGCCTGAGAGGAGGCCACTGTGGGCAGGATGACTGAGAATGGAAGGAAGGAGCTGCAAGACGAGGCCGCAGAGATCACGCTCCACCCTGCCCAGGCGATGCCCTGCCCTGCGGACTAGCACACCCAGAGAGAGAGTACCGGTGCACAGCCAGCTGAGAAGCCTGCTCGAGGATGCAAGGCAAGGCTGCTTCTTTCACCAAGAAAGTCTTGCCTGGTAAACTAAACGGCGTATCGATGGAGCGGACACGTGATTTTACATTCTGAAGCAGGCTCCCCGCCTTACGGAACGGCGACGGTTCTCAGGGGGGCCGGGCAGGAGCCGCTCCGCGCGTCTGTCCCAGGGACCCACCCACCTGCGGGACCTCCGGCCGCCTCGCAGGAAGCTACGACGCCCAGCCCCGTGGCTACCTGTGCAGCGAGGTGTACTCCGCGGACGCGTGCCACACACACTTCAAGTGGGAGGGCGGCCTGAGTGGCAAGGCGAGAGGCCGGCCTGCCGCGCGTACCAAGAAGGCGCTCTTCGGCCTGGGCCTAGGTGCTTGCGCCGCCCCCCTGGGCCTACCGGGCTCTGAGGGCCCTGCCCTGGACCCCCTGCCCCCCTGCCCTTGGTTCAGTCACAGCAGAGGTGGCCACACCCACACCCTCTGTGACCTCGGCGTTCCACCCTCCTGCAGCCCCGCCCGCCCCCCCTCCGCCGGTTGCCCTGGGCTACGGAAGCTGCATCCTGGGGCCAGGGGGTTCCCAGGAGGCCAAGGGAAGACACGATGGCCTTAAGTGAGTCGCAGAGGCCTTACGTGGGCTTGTGTGGTTGGGTTCACCTCTTACGTTTCACCGAACTCTGCGAGAAGACAGGGACCTGCAGCCTCACAGTTGGGCTCCACGGTAAGGTGTGCGGGACAGACCTCAAACTGACCCACGGCATGGAGCGACACCCGCCATCGAGAGGTCTACAAGAGAGCTGCTGCAGCTAGCCCACAGGTCCCAGAAAACTAGATGCCTCTTTATGTAAGTGAGTTTTGGGGAGATTTGTTGCAAAGCATTATCGCAGCAAGAGCTGACTAATACAACGTTCTCCAAATCACTGCCATGTCCACGGCTGCCACCGTGCCTACGTGTAAGGCAACTGTGTCCTCGAACTTTGAGAATTCCTGAATTCTCGGTGCCTCTCCAACACAATGTACGTGGCTAAGGTGTCCCCAGATAACCTCACTAACGTACCACCGAGACCGCCCTAAGCTTTTATTGAACGTAATGCAACGCTCTTTCTATTCGTTCTCTGTTTCTACGTGGGTAAAATGCTTTCCGTCCGTCTAAAAGGATGGAAAATCGGCACAAAACACTCTGTGGATAGTTGTTTTTCACAAAGGAAAATCACAAACGAAACAGGCATTTCGCCGGGTGCAGAGCACTAACGCCCCCTAGTGCCTCTCAATGCCAAGTGGACAGAGGCACTTCATTAAATATCGAATCCCAGCTCTCTCCGCTTGAGAGGGAGAGCAAGCCATTCTCAGGTGGAGGAGGGCTGTTTTCAGCAGCTATCTGCAACGTTCTGTGGACCTGGCCACTGTGTAGCTACAAGGAAACCTTTTGTCTGAGGAACCTAACTAAAGAAACTTGAAAGTGGAGGAAGAGAGAAAGAATGAGACAACACCCTCATCTCGGTGACTCATCCACTTACTCGTTCACTTACCAAATCAAATATCCACTACGCGTAGAGAGTCCTGGGCTGAAAACCCGCACAGAACACGGAGACGTACCCCCATTCGCAGGGAGGTTAGGTACCAGAGAGGGAGACAAGATGTAGATTACCTTACGGCAGTTCCGCACATGTCCTGTTAAAGTGTTTGCAGCTCCAGGGGAGAGAAGGGATCCAGAAATCGCTTGGATTCTCAGTGAAGTCTTCCCAGAGAAGGAGGTGCAAAATAGGCGGACTGGAAGAAACAAAAAAATTAACCTCGTGGGTAGATATGAAACGGAGCAGAGGTGCACAGATACTTAGACCCCGTTCTTTCTTGACACGTCTGGAAAGTGAAACTGAAGCCAAATTACGGAGGGCCTTGAGTGTCAGTCTTCGGAGCTTGGCCGTACGGGGTTGACAGCGGGTGCCACGGACGGCTCGGACGAGGGCAAGGGCATAACCCAAGAGCCCTGGGAGGTGTAGGAGAGGTCGCAGCGAGGGAGATAGAAAGGCATGCGATTCTCCGAAGCAGTCACCGTAACCCAGGTGTAAACTCATAAACGGTAGACGCCGAGTAAGGGCGACACAGATGGCAGGGAGGAGTACGAGGGACACTAGAAAGGAAAACGCTCAGGGCTTCACCAGGGATCGGGTGCATTCCTTTCTCCCTCTAACAGAGGTTATCAGTAACCGGGCTAGTCGCTGGGAATCAAGAGTAAGCCAAAGAGGCGTGATCTCTTCTTCCTCACGGACCACCACGGGGTAAACTTACCTACCTGAAACTGGATGGGAAAGGCGATGACGGCCATAAGCGAGAGGTGCGTGGTGTCACGTGAGCTACGGTAGGGGGACGTGATGAGCTGAGTAGGTAAGGGGACGCTTTCTTGACCAAGTGACACCTGAGAAGAGATGAGAAGGGTGAGGCGGCATCGGTCAGCTGCAAACTAAACAGAGGGACACTGCCTGCAGAGGGGCAGCACGGGCCATGCGCCGTTGTAAGTATGCAGGCCTGAGAGGAGGCCACTGTGGGCAGGATGACTGAGAATGGAAGGAAGGAGCTGCAAGACGAGGCCGCAGAGATCACGCTCCACCCTGCCCAGGCGATGCCCTGCCCTGCGGACTAGCACACCCAGAGAGAGAGTACCGGTGCACAGCCAGCTGAGAAGCCTGCTCGAGGATGCAAGGCAAGGCTGCTTCTTTCACCAAGAAAGTCTTGCCTGGTAAACTAAACGGCGTATCGATGGAGCGGACACGTGATTGTACAGTCTGAAGCAGGCGCCCCGCCTTACGGAACGGCGACGGTTCTCAGGGGGGCCGGGCAGGAGCCGCTCCGCGCGTCTGTCCCAGGGACCCACCCGCCTGCGGGACCTCCGGCCGCCTCGCAGGAAGCTACGACGCCCAGCCCCGTGGCTACCTGTGCAGCGAGGTGTACTCCGCGGACGCGTGCCACACACACTTCAAGTGGGAGGGCGGCCTGAGTGGCAAGGCGAGAGGCCGGCCTGCCGCGCGTACCAAGAAGGCGCTCTTCGGCCTGGGCCTAGGTGCTTGCGCCGCCCCCCTGGGCCTACCGGGCTCTGAGGGCCCTGCCCTGGACCCCCTGCCCCCCTGCCCTTGGTTCAGTCACAGCAGAGGTGGCCACACCCACACCCTCTGTGACCTCGGCGTTCCACCCTCCTGCAGCCCCGCCCGCCCCCCCTCCGCCGGTTGCCCTGGGCTACGGAAGCTGCATCCTGGGGCCAGGGGGTTCCCAGGCGGCCAGGGGAAGACACGATGGCCTTAAATGAGTCGCAGAGGCCTTACGTGGGCTTGTGTGGTTGGGTTCACCTCTTACGTTTCACCGAACTCTGCGAGAAGACAGGGACCTGCAGCCTCACAGTTGGGCTCCACGGTAAGGTGTGCGGGACAGACCTCAAACTGACCCACGGCATGGAGCGACACCCGCCATCGAGAGGTCTACAAGAGAGCCGCTGCAGCTAGCCCACAGGTCCCAGAAAACTAGATGCCTCTTTATGTAAGTGAGTTTTGGGGAGATTTGTTGCAAAGCATTATCGCAGCAAGAGCTGACTAATACAACGTTCTCCAAATCACTGCCATGTCCACGGCTGCCACCGTGCCTACGTGTAAGGCAACTGTGTCCTCGAACTTTGAGAACTCCTGAATTCTCGGTGCCTCTCCAACACAATGTACGTGGCTAAGGTGTCCCCAGATAACTTCACTAACGTACCACCGAGACCGCCCTAAGCTTTTATTGAACGTAATGCAACGCTCTTTCTATTCGTTCTCTGTTTCTACGTGGGTAAAATGCTTTCCGTCAGTCGAAAAGGATGGAAAATCGGCACAAAACACTCTGTGGATAGTTGTTTTTCACAGAGGAAAATCACAAACGAAACAGGCATTTCGCCGGGTGCAGAGCACTAACGCCCCCTAGTGCCTCTCAATGCCAAGTGGACAGAGGCACTTCATTAAATATCGAATCCCAGCTCTCTCCGCTTGAGAGGGAGAGCAAGCCATTCTCAGGTGGAGGAGGGCTGTTTTCAGCAGCTATCTGCAACGTTCTGTGGACCTGGCCACTGTGTAGCTACAAAGAAACCTTTTGTCTGAGGAAACTAACTAAAGAAACTTGAAAGTGGAGGAAGAGAGAAAGAATGAGACAACACCCTCATCTCGGTGACTCATCCACTTATTCGTTCACTTACCAAATCAAATATCCACTATGCGTAGAGAGTCCTGGGCTGAAAACCCGCACAGAACACGGAGACGTACCCCCATTCGCAGGGAGGTTAGATACCAGAGAGAGAGACAAGATGTAGATTACCTTACGGCAGTTCCGCACATGTCCTGTTAAAGTGTTTGCAGCTTCAGGGGAGAGAAGGGATCCAGAAATCGCTTGGATTCTCAGTGAAGTCTTCCCAGAGAAGGAGGTGCAAAATAGGCGGACTGGAAGAAACAAAAAAATTAACCTCGTGGGTAGATATGAAACGGAGCAGAGGTTCACAGATACTTAGACCCCGTTCTTTCTTGACACGTCTGGAAAGTGAAACTGAAGCCAAATTACGGAGGGCCTTGAGTGTCAGTCTTCGGAGCTTGGCCGTACGGGGTTGACAGCGGGTGCCACGGACGGCTCGGACGAGGGCAAGGGCATAACCCAAGAGCCCTGGGAGGTGTAGGAGAGGTCGCAGCGAGGGAGATAGAAAGGCATGCGATTCTCCGAAGCAGTCACCGTAACCCAGGTGTAAACTCATAAACGGTAGACGCCGAGTAAGGGCGACACAGATGGCAGGGAGGAGTACGAGGGACACTAGAAAGGAAAACGCTCAGGGCTTCACCAGGGATCGGGTGCATTCCTTTCTCCCTCTAACAGAGGTTATCAGTAACCGGGCTAGTCACTGGGAATCAAGAGTAAGCCAAACAGGCGTGATCTCTTCTTCCTCACGGACCACCACGGGGTAAACTTACCTACCTGAAACTGGATGGGAAAGGCGATGACGGCCATAAGCGAGAGGTGCGTGGTGTCACGTCAGCTACGGTAGGGGGACGTGATGAGCTGAGTAGGTAAGGGGACGCTTTCTTGACCAAGTGACACCTGAGAAGAGATGAGAAGGGTGAGGCGGCATCGGTCAGCTGCAAACTAAACAGAGGGACACTGCCTGCAGAGGGGCAGCACGGGCAATGCGCCGTTGTAAGTATGCAGGCCTGAGAGGAGGCCACTGTGGGCAGGATGACTGAGAATGGAAGGAAGGAGCTGCAAGACGAGGCCGCAGAGATCACGCTCCACCCTGCCCAGGCGATGCCCTGCCCTGCGGACTAGCACACCCAGAGAGAGAGTACCGGTGCACAGCCAGCTGAGAAGCCTGCTCGAGGATGCAAGGCAAGGCTGCTTCTTTCACCAAGAAAGTCTTGCCTGGTAAACTAAACGGCGTATCGATGGAGCGGACACGTGATTGTACATTCTGAAGCAGGCGCCCCGCCTTACGGAACGGCGACGGTTCTCAGGGGGGCCGGGCAGGAGCCGCTCCGCGCGTCTGTCCCAGGGACCCACCCGCCTGCGGGACCTCCGGCCGCCTCGCAGGAAGCTACAACGCCCAGCCCCGTGGCTACCTGTGCAGCGAGGTGTACTCCGCGGACGCGTGCCACACACACTTCAAGTGGGAGGGCGGCCTGAGTGGCAAGGCGAGAGGCCGGCCTGCCGCGCGTACCAAGAAGGCGCTCTTCGGCCTGGGCCTAGGTGCTTGCGCCGCCCCCCTGGGCCTACCGGGCTCTGAGGGCCCTGCCCTGGACCCCCTGCCCCCCTGCCCTTGGTTCAGTCACAGCAGAGGTGGCCACACCCACACCCTCTGTGACCTCGGCGTTCCACCCTCCTGCAGCCCCGCCCGCGCCCCCTCCGCCGGTTGCCCTGGGCTACGGAAGCTGCATCCTGGGGCCAGGGGGTTCCCAGGAGGCCAAGGGAAGACACGATGGCCTTAAGTGAGTCGCAGAGGCCTTACGTGGGCTTGTGTGGTTGGGTTCACCTCTTACGTTTCACCTAACTCTGCGAGAAGACAGGGACCTGCAGCCTCACAGTTGGGCTCCACGGTAAGGTGTGCGGGACAGACCTCAAACTGACCCACGGCATGGAGCGACACCCGCCATCGAGAGGTCTACAAGAGAGCCGCTGCAGCTAGCCCACAGGTCCCAGAAAACTAGATGCCTCTTTATGTAAGTGAGTTTTGGGGAGATTTGTTGCAAAGCATTATCGCAGCAAGAGCTGACTAATACAACGTTCTCCAAATCACTGCCATGTCCACGGCTGCCACCGTGCCTACGTGTAAGGCAACTGTGTCCTCGAACTTTGAGAACTCCTGAATTCTCGGTGCCTCTCCAACACAATGTACGTGGCTAAGGTGTCCCCAGATAACCTCACTAACGTACCACCGAGACCGCCCTAAGCTTTTATTGAACGTAATGCAACGCTCTTTCTATTCGTTCTCTGTTTCTACGTGGGTAAAATGCTTTCCGTCAGTCTAAAAGGATGGAAAATCGGCACAAAACACTCCGTGGATAGTTGTTTTTCACAAAGGAAAATCACAAACGAAACAGGCATTTCGCCGGGTGCAGAGCACTAACGCCCCCTAGTGCCTCTCAATGCCAAGTGGACAGAGGCACTTCATTAAATATCGAATCCCAGCTCTCTCCGCTTGAGAGGGAGAGCAAGCCATTCTCAGGTGGAGGAGGGCTGTTTTCAGCAGCTATCTGCAACGTTCTGTGGACCTGGCCACTGTGTAGCTACAAGGAAACCTTTTGTCTGAGGAACCTAACTAAAGAAACTTGAAAGTGGAGGAAGAGAGAAAGAATGAGACAACACCCTCATCTCGGTGACTCATCCACTTATTCGTTCACTTACCAAATCAAATATCCACTACGCGTAGAGAGTCCTGGGCTGAAAACCCGCACAGAACACGGAGACGTACCCCCATTCGCAGGGAGGTTAGGTACCAGAGAGGGAGACAAGATGTAGATTACCTTACGGCAGTTCCGCACATGTCCTGTTAAAGTGTTTGCAGCTCCAGGGGAGAGAAGGGATCCAGAAATCGCTTGGATTCTCAGTGAAGTCTTCCCAGAGAAGGAGGTGCAAAATAGGCGGACTGGAAGAAACAAAAAAATTAACCTCGTGGGTAGATATGAAACGGAGCAGAGGTGCACAGATACTTAGACCCCGTTCTTTCTTGACACGTCTGGAAAGTGAAACTGAAGCCAAATTACGGAGGGCCTTGAGTGTCAGTCTTCGGAGCTTGGCCGTACGGGGTTGACAGCGGGTGCCACGGACGGCTCGGACGAGGGCAAGGGCATAACCCAAGAGCCCTGGGAGGTGTAGGAGAGGTCGCAGCGAGGGAGATAGAAAGGCATGCGATTCTCCGAAGCAGTCACCGTAACCCAGGTGTAAACTCATAAACGGTAGACGCCGAGTAAGGGCGACACAGATGGCAGGGAGGAGTACGAGGGACACTAGAAAGGAAAACGCTCAGGGCTTCACCAGGGATCGGGTGCATTCCTTTCTCCCTCTAACAGAGGTTATCAGTAACCGGGCTAGTCGCTGGGAATCAAGAGTAAGCCAAAGAGGCGTGATCTCTTCTTCCTCACGGACCACCACGGGGTAAACTTACCTACCTGAAACTGGATGGGAAAGGCGATGACGGCCATAAGCGAGAGGTGCGTGGTGTCACGTGAGCTACGGTAGGGGGACGTGATGAGCTGAGTAGGTAAGGGGACGCTTTCTTGACCAAGTGACACCTGAGAAGAGATGAGAAGGGTGAGGCGGCATCGGTCAGCTGCAAACTAAACAGAGGGACACTGCCTGCAGAGGGGCAGCACGGGCCATGCGCCGTTGTAAGTATGCAGGCCTGAGAGGAGGCCACTGTGGGCAGGATGACTGAGAATGGAAGGAAGGAGCTGCAAGACGAGGCCGCAGAGATCACGCTCCACCCTGCCCAGGCGATGCCCTGCCCTGCGGACTAGCACACCCAGAGAGAGAGTACCGGTGCACAGCCAGCTGAGAAGCCTGCTCGAGGATGCAAGGCAAGGCTGCTTCTTTCACCAAGAAAGTCTTGCCTGGTAAACTAAACGGCGTATCGATGGAGCGGACACGTGATTGTACATTCTGAAGCAGGCGCCCCGCCTTACGGAACGGCGACGGTTCTCAGGGGGGCCGGGCAGGAGCCGCTCCGCGCGTCTGTCCCAGGGACCCACCCGCCTGCGGGACCTCCGGCCGCCTCGCAGGAAGCTACGACGCCCAGCCCCGTGGCTACCTGTGCAGCGAGGTGTACTCCGCGGACGCGTGCCACACACACTTCAAGTGGGAGGGCGGCCTGAGTGGCAAGGCGAGAGGCCGGCCTGCCGCGCGTACCAAGAAGGCGCTCTTCGGCCTGGGCCTAGGTGCTTGCGCCGCCCCCCTGGGCCTACCGGGCTCTGAGGGCCCTGCCCTGGACCCCCTGCCCCCCTGCCCTTGGTTCAGTCACAGCAGAGGTGGCCACACCCACACCCTCTGTGACCTCGGCGTTCCACCCTCCTGCAGCCCCGCCCGCCCCCCCTCCGCCGGTTGCCCTGGGCTACGGAAGCTGCATCCTGGGGCCAGGGGGTTCCCAGGAGGCCAAGGGAAGACACGATGGCCTTAAGTGAGTCGCAGAGGCCTTACGTGGGCTTGTGTGGTTGGGTTCACCTCTTACGTTTCACCGAACTCTGCGAGAAGACAGGGACCTGCAGCCTCACAGTTGGGCTCCACGGTAAGGTGTGCGGGACAGACCTCAAACTGACCCACGGCATGGAGCGACACCCGCCATCGAGAGGTCTACAAGAGAGCCGCTGCAGCTAGCCCACAGGTCCCAGAAAACTAGATGCCTCTTTATGTAAGTGAGTTTTGGGGAGATTTGTTGCAAAGCGTTATCGCAGCAAGAGCTGACTAATACAACGTTCTCCAAATCACTGCCATGTCCACGGCTGCCACCGTGCCTACGTGTAAGGCAACTGTGTCCTCGAACTTTGAGAACTCCTGAATTCTCGGTGCCTCTCCAACACAATGTACGTGGCTAAGGTGTCCCCAGATAACCTCACTAACGTACCACCGAGACCGCCCTAAGCTTTTATTGAACGTAATGCAACGCTCTTTCTATTCGTTCTCTGTTTCTACGTGGGTAAAATGCTTTCCGTCCGTCTAAAAGGATGGAAAATCGGCACAAAACACTCTGTGGATAGTTGTTTTTCACAAAGGAAAATCACAAACGAAACAGGCATTTCGCCGGGTGCAGAGCACTAACGCCCCCTAGTGCCTCTCAATGCCAAGTGGACAGAGGCACTTCATTAAATATCGAATCCCAGCTCTCTCCGCTTGAGAGGGAGAGCAAGCCATTCTCAGGTGGAGGAGGGCTGTTTTCAGCAGCTATCTGCAACGTTCTGTGGACCTGGCCACTGTGTAGCTACAAAGAAACCTTTTGTCTGAGGAAACTAACTAAAGAAACTTGAAAGTGGAGGAAGAGAGAAAGAATGAGACAACACCCTCATCTCGGTGACTCATCCACTTATTCGTTCACTTACCAAATCAAATATCCACTACGCGTAGAGAGTCCTGGGCTGAAAACCCGCACAGAACACGGAGACGTACCCCCATTCGCAGGGAGGTTAGGTACCAGAGAGGGAGACAAGATGTAGATTACCTTACGGCAGTTCCGCACATGTCCTGTTAAAGTGTTTGCAGCTCCAGGGGAGAGAAGGGATCCAGAAATCGCTTGGATTCTCAGTGAAGTCTTCCCAGAGAAGGAGGTGCAAAATAGGCGGACTGGAAGAAACAAAAAAATTAACCTCGTGGGTAGATATGAAACGGAGCAGAGGTGCACAGATACTTAGACCCCGTTCTTTCTTGACACGTCTGGAAAGTGAAACTGAAGCCAAATTACGGAGGGCCTTGAGTGTCAGTCTTCGGAGCTTGGCCGTACGGGGTTGACAGCGTGTGCCACGGACGGCTCGGACGAGGGCAAGGGCATAACCCAAGAGCCCTGGGAGGTGTAGGAGAGGTCGCAGCGAGGGAGATAGAAAGGCATGCGATTCTCCGAAGCAGTCACCGTAACCCAGGTGTAAACTCATAAACGGTAGACGCCGAGTAAGGGCGACACAGATGGCAGGGAGGAGTACGAGGGACACTAGAAAGGAAAACGCTCAGGGCTTCACCAGGGATCGGGTGCATTCCTTTCTCCCTCTAACAGAGGTTATCAGTAACCGGGCTAGTCGCTGGGAATCAAGAGTAAGCCAAAGAGGCGTGATCTCTTCTTCCTCACGGACCACCACGGGGTAAACTTACCTACCTGAAACTGGATGGGAAAGGCGATGACGGCCATAAGCGAGAGGTGCGTGGTGTCACGTGAGCTACGGTAGGGGGACGTGATGAGCTGAGTAGGTAAGGGGACGCTTTCTTGACCAAGTGACACCTGAGAAGAGATGAGAAGGGTGAGGCGGCATCGGTCAGCTGCAAACTAAACAGAGGGACACTGCCTGCAGAGGGGCAGCACGGGCCATGCGCCGTTGTAAGTATGCAGGCCTGAGAGGAGGCCACTGTGGGCAGGATGACTGAGAAT
This sequence comes from Stenella coeruleoalba, assembly GCF_951394435.1. NCBI lineage: Eukaryota > Metazoa > Chordata > Mammalia > Artiodactyla > Delphinidae > Stenella > Stenella coeruleoalba. Next base: position 155,655,918 of record NC_137169.1, read on the forward strand.
GGAAGGAAGGAGCTGCAAGACGAGGACGCAGAGATCACGCTCCACCCTGCCCAGGCGATGCCCTGCCCTGCGGACTAGCACACCCAGAGAGAGAGTACCGGTGCACAGCCAGCTGAGAAGCCTGCTCGAGGATGCAAGGCAAGGCTGCTTCTTTCACCAAGGAAGTCTTGCCTGGTAAACTAAACGGCGTATCGATGGAGCGGACACGTGATTGTACATTCTGAAGCAGGCGCCCCGCCTTACGGAACGGCGACGGTTCTCAGGGGGGCCGGGCAGGAGCCGCTCCGCGCGTCTGTCCCAGGGACCCACCCGCCTGCGGGACCTCCGGCCGCCTCGCAGGAAGCTACGACGCCCAGCCCCGTGGCTACCTGTGCAGCGAGGTGTACTCCGCGGACGCGTGCCACACACACTTCAAGTGGGAGGGCGGCCTGAGTGGCAAGGCGAGAGGCCGGCCTGCCGCGCGTACCAAGAAGGCGCTCTTCGGCCTGGGCCTAGGTGCTTGCGCCGCCCCCCTGGGCCTACCGGGCTCTGAGGGCCCTGCCCTGGACCCCCTGCCCCCCTGCCCTTGGTTCAGTCACAGCAGAGGTGGCCACACCCACACCCTCTGTGACCTCGGCGTTCCACCCTCCTGCAGCCCCGCCCGCCCCCCCTCCGCCGGTTGCCCTGGGCTACGGAAGCTGCCTCCTGGGGCCAGGGGGTTCCCAGGAGGCCAAGGGAAGACACGCTGGCCTTAAGTGAGTCGCAGAGGCCTTACGTGGGCTTGTGTGGTTGGGTTCACCTCTTACGTTTCACCGAACTCTGCGAGAAGACAGGGACCTGCAGCCTCACAGTTGGGCTCCACGGTAAGGTGTGCGGGACAGACCTCAAACTGACCCACGGCATGGAGCGACACCCGCCATCGAGAGGTCTACAAGAGAGCCACTGCAGCTAGCCCACAGGTCCCAGAAAACTAGATGCCTCTTTATGTAAGTGAGTTTTGGGGAGATTTGTTGCAAAGCATTATCGCAGCAAGAGCTGACTAATACAACGTTCTCCAAATCACTGCCATGTCCACGGCTGCCACCGTGCCTACGTGTAAGGCAACTGTGTCCTCGAACTTTGAGAACTCCTGAATTCTCGGTGCCTCTCCAACACAATGTACGTGGCTAAGGTGTCCCCAGATAACCTCACTAACGTACCACCGAGACCGCCCTAAGCTTTTATTGAACGTAATGCAACGCTCTTTCTATTCGTTCTCTGTTTCTACGTGGGTAAAATGCTTTCCGTCAGTCTAAAAGGATGGAAAATCGGCACAAAACACTCCGTGGATAGTTGTTTTTCACAAAGGAAAATCACAAACGAAACAGGCATTTCGCCGGGTGCAGAGCACTAACGCCCCCTAGTGCCTCTCAATGCCAAGTGGACAGAGGCACTTCATTAAATATCGAATCCCAGCTCTCTCCGCTTGAGAGGGAGAGCAAGCCATTCTCAGGTGGAGGAGGGCTGTTTTCAGCAGCTATCTGCAACGTTCTGTGGACCTGGCCACTGTGTAGCTACAAGGAAACCTTTTGTCTGTGGAACCTAACTAAAGAAACTTGAAAGAGGAGGAAGAGAGAAAGAATGAGACAACACCCTCATCTCGGTGACTCATCCACTTATTCGTTCACTTACCAAATCAAATATCCACTACGCGTAGAGAGTCCTGGGCTGAAAACCCGCACAGAACACGGAGACGTACCCCCATTCGCAGGGAGGTTAGGTACCAGAGAGGGAGACAAGATGTAGATTACCTTACGGCAGTTCCGCACATGTCCTGTTAAAGTGTTTGCAGCTCCAGGGGAGAGAAGGGATCCAGAAATCGCTTGGATTCTCAGTGAAGTCTTCCCAGAGAAGGAGGTGCAAAATAGGCAGACTGGAAGAAACAAAAAAATTAACCTCGTGGGTAGATATGAAACGGAGCAGAGGTGCACAGATACTTAGACCCCGTTCTTTCTTGACACGTCTGGAAAGTGAAACTGAAGCCAAATTACGGAGGGCCTTGAGTGTCAGTCTTCGGAGCTTGGCCGTACGGGGTTGACAGCGGGTGCCACGGACGGCTCGGACGAGGGCAAGGGCATAACCCAAGAGCCCTGGGAGGTGTAGGAGAGGTCGCAGCGAGGGAGATAGAAAGGCATGCGATTCTCCGAAGCAGTCACCGTAACCCAGGTGTAAACTCATAAACGGTAGACGCCGAGTAAGGGCGACACAGATGGCAGGGAGCAGTACGAGGGACACTAGAAAGGAAAACGCTCAGGGCTTCACCAGGGATCGGGTGCATTCCTTTCTCCCTCTAACAGAGGTTATCAGTAACCGGGCTAGTCGCTGGGAATCAAGAGTAAGCCAAAGAGGCGTGATCTCTTCTTCCTCACGGACCACCACGGGGTAAACTTACCTACCTGAAACTGGATGGGAAAGGCGATGACGGCCATAAGCGAGAGGTGCGTGGTGTCACGTGAGCTACGGTAGGGGGACGTGATGAGCTGAGTTGGTAAGGGGACGCTTTCTTGACCAAGTGACACCTGAGAAGAGATGAGAAGGGTGAGGCGGCATCGGTCAGCTGCAAACTAAACAGAGGGACACTGCCTGCAGAGGGGCAGCACGGGCCATGCGCCGTTGTAAGTATGCAGGCCTGAGAGGAGGCCACTGTGGGCAGGATGACTGAGAATGGAAGGAAGGAGCTGCAAGACGAGGCCGCAGAGATCACGCTCCACCCTGCCCAGGCGATGCCCTGCCCTGCGGACTAGCACACCCAGAGAGAGAGTACCGGTGCACAGCCAGCTGAGAAGCCTGCTCGAGGATGCAAGGCAAGGCTGCTTCTTTCACCAAGGAAGTCTTGCCTGGTAAACTAAACGGCGTATCGATGGAGCGGACACGTGATTGTACATTCTGAAGCAGGCGCCCCGCCTTACGGAACGGCGACGGTTCTCAGGGGGGCCGGGCAGGAGCCGCTCCACGCGTCTGTCCCAGGGACCCACCCGCCTGCGGGACCTCCGGCCGCCTCGCAGGAAGCTACGACGCCCAGCCCCGTGGCTACCTGTGCAGCGAGGTGTACTCCGCGGACGCGTGCCACACACACTTCAAGTGGGAGGGCGGCCTGAGTGGCAAGGCGAGAGGCCGGCCTGCCGCGCGTACCAAGAAGGCGCTCTTCGGCCTGGGCCTAGGTGCTTGCGCCGCCCCCCTGGGCCTACCGGGCTCTGAGGGCCCTGCCCTGGACCCCCTGCCCCCCTGCCCTTGGTTCAGTCACAGCAGAGGTGGCCACACCCACACCCTCTGTGACCTCGGCGTTCCACCCTCCTGCAGCCCCGCCCGCCCCCCCTCCGCCGGTTGCCCTGGGCTACGGAAGCTGCATCCTGGGGCCAGGGGGTTCCCAGGAGGCCAAGGGAAGACACGATGGCCTTAAGTGAGTCGCAGAGACCTTACGTGGGCTTGTGTGGTTGGGTTCACCTCTTACGTTTCACCGAACTCTGCGAGAAGACAGGGACCTGCAGCCTCACAGTTGGGCTCCACGGTAAGGTGTGCGGGACAGACCTCAAACTGACCCACGGCATGGAGCGACACCCGCCATCGAGAGGTCTACAAGAGAGCCGCTGCAGCTAGCCCACAGGTCCCAGAAAACTAGATGCCTCTTTATGTAAGTGAGTTTTGGGGAGATTTGTTGCAAAGCATTATCGCAGCAAGAGCTGACTAATACAACGTTCTCCAAATCACTGCCATGTCCACGGCTGCCACCGTGCCTACGTGTAAGGCAACTGTGTCCTCGAACTTTGAGAACTCCTGAATTCTCGGTGCCTCTCCAACACAATGTACGTGGCTAAGGTGTCCCCAGATAACCTCACTAACGTACCACCGAGACCGCCCTAAGCTTTTATTGAACGTAATGCAACGCTCTTTCTATTCGTTCTCTGTTTCTACGTGGGTAAAATGCTTTCCGTCCGTCTAAAAGGATGGAAAATCGGCACAAAACACTCCGTGGATAGTTGTTTTTCACAAAGGAAAATCACAAACGAAACAGGCATTTCGCCGGGTGCAGAGCACTAACGCCCCCTAGTGCCTCTCAATGCCAAGTGGACAGAGGCACTTCATTAAATATCGAATCCCAGCTCTCTCCGCTTGAGAGGGAGAGCAAGCCATTCTCAGGTGGAGGAGGGCTGTTTTCAGCAGCTATCTGCAACGTTCTGTGGACCTGGCCACTGTGTAGCTACAAGGAAACCTTTTGTCTGTGGAACCTAACTAAAGAAACTTGAAAGAGGAGGAAGAGAGAAAGAATGAGACAACACCCTCATCTCGGTGACTCATCCACTTATTCGTTCACTTACCAAATCAAATATCCACTACGCGTAGAGAGTCCTGGGCTGAAAACCCGCACAGAACACGGAGACGTACCCCCATTCGCAGGGAGGTTAGGTACCAGAGAGGGAGACAAGATGTAGATTACCTTACGGCAGTTCCGCACATGTCCTGTTAAAGTGTTTGCAGCTCCAGGGGAGAGAAGGGATCCAGAAATCGCTTGGATTCTCAGTGAAGTCTTCCCAGAGAAGGAGGTGCAAAATAGGCAGACTGGAAGAAACAAAAAAATTAACCTCGTGGGTAGATATGAAACGGAGCAGAGGTGCACAGATACTTAGACCCCGTTCTTTCTTGACACGTCTGGAAAGTGAAACTGAAGCCAAATTACGGAGGGCCTTGAGTGTCAGTCTTCGGAGCTTGGCCGTACGGGGTTGACAGCGGGTGCCACGGACGGCTCGGACGAGGGCAAGGGCATAACCCAAGAGCCCTGGGAGGTGTAGGAGAGGTCGCAGCGAGGGAGATAGAAAGGCATGCGATTCTCCGAAGCAGTCACCGTAACCCAGGTGTAAACTCATAAACGGTAGACGCCGAGTAAGGGCGACACAGATGGCAGGGAGCAGTACGAGGGACACTAGAAAGGAAAACGCTCAGGGCTTCACCAGGGATCGGGTGCATTCCTTTCTCCCTCTAACAGAGGTTATCAGTAACCGGGCTAGTCGCTGGGAATCAAGAGTAAGCCAAAGAGGCGTGATCTCTTCTTCCTCACGGACCACCACGGGGTAAACTTACCTACCTGAAACTGGATGGGAAAGGCGATGACGGCCATAAGCGAGAGGTGCGTGGTGTCACGTGAGCTACGGTAGGGGGACGTGATGAGCTGAGTTGGTAAGGGGACGCTTTCTTGACCAAGTGACACCTGAGAAGAGATGAGAAGGGTGAGGCGGCATCGGTCAGCTGCAAACTAAACAGAGGGACACTGCCTGCAGAGGGGCAGCACGGGCCATGCGCCGTTGTAAGTATGCAGGCCTAAGAGGAGGCCACTGTGGGCAGGATGACTGAGAATGGAAGGAAGGAGCTGCAAGACGAGGCCGCAGAGATCACGCTCCACCCTGCCCAGGCGATGCCCTGCCCTGCGGACTAGCACACCCAGAGAGAGAGTACCGGTGCACAGCCAGCTGAGAAGCCTGCTCGAGGATGCAAGGCAAGGCTGCTTCTTTCACCAAGGAAGTCTTGCCTGGTAAACTAAACGGCGTATCGATGGAGCGGACACGTGATTGTACATTCTGAAGCAGGCGCCCCGCCTTACGGAACGGCGACGGTTCTCAGGGGGGCCGGGCAGGAGCCGCTCCACGCGTCTGTCGCAGGGACCCACCCGCCTGCGGGACCTCCGGCCGCCTCGCAGGAAGCTACGACGCCCAGCCCCGTGGCTACCTGTGCAGCGAGGTGTACTCCGCGGACGCGTGCCACACACACTTCAAGTGGGAGGGCGGCCTGAGTGGCAAGGCGAGAGGCCGGCCTGCCGCGCGTACCAAGAAGGCGCTCTTCGGCCTGGGCCTAGGTGCTTGCGCCGCCCCCCTGGGCCTACCGGGCTCTGAGGGCCCTGCCCTGGACCCCCTGCCCCCCTGCCCTTGGTTCAGTCACAGCAGAGGTGGCCACACCCACACCCTCTGTGACCTCGGCGTTCCACCCTCCTGCAGCCCCGCCCGCCCCCCCTCCGCCGGTTGCCCTGGGCTACGGAAGCTGCATCCTGGGGCCAGGGGGTTCCCAGGAGGCCAAGGGAAGACACGCTGGCCTTAAGTGAGTCGCAGAGACCTTACGTGGGCTTGTGTGGTTGGGTTCACCTCTTACGTTTCACCGAACTCTGCGAGAAGACAGGGACCTGCAGCCTCACAGTTGGGCTCCACGGTAAGGTGTGCGGGACAGACCTCAAACTGACCCACGGCATGGAGCGACACCCGCCATCGAGAGGTCTACAAGAGAGCCGCTGCAGCTAGCCCACAGGTCCCAGAAAACTAGATGCCTCTTTATGTAAGTGAGTTTTGGGGAGATTTGTTGCAAAGCATTATCGCAGCAAGAGCTGACTAATACAACGTTCTCCAAATCACTGCCATGTCCCCGGCTGCCACCGTGCCTACGTGTAAGGCAACTGTGTCCTCGAACTTTGAGAACTCCTGAATTCTCGGTGCCTCTCCAACACAATGTACGTGGCTAAGGTGTCCCCAGATAACCTCACTAACGTACCACCGAGACCGCCCTAAGCTTTTATTGAACGTAATGCAACGCTCTTTCTATTCGTTCTCTGTTTCTACGTGGGTAAAATGCTTTCCGTCAGTCTAAAAGGATGGAAAATCGGCACAAAACACTCTGTGGATAGTTGTTTTTCACAAAGGAAAATCACAAACGAAACAGGCATTTCGCCGGGTGCAGAGCACTAACGCCCCCTAGTGCCTCTCAATGCCAAGTGGACAGAGGCACTTCATTAAATATCGAATCCCAGCTCTCTCCGCTTGAGAGGGAGAGCAAGCCATTCTCAGGTGGAGGAGGGATGTTTTCAGCAGCTATCTGCAACGTTCTGTGGACCTGGCCACTGTGTAGCTACAAAGAAACCTTTTGTCTGAGGAAACTAACTAAAGAAACTTGAAAGTGGAGGAAGAGAGAAAGAATGAGACAACACCCTCATCTCGGTGACTCATCCACTTATTCGTTCACTTACCAAATCAAATATCCACTACGCGTAGAGAGTCCTGGGCTGAAAACCCGCACAGAACACGGAGACGTACCCCCATTCGCAGGGAGGTTAGGTACCAGAGAGGGAGACAAGATGTAGATTACCTTACGGCAGTTCCGCACATGTCCTGTTAAAGTGTTTGCAGCTCCAGGGGAGAGAAGGGATCCAGAAATCGCTTGGATTCTCAGTGAAGTCTTCCCAGAGAAGGAGGTGCAAAATAGGCGGACTGGAAGAAACAAAAAAATTAACCTCGTGGGTAGATATGAAACGGAGCAGAGGTTCACAGATACTTAGACCCCGTTCTTTCTTGACACGTCTGGAAAGTGAAACTGAAGCCAAATTACGGAGGGCCTTGAGTGTCAGTCTTCGGAGCTTGGCCGTACGGGGTTGACAGCGGGTGCCACGGACGGCTCGGACGAGGGCAAGGGCATAACCCAAGAGCCCTGGGAGGTGTAGGAGAGGTCGCAGCGAGGGAGATAGAAAGGCATGCGATTCTCCGAAGCAGTCACCGTAACCCAGGTGTAAACTCATAAACGGTAGACGCCGAGTAAGGGCGACACAGATGGCAGGGAGGAGTACGAGGGACACTAGAAAGGAAAACGCTCAGGGCTTCACCAGGGATCGGGTGCATTCCTTTCTCCCTCTAACAGAGGTTATCAGTAACCGGGCTAGTCGCTGGGAATCAAGAGTAAGCCAAACAGGCGTGATCTCTTCTTCCTCACGGACCACGGGGTAAACTTACCTACCTGAAACTGGATGGGAAAGGCGATGACGGCCATAAGCGAGAGGTGCGTGGTGTCACGTGAGCTACGGTAGGGGGACGTGATGAGCTGAGTAGGTAAGGGGACGCTTTCTTGACCAAGTGACACCTGAGAAGAGATGAGAAGGGTGAGGCGGCATCGGTCAGCTGCAAACTAAACAGAGGGACACTGCCTGCAGAGGGGCAGCACGGGCAATGCGCCGTTGTAAGTATGCAGGCCTGAGAGGAGGCCACTGTGGGCAGGATGACTGAGAATGGAAGGAAGGAGCTGCAAGACGAGGCCGCAGAGATCACGCTCCACCCTGCCCAGGCGATGCCCTGCCCTGCGGACTAGCACACCCAGAGAGAGAGTACCGGTGCACAGCCAGCTGAGAAGCCTGCTCGAGAATACAAGGCAAGGCTGCTTCTTTCACCAAGAAAGTCTTGCCTGGTAAACTAAACGGCGTATCGATGGAGCGGACACGTGATTTTACATTCTGAAGCAGGCGCCCCGCCTTACGGAACGGCGACGGTTCTCAGGGGGGCCGGGCAGGAGCCGCTCCGCGCATCTGTCCCAGGGACCCACCCGCCTGCAGGACCTCCGGCCGCCTCGCAGGAAGCTACGACGCCCAGTCCCGTGGCTACCTGTGCAGCGAGGTGTACTCCGCGGACGCGTGCCACACACACTTCAAGTGGGAGGGCGGCCTGAGTGGCAAGGCGAGAGGCCGGCCTGCCGCGCGTACCAAGAAGGCGCTCTTCGGCCTGGGCCTAGGTGCTTGCGCCGCCCCCCTGGGCCTACCGGGCTCTGAGGGCCCTGCCCTGGACCCCCTGCCCCCCTGCCCTTGGTTCAGTCACAGCAGAGGTGGCCACACCCACACCCTCTGTGACCTCGGCGTTCCACCCTCCTGCAGCCCCGCCCGCCCCCCCTCCGCCGTTTGCCCTGGGCTACGGAAGCTGCATCCTGGGGCCAGGGGGTTCCCAGGAGGCCAAGGGAAGACACGATGGCCTTAAATGAGTCGCAGAGGCCTTACGTGGGCTTGTGTGGTTGGGTTCACCTCTTACGTTCCACGGAACTCTGCAAGAAGACAGGGACCTGCAGCCTCACAGTTGGGCTCCACGGTAAGGTGTGCGGGACAGACCTCAAACTGACCCACGGCATGGAGCGACACCCGCCATCGAGAGGTCTACAAGAGAGCCGCTGCAGCTAGCCCACAGGTCCCAGAAAACTAGATGCCTCTTTATGTAAGTGAGTTTTGGGGAGATTTGTTGCAAAGCATTATCGCAGCAAGAGCTGACTAATACAACGTTCTCCAAATCACTGCCATGTCCACGGCTGCCACCGTGCCTACGTGTAAGGCAACTGTGTCCTCGAACTTTGAGAACTCCTGAATTCTCGGTGCCTCTCCAACACAATGTACGTGGCTAAGGTGTCCCCAGATAACTTCACTAACGTACCACCGAGACCGCCCTAAGCTTTTATTGAACGTAATGCAACGCTCTTTCTATTCGTTCTCTGTTTCTACGTGGGTAAAATGCTTTCCGTCAGTCTAAAAGGATGGAAAATCGGCACAAAACACTCTGTGGATAGTTGTTTTTCACAAAGGAAAATCACAAACGAAACAGGCATTTCGCCGGGTGCAGAGCACTAACGCCCCCTAGTGCCTCTCAACGCCAAGTGGACAGAGGCACTTCATTAAATATCGAATCCCAGCTCTCTCCGCTTGAGAGGGAGAGCAAGCCATTCTCAGGTGGAGGAGGGCTGTTTTCAGCAGCTATCTGCAACGTTCTGTGGACCTGGCCACTGTGTAGCTACAAAGAAACCTTTTCTCTGAGGAAACTAACTAAAGAAACTTGAAAGTGGAGGAAGAGAGAAAGAATGAGACAACACCCTCATCTCGGTGACTCATCCACTTATTCGTTCACTTACCAAATCAAATATCCACTACGCGTAGAGAGTCCTGGGCTGAAAACCCGCACAGAACACGGAGACGTACCCCCATTCGCAGGGAGGTTAGGTACCAGAGAGGGAGACAAGATGTAGATTACCTTACGGCAGTTCCGCACATGTCCTGTTAAAGTGTTTGCAGCTTCAGGGGAGAGAAGGGATCCAGAAATCGCTTGGATTCTCAGTGAAGTCTTCCCAGAGAAGGAGGTGCAAAATAGGCGGACTGGAAGAAACAAAAAAATTAACCTCGTGGGTAGATATGAAACGGAGCAGAGGTTCACAGATACTTAGACCCCGTTCTTTCTTGAAACGTCTGGAAAGTGAAACTGAAGCCAAATTACGGAGGGCCTTGAGTGTCAGTCTTCGGAGCTTGGCCGTACGGGGTTGACAGCGGGTGCCACGGACGGCTCGGACGAGGGCAAGGGCATAACCCAAGAGCCCTGGGAGGTGTAGGAGAGGTCGCAGCGAGGGAGATAGAAAGGCATGCGATTCTCCGAAGCAGTCACCGTAACCCAGGTGTAAACTCATAAACGGTAGACGCCGAGTAAGGGCGACACAGATGGCAGGGAGCAGTACGAGGGACACTAGAAAGGAAAACGCTCAGGGCTTCACCAGGGATCGGGTGCATTCCTTTCTCCCTCTAACAGAGGTTATCAGTAACCGGGCTAGTCGCTGGGAATCAAGAGTAAGCCAAAGAGGCGTGATCTCTTCTTCCTCACGGACCACGGGGTAAACTTACCTACCTGAAACTGGATGGGAAAGGCGATGACGGCCATAAGAGAGAGGTGCGTGGTGTCACGTGAGCTACGGTAGGGGGACGTGATGAGCTGAGTAGGTAAGGGGACGCTTTCTTGACCAAGTGACACCTGAGAAGAGATGAGAAGGGTGAGGCGGCATCGGTCAGCTGCAAACTAAACAGAGGGACACTGCCTGCAGAGGGGCAGCACGGGCCATGCGCCGTTGTAAGTATGCAGGCCTGAGAGGAGGCCACTGTGGGCAGGATGACTGAGAATGGAAGGAAGGAGCTGCAAGACGAGGCCGCAGAGATCACGCTCCACCCTGCCCAGGCGATGCCCTGCCCTGCGGACTAGCACACCCAGAGAGAGAGTACCGGTGCACAGCCAGCTGAGAAGCCTGCTCGAGAATGCAAGGCAAGGCTGCTTCTTTCACCAAGAAAGTCTTGCCTGGTAAACTAAACGGCGTATCGATGGAGCGGACACGTGATTTTACATTCTGAAGCAGGCGTCCCGCCTTACGGAACGGCGACGGTTCTCAGGGGGGCCGGGCAGGAGCCGCTCCGCGCGTCTGTCCCAGGGACCCACCCACCTGCAGGACCTCCGGCCGCCTCGCAGGAAGCTACGACGCCCAGTCCCGTGGCTACCTGTGCAGCGAGGTGTACTCCGCGGACGCGTGCCACACACACTTCAAGTGGGAGGGCGGCCTGAGTGGCAAGGCGAGAGGCCGGCCTGCCGCGCGTACCAAGAAGGCGCTCTTCGGCCTGGGCCTAGGTGCTTGCGCCGCCCCCCTGGGCCTACCGGGCTCTGAGGGCCCTGCCCTGGACCCCCTGCCCCCCTGCCCTTGGTTCAGTCACAGCAGAGGTGGCCACACCCACACCCTCTGTGACCTCGGCGTTCCACCCTCCTGCAGCCCCGCCCGCCCCCCCTCCGCCGGTTGCCCTGGGCTACGGAAGCTGCATCCTGGGGCCAGGGGTTTCCCAGGAGGCCAAGGGAAGACACGATGGCCTTAAATGAGTCGCAGAGGCCTTACGTGGGCTTGTGTGGTTGGGTTCACCTCTTACGTTTCACCGAACTCTGCGAGAAGACAGGGACCTGCAGCCTCACAGTTGGGCTCCACGGTAAGGTGTGCGGGAGAGACCTCAAACTGACCCACGGCATGGAGCGACACCCGCCATCGAGAGGTCTACAAGAGAGCCGCTGCAGCTAGCCCACAGGTCCCAGAAAACTAGATGCCTCTTTATGTAAGTGAGTTTTGGGGAGATTTGTTGCAAAGCATTATCGCAGCAAGAGCTGACTAATACAACGTTCTCCAAATCACTGCCATGTCCACGGCTGCCACCGTGCCTACGTGTAAGGCAACTGTGTCCTCGAACTTTGAGAACTCCTGAATTCTCGGTGCCTCTCCAACACAATGTACGTGGCTAAGGTGTCCCCAGATAACTTCACTAACGTACCACCGAGACCGCCCTAAGCTTTTATTGAATGTAATGCAACGCTCTTTCTATTCGTTCTCTGTTTCTACGTGGGTAAAATGCTTTCCGTCAGTCTAAAAGGATGGAAAATCGGCACAAAACACTCTGTGGATAGTTGTTTTTCACAAAGGAAAATCACAAACGAAACAGGCATTTCGCCGGGTGCAGAGCACTAACGCCCCCTAGTGCCTCTCAATGCCAAGTGGACAGAGGCACTTCATTAAATATCGAATCCCAGCTCTCTCCGCTTGAGAGGGAGAGCAAGCCATTCTCAGGTGGAGGAGGGCTGTTTTCAGCAGCTATCTGCAACGTTCTGTGGACCTGGCCACTGTGTAGCTACAAAGAAACCTTTTGTCTGAGGAAACTAACTAAAGAAACTTGAAAGTGGAGGAAGAGAGAAAGAATGAGACAACACCCTCATCTCGGTGACTCATCCACTTATTCGTTCACTTACCAAATCAAATATCCACTACGCGTAGAGAGTCCTGGGCTGAAAACCCGCACAGAACACGGAGACGTACCCCCATTCGCAGGGAGGTTAGGTACCAGAGAGGGAGACAAGATGTAGATTACCTTACGGCAGTTCCGCACATGTCCTGTTAAAGTGTTTGCAGCTCCAGGGGAGAGAAGGGATCCAGAAATCGCTTGGATTCTCAGTGAAGTCTTCCCAGAGAAGGAGGTGCAAAATAGGCGGACTGGAAGAAACAAAAAAATTAACCTCGTGGGTAGATATGAAACGGAGCAGAGGTTCACAGATACTTAGACCCCGTTCTTTCTTGAAACGTCTGGAAAGTGAAACTGAAGCCAAATTACGGAGGGCCTTGAGTGTCAGTCTTCGGAGCTTGGCCGTACGGGGTTGACAGCGGGTGCCACGGACGGCTCGGACGAGGGCAAGGGCATAACCCAAGAGCCCTGGGAGGTGTAGGAGAGGTCGCAGCGAGGGAGATAGAAAGGCATGCGATTCTCCGAAGCAGTCACCGTAACCCAGGTGTAAACTCATAAACGGTAGACGCCGAGTAAGGGCGACACAGATGGCAGGGAGGAGTACGAGGGACACTAGAAAGGAAAACGCTCAGGGCTTCACCAGGGATCGGGTGCATTCCTTTCTCCCTCTAACAGAGGTTATCAGTAACCGGGCTAATCGCTGGGAATCAAGAGTAAGCCAAACAGGCGTGATCTCTTCTTCCTCACGGACCACCACGGGGTAAACTTACCTACCTGAAACTGGATGGGAAAGGCGATGACGGCCATAAGCGAGAGGTGCGTGGTGTCACGTGAGCTACGGTAGGGCGACGTGATGAGCTGAGTAGGTAAGGGGACGCTTTCTTGACCAAGTGACACCTGAGAAGAGATGAGAAGGGTGAGGCGGCATCGGTCAGCTGCAAACTAAACAGAGGGACACTGCCTGCAGAGGGGCAGCACGGGCCATGCGCCGTTGTAAGTATGCAGGCCTGAGAGGAGGCCACTGTGGGCAGGATGACTGAGAATGGAAGGAAGGAGCTGCAAGACGAGGCCGCAGAGATCACGCTCCACTCTGCCCAGGCGATGCCCTGCCCTGCGGACTAGCACACCCAGAGAGAGAGTACCGGTGCACAGCCAGCTGAGAAGCCTGCTCGAGGATGCAAGGCAAGGCTGCTTCTTTCACCAAGAAAGTCTTGCCTGGTAAACTAAACGGCGTATCGATGGAGCGGACACGTGATTTTACATTCTGAAGCAGGCGCCCCGCCTTACGGAACGGCGACGGTTCTCAGGGGGGCCGGGCAGGAGCCGCTCCGCGCGTCTGTCCCAGGGACCCACCCGCCTGCGGGACCTCCGGCCGCCTCGCAGGAAGCTACGACGCCCAGCCCCGTGGCTACCTGTGCAGCGAGGTGTACTCCGCGGACGCGTGCCACACACACTTCAAGTGGGAGGGCGGCCTGAGTGGCAAGGCGAGAGGCCGGCCTGCCGCGCGTACCAAGAAGGCGCTCTTCGGCCTGGGCCTAGGTGCTTGCGCCGCCCCCCTGGGCCTACCGGGCTCTGAGGGCCCTGCCCTGGACCCCCTGCCCCCCTGCCCTTGGTTCAGTCACAGCAGAGGTGGCCACACCCACACCCTCTGTGACCTCGGCGTTCCACCCTCCTGCAGCCCCGCCCGCCCCCCCTCCGCCGGTTGCCCTGGGCTACGGAAGCTGCATCCTGGGGCCAGGGGGTTCCCAGGAGGCCAAGGGAAGACACGATGGCCTTAAGTGAGTCGCAGAGGCCTTACGTGGGCTTGTGTGGTTGGGTTCACCTCTTACGTTTCACCGAACTCTGCGAGAAGACAGGGACCTGCAGCCTCACAGTTGGGCTCCACGGTAAGGTGTGCGGGACAGACCTCAAACTGACCCACGGCATGGAGCGACACCCGCCATCGAGAGGTCTACAAGAGAGCCGCTGCAGCTAGCCCACAGGTCCCAGAAAACTAGATGCCTCTTTATGTAAGTGAGTTTTGGGGAGATTTGTTGCAAAGCATTATCGCAGCAAGAGCTGACTAATACAACGTTCTCCAAATCACTGCCATGTCCACGGCTGCCACCGTGCCTACGTGTAAGGCAACTGTGTCCTCGAACTTTGAGAACTCCTGAATTCTCGGTGCCTCTCCAACACAATGTACGTGGCTAAGGTGTCCCCAGATAACTTCACTAACGTACCACCGAGACCGCCCTAAGCTTTTATTGAACGTAATGCAACGCTCTTTCTATTCGTTCTCTGTTTCTACGTGGGTAAAATGCTTTCCGTCAGTCTAAAAGGATGGAAAATCGGCACAAAACACTCTGTGGATAGTTGTTTTTCACAAAGGAAAATCACAAACGAAACAGGCATTTCGCCGGGTGCAGAGCACTAACGCCCCCTAGTGCCTCTCAATGCCAAGTGGACAGAGGCACTTCATTAAATATCCAATCCCAGCTCTCTCCGCTTGAGAGGGAGAGCAAGCCATTCTCAGGTGGAGGAGGGCTGTTTTCAGCAGCTATCTGCAACGTTCTGTGGACCTGGCCACTGTGTAGCTACAAAGAAACCTTTTGTCTGAGGAAACTAACTAAAGAAACTTGAAAGTGGAGGAAGAGAGAAAGAATGAGACAACACCCTCATCTCGGTGACTCATCCACTTATTCGTTCACTTACCAAATCAAATATCCACTACGCGTAGAGAGTCCTGGGCTGAAAACCCGCACAGAACACGGAGACGTACCCCCATTCGCAGGGAGGTTAGGTACCAGAGAGGGAGACAAGATGTAGATTACCTTACGGCAGTTCCGCACATGTCCTGTTAAAGTGTTTGCAGCTCCAGGGGAGAGAAGGGATCCAGAAATCGCTTGGATTCTCAGTGAAGTCTTCCCAGAGAAGGAGGTGCAAAATAGGCGGACTGGAAGAAACAAAAAAATTAACCTCGTGGGTAGATATGAAACGGAGCAGAGGTTCACAGATACTTAGACCCCGTTCTTTCTTGACACGTCTGGAAAGTGAAACTGAAGCCAAATTACGGAGGGCCTTGAGTGTCAGTCTTCGGAGCTTGGCCGTACGGGGTTGACGGCGGGTGCCACGGACGGCTCGGACGAGGGCAAGGGCATAACCCAAGAGCCCTGGGAGGTGTAGGAGAGGTCGCAGCGAGGGAGATAGAAAGGCATGCGATTCTCCGAAGCAGTCACCGTAACCCAGGTGTAAACTCATAAACGGTAGACGCCGAGTAAGGGCGACACAGATGGCAGGGAGGAGTACGAGGGACACTAGAAAGGAAAACGCTCAGGGCTTCACCAGGGATCGGGTGCATTCCTTTCTCCTTCTAACAGAGGTTATCAGTAACTGGGCTAGTCGCTGGGAATCAAGAGTAAGCCAAACAGGCGTGATCTCTTCTTCCTCACGGACCACCACGGGGTAAACTTACCTACCTGAAACTGGATGGGAAAGGCGATGACGGCCATAAGCGAGAGGTGCGTGGTGTCACGTGAGCTACGGTAGGGGGACGTGATGAGCTGAGTAGGTAAGGGGACGCTTTCTTGACCAAGTGACACCTGAGAAGAGATGAGAAGGGTGAGGCGGCATCGGTCAGCTGCAAACTAAACAGAGGGACACTGCCTGCAGAGGGGCAGCACGGGCAATGCGCCGTTGTAAGTATGCAGGCCTGAGAGGAGGCCACTGTGGGCAGGATGACTGAGAATGGAAGGAAGGAGCTGCAAGACGAGGCCGCAGAGATCACGCTCCACCCTGCCCAGGCGATGCCCTGCCCTGCGGACTAGCACACCCAGAGAGAGAGTACCGGTGCACAGCCAGCTGAGAAGCCTGCTCGAGGATGCAAGGCAAGGCTGCTTCTTTCACCAAGAAAGTCTTGCCTGGTAAACTAAACGGCGTATCGATGGAGCGGACACGTGATTTTACATTCTGAAGCAGGCGCCCCGCCTTACGGAACGGCGACGGTTCTCAGGGGGGCCGGGCAGGAGCCGCTCCGCGCGTCTGTCCCAGGGACCCACCCGCCTGCGGGACCTCCGGCCGCCTCGCAGGAAGCTACGACGCCCAGCCCCGTGGCTACCTGTGCAGCGAGGTGTACTCCGCGGACGCGTGCCACACACACTTCAAGTGGGAGGGCGGCCTGAGTGGCAAGGCGAGAGGCCGGCCTGCCGCGCGTACCAAGAAGGCGCTCTTCGGCCTGGGCCTAGGTGCTTGCGCCGCCCCCCTGGGCCTACCGGGCTCTGAGGGCCCTGCCCTGGACCCCCTGCCCCCCTGCCCTTGGTTCAGTCACAGCAGAGGTGGCCACACCCACACCCTCTGTGACCTCGGCGTTCCACCCTCCTGCAGCCCCGCCCGCCCCCCCTCCGCCGGTTGCCCTGGGCTACGGAAGCTGCATCCTGGGGCCAGGGGGTTCCCAGGAGGCCAAGGGAAGACACGATGGCCTTAAGTGAGTCGCAGAGGCCTTACGTGGGCTTGTGTGGTTGGGTTCACCTCTTACGTTTCACCGAACTCTGCGAGAAGACAGGGACCTGCAGCCTCACAGTTGGGCTCCACGGTAAGGTGTGCGGGAGAGACCTCAAACTGACCCACGGCATGGAGCGACACCCGCCATCGAGAGGTCTACAAGAGAGCCGCTGCAGCTAGCCCACAGGTCCCAGAAAACTAGATGCCTCTTTATGTAAGTGAGTTTTGGGGAGATTTGTTGCAAAGCATTATCGCAGCAAGAGCTGACTAATACAACGTTCTCCAAATCACTGCCATGTCCACGGCTGCCACCGTGCCTACGTGTAAGGCAACTGTGTCCTCGAACTTTGAGAACTCCTGAATTCTCGGTGCCTCTCCAACACAATGTACGTGGCTAAGGTGTCCCCAGATAACTTCACTAACGTACCACCGAGACCGCCCTAAGCTTTTATTGAATGTAATGCAACGCTCTTTCTATTCGTTCTCTGTTTCTACGTGGGTAAAATGCTTTCCGTCAGTCTAAAAGGATGGAAAATCGGCACAAAACACTCTGTGGATAGTTGTTTTTCACAAAGGAAAATCACAAACGAAACAGGCATTTCGCCGGGTGCAGAGCACTAACGCCCCCTAGTGCCTCTCAATGCCAAGTGGACAGAGGCACTTCATTAAATATCGAATCCCAGCTCTCTCCGCTTGAGAGGGAGAGCAAGCCATTCTCAGGTGGAGGAGGGCTGTTTTCAGCAGCTATCTGCAACGTTCTGTGGACCTGGCCACTGTGTAGCTACAAAGAAACCTTTTGTCTGAGGAAACTAACTAAAGAAACTTGAAAGTGGAGGAAGAGAGAAAGAATGAGACAACACCCTCATCTCGGTGACTCATCCACTTATTCGTTCACTTACCAAATCAAATATCCACTACGCGTAGAGAGTCCTGGGCTGAAAACCCGCACAGAACACGGAGACGTACCCCCATTCGCAGGGAGGTTAGGTACCAGAGAGGGAGACAAGATGTAGATTACCTTACGGCAGTTCCGCACATGTCCTGTTAAAGTGTTTGCAGCTCCAGGGGAGAGAAGGGATCCAGAAATCGCTTGGATTCTCAGTGAAGTCTTCCCAGAGAAGGAGGTGCAAAATAGGCGGACTGGAAGAAACAAAAAAATTAACCTCGTGGGTAGATATGAAACGGAGCAGAGGTTCACAGATACTTAGACCCCGTTCTTTCTTGAAACGTCTGGAAAGTGAAACT
This sequence comes from Stenella coeruleoalba, assembly GCF_951394435.1. Classification (NCBI taxonomy): domain Eukaryota; kingdom Metazoa; phylum Chordata; class Mammalia; order Artiodactyla; family Delphinidae; genus Stenella; species Stenella coeruleoalba. The sequence goes on from NC_137169.1 coordinate 155,674,012, forward strand.
GAAGCCAAATTACGGAGGGCCTTGAGTGTCAGTCTTCGGAGCTTGGCCGTACGGGGTTGACAGCGGGTGCCACGGACGGCTCGGACGAGGGCAAGGGCATAACCCAAGAGCCCTGGGAGGTGTAGGAGAGGTCGCAGCGAGGGAGATAGAAAGGCATGCGATTCTCCGAAGCAGTCACCGTAACCCAGGTGTAAACTCATAAACGGTAGACGCCGAGTAAGGGCGACACAGATGGCAGGGAGGAGTACGAGGGACACTAGAAAGGAAAACGCTCAGGGCTTCACCAGGGATCGGGTGCATTCCTTTCTCCCTCTAACAGAGGTTATCAGTAACCGGGCTAGTCGCTGGGAATCAAGAGTAAGCCAAACAGGCGTGATCTCTTCTTCCTCACGGACCACCACGGGGTAAACTTACCTACCTGAAACTGGATGGGAAAGGCGATGACGGCCATAAGCGAGAGGTGCGTGGTGTCACGTGAGCTACGGTAGGGGGACGTGATGAGCTGAGTAGGTAAGGGGACGCTTTCTTGACCAAGTGACACCTGAGAAGAGATGAGAAGGGTGAGGCGGCATCGGTCAGCTGCAAACTAAACAGAGGGACACTGCCTGCAGAGGGGCAGCACGGGCAATGCGCCGTTGTAAGTATGCAGGCCTGAGAGGAGGCCACTGTGGGCAGGATGACTGAGAATGGAAGGAAGGAGCTGCAAGACGAGGCCGCAGAGATCACGCTCCACTCTGCCCAGGCGATGCCCTGCCCTGCGGACTAGCACACCCAGAGAGAGAGTACCGGTGCACAGCCAGCTGAGAAGCCTGCTCGAGGATGCAAGGCAAGGCTGCTTCTTTCACCAAGAAAGTCTTGCCTGGTAAACTAAACGGCGTATCGATGGAGCGGACACGTGATTTTACATTCTGAAGCAGGCGCCCCGCCTTACGGAACGGCGACGGTTCTCAGGGGGGCCGGGCAGGAGCCGCTCCGCGCGTCTGTCCCAGGGACCCACCCGCCTGCGGGACCTCCGGCCGCCTCGCAGGAAGCTACGACGCCCAGCCCCGTGGCTACCTGTGCAGCGAGGTGTACTCCGCGGACGCGTGCCACACACACTTCAAGTGGGAGGGCGGCCTGAGTGGCAAGGCGAGAGGCCGGCCTGCCGCGCGTACCAAGAAGGCGCTCTTCGGCCTGGGCCTAGGTGCTTGCGCCGCCCCCCTGGGCCTACCGGGCTCTGAGGGCCCTGCCCTGGACCCCCTGCCCCCCTGCCCTTGGTTCAGTCACAGCAGAGGTGGCCACACCCACACCCTCTGTGACCTCGGCGTTCCACCCTCCTGCAGCCCCGCCCGCCCCCCCTCCGCCGGTTGCCCTGGGCTACGGAAGCTGCATCCTGGGGCCAGGGGGTTCCCAGGAGGCCAAGGGAAGACACGATGGCCTTAAGTGAGTCGCAGAGGCCTTACGTGGGCTTGTGTGGTTGGGTTCACCTCTTACGTTTCACCGAACTCTGCGAGAAGACAGGGACCTGCAGCCTCACAGTTGGGCTCCACGGTAAGGTGTGCGGGACAGACCTCAAACTGACCCACGGCATGGAGCGACACCCGCCATCGAGAGGTCTACAAGAGAGCCGCTGCAGCTAGCCCACAGGTCCCAGAAAACTAGATGCCTCTTTATGTAAGTGAGTTTTGGGGAGATTTGTTGCAAAGCATTATCGCAGCAAGAGCTGACTAATACAACGTTCTCCAAATCACTGCCATGTCCACGGCTGCCACCGTGCCTACGTGTAAGGCAACTGTGTCCTCGAACTTTGAGAACTCCTGAATTCTCGGTGCCTCTCCAACACAATGTACGTGGCTAAGGTGTCCCCAGATAACTTCACTAACGTACCACCGAGACCGCCCTAAGCTTTTATTGAACGTAATGCAACGCTCTTTCTATTCGTTCTCTGTTTCTACGTGGGTAAAATGCTTTCCGTCAGTCTAAAAGGATGGAAAATCGGCACAAAACACTCTGTGGATAGTTGTTTTTCACAAAGGAAAATCACAAACGAAACAGGCATTTCGCCGGGTGCAGAGCACTAACGCCCCCTAGTGCCTCTCAATGCCAAGTGGACAGAGGCACTTCATTAAATATCCAATCCCAGCTCTCTCCGCTTGAGAGGGAGAGCAAGCCATTCTCAGGTGGAGGAGGGCTGTTTTCAGCAGCTATCTGCAACGTTCTGTGGACCTGGCCACTGTGTAGCTACAAAGAAACCTTTTGTCTGAGGAAACTAACTAAAGAAACTTGAAAGTGGAGGAAGAGAGAAAGAATGAGACAACACCCTCATCTCGGTGACTCATCCACTTATTCGTTCACTTACCAAATCAAATATCCACTACGCGTAGAGAGTCCTGGGCTGAAAACCCGCACAGAACACGGAGACGTACCCCCATTCGCAGGGAGGTTAGGTACCAGAGAGGGAGACAAGATGTAGATTACCTTACGGCAGTTCCGCACATGTCCTGTTAAAGTGTTTGCAGCTCCAGGGGAGAGAAGGGATCCAGAAATCGCTTGGATTCTCAGTGAAGTCTTCCCAGAGAAGGAGGTGCAAAATAGGCGGACTGGAAGAAACAAAAAAATTAACCTCGTGGGTAGATATGAAACGGAGCAGAGGTTCACAGATACTTAGACCCCGTTCTTTCTTGACACGTCTGGAAAGTGAAACTGAAGCCAAATTACGGAGGGCCTTGAGTGTCAGTCTTCGGAGCTTGGCCGTACGGGGTTGACGGCGGGTGCCACGGACGGCTCGGACAAGGGCAAGGGCATAACCCAAGAGCCCTGGGAGGTGTAGGAGAGGTCGCAGCGAGGGAGATAGAAAGGCATGCGATTCTCCGAAGCAGTCACCGTAACCCAGGTGTAAACTCATAAACGGTAGACGCCGAGTAAGGGCGACACAGATGGCAGGGAGGAGTACGAGGGACACTAGAAAGGAAAACGCTCAGGGCTTCACCAGGGATCGGGTGCATTCCTTTCTCCTTCTAACAGAGGTTATCAGTAACCGGGCTAGTCGCTGGGAATCAAGAGTAAGCCAAACAGGCGTGATCTCTTCTTCCTCACGGACCACCACGGGGTAAACTTACCTACCTGAAACTGGATGGGAAAGGCGATGACGGCCATAAGCGAGAGGTGCGTGGTGTCACGTGAGCTACGGTAGGGGGACGTGATGAGCTGAGTAGGTAAGGGGACGCTTTCTTGACCAAGTGACACCTGAGAAGAGATGAGAAGGGTGAGGCGGCATCGGTCAGCTGCAAACTAAACAGAGGGACACTGCCTGCAGAGGGGCAGCACGGGCAATGCGCCGTTGTAAGTATGCAGGCCTGAGAGGAGGCCACTGTGGGCAGGATGACTGAGAATGGAAGGAAGGAGCTGCAAGACGAGGCCGCAGAGATCACGCTCCACCCTGCCCAGGCGATGCCCTGCCCTGCGGACTAGCACACCCAGAGAGAGAGTACCGGTGCACAGCCAGCTGAGAAGCCTGCTCGAGGATGCAAGGCAAGGCTGCTTCTTTCACCAAGAAAGTCTTGCCTGGTAAACTAAACGGCGTATCGATGGAGCGGACACGTGATTTTACATTCTGAAGCAGGCGCCCCGCCTTACGGAACGGCGACGGTTCTCAGGGGGGCCGGGCAGGAGCCGCTCCGCGCGTCTGTCCCAGGGACCCACCCGCCTGCGGGACCTCCGGCCGCCTCGCAGGAAGCTACGACGCCCAGCCCCGTGGCTACCTGTGCAGCGAGGTGTACTCCGCGGACGCGTGCCACACACACTTCAAGTGGGAGGGCGGCCTGAGTGGCAAGGCGAGAGGCCGGCCTGCCGCGCGTACCAAGAAGGCGCTCTTCGGCCTGGGCCTAGGTGCTTGCGCCGCCCCCCTGGGCCTACCGGGCTCTGAGGGCCCTGCCCTGGACCCCCTGCCCCCCTGCCCTTGGTTCAGTCACAGCAGAGGTGGCCACACCCACACCCTCTGTGACCTCGGCGTTCCACCCTCCTGCAGCCCCGCCCGCCCCCCCTCCGCCGGTTGCCCTGGGCTACGGAAGCTGCATCCTGGGGCCAGGGGGTTCCCAGGAGGCCAAGGGAAGACACGATGGCCTTAAGTGAGTCGCAGAGGCCTTACGTGGGCTTGTGTGGTTGGGTTCACCTCTTACGTTTCACCGAACTCTGCGAGAAGACAGGGACCTGCAGCCTCACAGTTGGGCTCCACGGTAAGGTGTGCGGGACAGACCTCAAACTGACCCACGGCATGGAGCGACACCCGCCATCGAGAGGTCTACAAGAGAGCCGCTGCAGCTAGCCCACAGGTCCCAGAAAACTAGATGCCTCTTTATGTAAGTGAGTTTTGGGGAGATTTGTTGCAAAGCATTATCGCAGCAAGAGCTGACTAATACAACGTTCTCCAAATCACTGCCATGTCCACGGCTGCCACCGTGCCTACGTGTAAGGCAACTGTGTCCTCGAACTTTGAGAACTCCTGAATTCTCGGTGCCTCTCCAACACAATGTACGTGGCTAAGGTGTCCCCAGATAACCTCACTAACGTACCACCGAGACCGCCCTAAGCTTTTATTGAACGTAATGCAACGCTCTTTCTATTCGTTCTCTGTTTCTACGTGGGTAAAATGCTTTCCGTCCGTCTAAAAGGATGGAAAATCGGCACAAAACACTCTGTGGATAGTTGTTTTTCACAAAGGAAAATCACAAACGAAACAGGCATTTCGCCGGGTGCAGAGCACTAACGCCCCCTAGTGCCTCTCAATGCCAAGTGGACAGAGGCACTTCATTAAATATCGAATCCCAGCTCTCTCCGCTTGAGAGGGAGAGCAAGCCATTCTCAGGTGGAGGAGGGCTGTTTTCAGCAGCTATCTGCAACGTTCTGTGGACCTGGCCACTGTGTAGCTACAAAGAAACCTTTTGTCTGAGGAAACTAACTAAAGAAACTTGAAAGTGGAGGAAGAGAGAAAGAATGAGACAACACCCTCATCTCGGTGACTCATCCACTTATTCGTTCACTTACCAAATCAAATATCCACTACGCGTAGAGAGTCCTGGGCTGAAAACCCGCACAGAACACGGAGACGTACCCCCATTCGCAGGGAGGTTAGGTACCAGAGAGGGAGACAAGATGTAGATTACCTTACGGCAGTTCCGCACATGTCCTGTTAAAGTGTTTGCAGCTCCAGGGGAGAGAAGGGATCCAGAAATCGCTTGGATTCTCAGTGAAGTCTTCCCAGAGAAGGAGGTGCAAAATAGGCGGACTGGAAGAAACAAAAAAATTAACCTCGTGGGTAGATATGAAACGGAGCAGAGGTTCACAGATACTTAGACCCCGTTCTTTCTTGAAACGTCTGGAAAGTGAAACTGAAGCCAAATTACGGAGGGCCTTGAGTGTCAGTCTTCGGAGCTTGGCCGTACGGGGTTGACAGCGGGTGCCACGGACGGCTCGGACGAGGGCAAGGGCATAACCCAAGAGCCCTGGGAGGTGTAGGAGAGGTCGCAGCGAGGGAGATAGAAAGGCATGCGATTCTCCGAAGCAGTCACCGTAACCCAGGTGTAAACTCATAAACGGTAGACGCCGAGTAAGGGCGACACAGATGGCAGGGAGGAGTACGAGGGACACTAGAAAGGAAAACGCTCAGGGCTTCACCAGGGATCGGGTGCATTCCTTTCTCCCTCTAACAGAGGTTATCAGTAACCGGGCTAGTCGCTGGGAATCAAGAGTAAGCCAAACAGGCGTGATCTCTTCTTCCTCACGGACCACCACGGGGTAAACTTACCTACCTGAAACTGGATGGGAAAGGCGATGACGGCCATAAGCGAGAGGTGCGTGGTGTCACGTGAGCTACGGTAGGGGGACGTGATGAGCTGAGTAGGTAAGGGGACGCTTTCTTGACCAAGTGACACCTGAGAAGAGATGAGAAGGGTGAGGCGGCATCGGTCAGCTGCAAACTAAACAGAGGGACACTGCCTGCAGAGGGGCAGCACGGGCAATGCGCCATTGTAAGTATGCAGGCCTGAGAGGAGGCCACTGTGGGCAGGATGACTGAGAATGGAAGGAAGGAGCTGCAAGACGAGGCCGCAGAGATCACGCTCCACCCTGCCCAGGCGATGCCCTGCCCTGCGGACTAGCACACCCAGAGAGAGAGTACCGGTGCACAGCCAGCTGAGAAGCCTGCTCGAGGATGCAAGGCAAGGCTGCTTCTTTCACCAAGAAAGTCTTGCCTGGTAAACTAAACGGCGTATCGATGGAGTGGACATGTGATTTTACATTCTGAAGCAGGCGCCCCGCCTTACGGAACGGCGACGGTTCTCAGGGGGGCCGGGCAGGAGCCGCTCCGCGCGTCTGTCCCAGGGACCCACCCGCCTGCGGGACCTCCGGCCGCCTCGCAGGAAGCTACGACGCCCAGCCCCGTGGCTACCTGTGCAGCGAGGTGTACTCCGCGGACGCGTGCCACACACACTTCAAGTGGGAGGGCGGCCTGAGTGGCAAGGCGAGAGGCCGGCCTGCCGCGCGTACCAAGAAGGCGCTCTTCGGCCTGGGCCTAGGTGCTTGCGCCGCCCCCCTGGGCCTACCGGGCTCTGAGGGCCCTGCCCTGGACCCCCTGCCCCCCTGCCCTTGGTTCAGTCACAGCAGAGGTGGCCACACCCACACCCTCTGTGACCTCGGCGTTCCACCCTCCTGCAGCCCCGCCCGCCCCCCCTCCGCTGGTTGCCCTGGGCTACGGAAGCTGCATCCTGGGGCCAGGGGGTTCCCAGGAGGCCAAGGGAAGACACGATGGCCTTAAGTGAGTCGCAGAGGCCTTACGTGGGCTTGTGTGGTTGGGTTCACCTCTTACGTTTCACCGAACTCTGCGAGAAGACAGGGACCTGCAGCCTCACAGTTGGGCTCCACGGTAAGGTGTGCGGGACAGACCTCAAACTGACCCACGGCATGGAGCGACACCCGCCATCGAGAGGTCTACAAGAGAGCCGCTGCAGCTAGCCCACAGGTCCCAGAAAACTAGATGCCTCTTTATGTAAGTGAGTTTTGGGGAGATTTGTTGCAAAGCATTATCGCAGCAAGAGCTGACTAATACAACGTTCTCCAAATCACTGCCATGTCCACGGCTGCCACCGTGCCTACGTGTAAGGCAACTGTGTCCTCGAACTTTGAGAACTCCTGAATTCTCGGTGCCTCTCCAACACAATGTACGTGGCTAAGGTGTCCCCAGATAACCTCACTAACGTACCACCGAGACCGCCCTAAGCTTTTATTGAACGTAATGCAACGCTCTTTCTATTCGTTCTCTGTTTCTACGTGGGTAAAATGCTTTCCGTCAGTCTAAAAGGATGGAAAATCGGCACAAAACACTCTGTGGATAGTTGTTTTTCACAAAGGAAAATCACAAACGAAACAGGCATTTCGCCGGGTGTAGAGCACTAACGCCCCCTAGTGCCTCTCAATGCCAAGTGGACAGAGGCACTTCATTAAATATCGAATCCCAGCTCTCTCCGCTTGAGAGGGAGAGCAAGCCATTCTCAGGTGGAGGAGGGCTGTTTTCAGCAGCTATCTGCAACGTTCTGTGGACCTGGCCACTGTGTAGCTACAAAGAAACCTTTTGTCTGAGGAAACTAACTAAAGAAACTTGAAAGTGGAGGAAGAGAGAAAGAATGAGACAACACCCTCATCTCGGTGACTCATCCACTTATTCGTTCACTTACCAAATCAAATATCCACTACGCGTAGAGAGTCCTGGGCTGAAAACCCGCACAGAACACGGAGACGTACCCCCATTCGCAGGGAGGTTAGATACCAGAGAGGGAGACAAGATGTAGATTACCTTACGGCAGTTCCGCACATGTCCTGTTAAAGTGTTTGCAGCTTCAGGGGAGAGAAGGGATCCAGAAATCGCTTGGACTCTCAGTGAAGTCTTCCCAGAGAAGGAGGTGCAAAATAGGCGGACTGGAAGAAACAAAAAAATTAACCTCGTGGGTAGATATGAAACGGAGCAGAGGTTCACAGATACTTAGACCCCGTTCTTTCTTGACACGTCTGGAAAGTGAAACTGAAGCCAAATTACGGAGGGCCTTGAGTGTCAGTCTTCGGAGCTTGGCCGTACGGGGTTGACAGCGGGTGCCATGGACGGCTCGGACGAGGGCAAGGGCATAACCCAAGAGCCCTGGGAGGTGTAGGAGAGGTCGCAGCGAGGGAGATAGAAAGGCATGCGATTCTCCGAAGCAGTCACCGTAACCCAGGTGTAAACTCATAAACGGTAGACGCCGAGTAAGGGCGACACAGATGGCAGGGAGGAGTACGAGGGACACTAGAAAGGAAAACGCTCAGGGCTTCACCAGGGATCGGGTGCATTCCTTTCTCCCTCTAACAGAGGTTATCAGTAACCGGGCTAGTCGCTGGGAATCAAGAGTAAGCCAAAGAGGCGTGATCTCTTCTTCCTCACGGACCACCACGGGGTAAACTTACCTACCTGAAACTGGATGGGAAAGGCGATGACGGCCATAAGCGAGAGGTGCGTGGTGTCACGTGAGCTACGGTAGGGGGACGTGATGAGCTGAGTAGGTAAGGGGACGCTTTCTTGACCAAGTGACACCTGAGAAGAGATGAGAAGGGTGAGGCGGCATCGGTCAGCTGCAAACTAAACAGAGGGACACTGCCTGCAGAGGGGCAGCACGGGCCATGCGCCATTGTAAGTATGCAGGCCTGAGAGGAGGCCACTGTGGGCAGGATGACTGAGAATGGAAGGAAGGAGCTGCAAGACGAGGCCGCAGAGATCACGCTCCACCCTGCCCAGGCGATGCCCTGCCCTGCGGACTAGCACACCCAGAGAGAGAGTACCGGTGCACAGCCAGCTGAGAAGCCTGCTCGAGGATGCAAGGCAAGGCTGCTTCTTTCACCAAGAAAGTCTTGCCTGGTAAACTAAACGGCGTATCGATGGAGCGGACACGTGATTGTACATTCTGAAGCAGGCGCCCCGCCTTACGGAACGGCGACGGTTCTCAGGGGGGCCGGGCAGGAGCCGCTCCGCGCGTCTGTCCCAGGGACCCACCCGCCTGCGGGACCTCCGGCCGCCTCGCAGGAAGCTACGACGCCCAGCCCCGTGGCTACCTGTGCAGCGAGGTGTACTCCGCGGACGCGTGCCACACACACTTCAAGTGGGAGGGCGGCCTGAGTGGCAAGGCGAGAGGCCGGCCTGCCGCGCGTACCAAGAAGGCGCTCTTCGGCCTGGGCCTAGGTGCTTGCGCCGCCCCCCTGGGCCTACCGGGCTCTGAGGGCCCTGCCCTGGACCCCCTGCCCCCCTGCCCTTGGTTCAGTCACAGCAGAGGTGGCCACACCCACACCCTCTGTGACCTCGGCGTTCCACCCTCCTGCAGCCCCGCCCGCCCCCCCTCCGCCGGTTGCCCTGGGCTACGGAAGCTGCATCCTGGGGCCAGGGGGTTCCCAGGAGGCCAAGGGAAGACACGATGGCCTTAAGTGAGTCGCAGAGGCCTTACGTGGGCTTGTGTGGTTGGGTTCACCTCTTACGTTTCACCGAACTCTGCGAGAAGACAGGGACCTGCAGCCTCACAGTTGGGCTCCACGGTAAGGTGTGCGGGACAGACCTCAAACTGACCCACGGCATGGAGCGACACCCGCCATCGAGAGGTCTACAAGAGAGCCGCTGCAGCTAGCCCACAGGTCCCAGAAAACTAGATGCCTCTTTATGTAAGTGAGTTTTGGGGAGATTTGTTGCAAAGCATTATCGCAGCAAGAGCTGACTAATACAACGTTCTCCAAATCACTGCCATGTCCACGGCTGCCACCGTGCCTACGTGTAAGGCAACTGTGTCCTCGAACTTTGAGAACTCCTGAATTCTCGGTGCCTCTCCAACACAATGTACGTGGCTAAGGTGTCCCCAGATAACCTCACTAACGTACCACCGAGACCGCCCTAAGCTTTTATTGAACGTAATGCAACGCTCTTTCTATTCGTTCTCTGTTTCTACGTGGGTAAAATGCTTTCCGTCAGTCTAAAAGGATGGAAAATCGGCACAAAACACTCCGTGGATAGTTGTTTTTCACAAAGGAAAATCACAAACGAAACAGGCATTTCGCCGGGTGCAGAGCACTAACGCCCCCTAGTGCCTCTCAATGCCAAGTGGACAGAGGCACTTCATTAAATATCGAATCCCAGCTCTCTCCGCTTGAGAGGGAGAGCAAGCCATTCTCAGGTGGAGGAGGGCTGTTTTCAGCAGCTATCTGCAACGTTCTGTGGACCTGGCCACTGTGTAGCTACAAGGAAACCTTTTGTCTGAGGAACCTAACTAAAGAAACTTGAAAGTGGAGGAAGAGAGAAAGAATGAGACAACACCCTCATCTCGGTGACTCATCCACTTATTCGTTCACTTACCAAATCAAATATCCACTACGCGTAGAGAGTCCTGGGCTGAAAACCCGCACAGAACACGGAGACGTACCCACATTCGCAGGGAGGTTAGGTACCAGAGAGGGAGACAAGATGTAGATTACCTTACGGCAGTTCCGCACATGTCCCGTTAAAGTGTTTGCAGCTCCAGGGGAGAGAAGGGATCCAGAAATCGCTTGGATTCTCAGTGAAGTCTTCCCAGAGAAGGAGGTGCAAAATAGGCGGACTGGAAGAAACAAAAAAATTAACCTCGTGGGTAGATATGAAACGGAGCAGAGGTTCACAGATACTTAGACCCCGTTCTTTCTTGACACGTCTGGAAAGTGAAACTGAAGCCAAATTACGGAGGGCCTTGAGTGTCAGTCTTCGGAGCTTGGCCGTACGGGGTTGACAGCGGGTGCCACGGACGGCTCGGACGAGGGCAAGGGCATAACCCAAGAGCCCTGGGAGGTGTAGGAGAGGTCGCAGCGAGGGAGATAGAAAGGCATGCGATTCTCCGAAGCAGTCACCGTAACCCAGGTGTAAACTCATAAACGGTAGACGCCGAGTAAGGGCGACACAGATGGCAGGGAGGAGTACGAGGGACACTAGAAAGGAAAACGCTCAGGGCTTCACCAGGGATCGGGTGCATTCCTTTCTCCCTCTAACAGAGGTTATCAGTAACCGGGCTAGTCGCTGGGAATCAAGAGTAAGCCAAACAGGCGTGATCTCTTCTTCCTCACGGACCACCACGGGGTAAACTTACCTACCTGAAACTGGATGGGAAAGGCGATGACGGCCATAAGCGAGAGGTGCGTGGTGTCACGTGAGCTACGGTAGGGGGACGTGATGAGCTGAGTAGGTAAGGGGACGCTTTCTTGACCAAGTGACACCTGAGAAGAGATGAGAAGGGTGAGGCGGCATCGGTCAGCTGCAAACTAAACAGAGGGACACTGCCTGCAGAGGGGCAGCACGGGCAATGCGCCGTTGTAAGTATGCAGGCCTGAGAGGAGGCCACTGTGGGCAGGATGACTGAGAATGGAAGGAAGGAGCTGCAAGATGAGGCCGCAGAGATCACGCTCCACCCTGCCCAGGCGATGCCCTGCCCCGCGGACTAGCACACCCAGAGAGAGAGTACCGGTGCACAGCCAGCTGAGAAGCCTGCTCGAGGATGCAAGGCAAGGCTGCTTCTTTCACCAAGAAAGTCTTGCCTGGTAAACTAAACGGCGTATCGATGGAGCGGACACGTGATTTTACATTCTGAAGCAGGCGCCCCGCCTTACGGAACGGCGACGGTTCTCAGGGGGGCCGGGCAGGAGCCGCTCCGCGCGTCTGTCCCAGGGACCCACCCGCCTGCGGGACCTCCGGCCGCCTCGCAGGAAGCTACGACGCCCAGCCCCGTGGCTACCTGTGCAGCGAGGTGTACTCCGCGGACGCGTGCCACACACACTTCAAGTGGGAGGGCGGCCTGAGTGGCAAGGCGAGAGGCCGGCCTGCCGCGCGTACCAAGAAGGCGCTCTTCGGCCTGGGCCTAGGTGCTTGCGCCGCCCCCCTGGGCCTACCGGGCTCTGAGGGCCCTGCCCTGGACCCCCTGCCCCCCTGCCCTTGGTTCAGTCACAGCAGAGGTGGCCACACCCACACCCTCTGTGACCTCGGCGTTCCACCCTCCTGCAGCCCCGCCCGCCCCCCCTCCGCTGGTTGCCCTGGGCTACGGAAGCTGCATCCTGGGGCCAGGGGGTTCCCAGGAGGCCAAGGGAAGACACGATGGCCTTAAGTGAGTCGCAGAGGCCTTACGTGGGCTTGTGTGGTTGGGTTCACCTCTTACGTTTCACCGAACTCTGCGAGAAGACAGGGACCTGCAGCCTCACAGTTGGGCTCCACGGTAAGGTGTGCGGGACAGACCTCAAACTGACCCACGGCATGGAGCGACACCCGCCATCGAGAGGTCTACAAGAGAGCCGCTGCAGCTAGCCCACAGGTCCCAGAAAACTAGATGCCTCTTTATGTAAGTGAGTTTTGGGGAGATTTGTTGCAAAGCATTATCGCAGCAAGAGCTGACTAATACAACGTTCTCCAAATCACTGCCATGTCCACGGCTGCCACCGTGCCTACGTGTAAGGCAACTGTGTCCTCGAACTTTGAGAACTCCTGAATTCTCGGTGCCTCTCCAACACAATGTACGTGGCTAAGGTGTCCCCAGATAACCTCACTAACGTACCACCGAGACCGCCCTAAGCTTTTATTGAACGTAATGCAACGCTCTTTCTATTCGTTCTCTGTTTCTACGTGGGTAAAATGCTTTCCGTCAGTCTAAAAGGATGGAAAATCGGCACAAAACACTCTGTGGATAGTTGTTTTTCACAAAGGAAAATCACAAACGAAACAGGCATTTCGCCGGGTGTAGAGCACTAACGCCCCCTAGTGCCTCTCAATGCCAAGTGGACAGAGGCACTTCATTAAATATCGAATCCCAGCTCTCTCCGCTTGAGAGGGAGAGCAAGCCATTCTCAGGTGGAGGAGGGCTGTTTTCAGCAGCTATCTGCAACGTTCTGTGGACCTGGCCACTGTGTAGCTACAAAGAAACCTTTTGTCTGAGGAAACTAACTAAAGAAACTTGAAAGTGGAGGAAGAGAGAAAGAATGAGACAACACCCTCATCTCGGTGACTCATCCACTTATTCGTTCACTTACCAAATCAAATATCCACTACGCGTAGAGAGTCCTGGGCTGAAAACCCGCACAGAACACGGAGACGTACCCCCATTCGCAGGGAGGTTAGATACCAGAGAGGGAGACAAGATGTAGATTACCTTACGGCAGTTCCGCACATGTCCTGTTAAAGTGTTTGCAGCTTCAGGGGAGAGAAGGGATCCAGAAATCGCTTGGACTCTCAGTGAAGTCTTCCCAGAGAAGGAGGTGCAAAATAGGCGGACTGGAAGAAACAAAAAAATTAACCTCGTGGGTAGATATGAAACGGAGCAGAGGTTCACAGATACTTAGACCCCGTTCTTTCTTGACACGTCTGGAAAGTGAAACTGAAGCCAAATTACGGAGGGCCTTGAGTGTCAGTCTTCGGAGCTTGGCCGTACGGGGTTGACAGCGGGTGCCACGGACGGCTCGGACGAGGGCAAGGGCATAACCCAAGAGCCCTGGGAGGTGTAGGAGAGGTCGCAGCGAGGGAGATAGAAAGGCATGCGATTCTCCGAAGCAGTCACCGTAACCCAGGTGTAAACTCATAAACGGTAGACACCGAGTAAGGGCGACACAGATGGCAGGGAGGAGTACGAGGGACACTAGAAAGGAAAACGCTCAGGGCTTCACCAGGGATCGGGTGCATTCCTTTCTCCCTCTAACAGAGGTTATCAGTAACCGGGCTAGTCGCTGGGAATCAAGAGTAAGCCAAACAGGCGTGATCTCTTCTTCCTCACGGACCACCACGGGGTAAACTTACCTACCTGAAACTGGATGGGAAAGGCGATGACGGCCATAAGCGAGAGGTGCGTGGTGTCACGTGAGCTACGGTAGGGGGACGTGATGAGCTGAGTAGGTAAGGGGACGCTTTCTTGACCAAGTGACACCTGAGAAGAGATGAGAAGGGTGAGGCGGCATCGGTCAGCTGCAAACTAAACAGAGGGACACTGCCTGCAGAGGGGCAGCACGGGCCATGCGCCGTTGTAAGTATGCAGGCCTGAGAGGAGGCCACTGTGGGCAGGATGACTGAGAATGGAAGGAAGGAGCTGCAAGACGAGGCCGCAGAGATCACGCTCCACCCTGCCCAGGCGATGCCCTGCCCTGCGGACTAGCACACCCAGAGAGAGAGTACCGGTGCACAGCCAGCTGAGAAGCCTGCTCGAGGATGCAAGGCAAGGCTGCTTCTTTCACCAAGAAAGTCTTGCCTGGTAAACTAAACGGCGTATCGATGGAGCGGACACGTGATTGTACATTCTGAAGCAGGCGCCCCGCCTTACGGAACGGCGACGGTTCTCAGGGGGGCCGGGCAGGAGCCGCTCCGCGCGTCTGTCCCAGGGACCCACCCGCCTGCGGGACCTCCGGCCGCCTCGCAGGAAGCTACGACGCCCAGCCCCGTGGCTACCTGTGCAGCGAGGTGTACTCCGCGGACGCGTGCCACACACACTTCAAGTGGGAGGGCGGCCTGAGTGGCAAGGCGAGAGGCCGGCCTGCCGCGCGTACCAAGAAGGCGCTCTTCGGCCTGGGCCTAGGTGCTTGCGCCGCCCCCCTGGGCCTACCGGGCTCTGAGGGCCCTGCCCTGGACCCCCTGCCCCCCTGCCCTTGGTTCAGTCACAGCAGAGGTGGCCACACCCACACCCTCTGTGACCTCGGCGTTCCACCCTCCTGCAGCCCCGCCCGCCCCCCCTCCGCCGGTTGCCCTGGGCTACGGAAGCTGCATCCTGGGGCCAGGGGGTTCCCAGGAGGCCAAGGGAAGACACGATGGCCTTAAGTGAGTCGCAGAGGCCTTACGTGGGCTTGTGTGGTTGGGTTCACCTCTTACGTTTCACCGAACTCTGCGAGAAGACAGGGACCTGCAGCCTCACAGTTGGGCTCCACGGTAAGGTGTGCGGGACAGACCTCAAACTGACCCACGGCATGGAGCGACACCCGCCATCGAGAGGTCTACAAGAGAGCCGCTGCAGCTAGCCCACAGGTCCCAGAAAACTAGATGCCTCTTTATGTAAGTGAGTTTTGGGGAGATTTGTTGCAAAGCATTATCGCAGCAAGAGCTGACTAATACAACGTTCTCCAAATCACTGCCATGTCCACGGCTGCCACCGTGCCTACGTGTAAGGCAACTGTGTCCTCGAACTTTGAGAACTCCTGAATTCTCGGTGCCTCTCCAACACAATGTACGTGGCTAAGGTGTCCCCAGATAACCTCACTAACGTACCACCGAGACCGCCCTAAGCTTTTATTGAACGTAATGCAACGCTCTTTCTATTCGTTCTCTGTTTCTACGTGGGTAAAATGCTTTCCGTCAGTCTAAAAGGATGGAAAATCGGCACAAAACACTCTGTGGATAGTTGTTTTTCACAAAGGAAAATCACAAACGAAACAGGCATTTCGCCGGGTGCAGAGCACTAACGCCCCCTAGTGCCTCTCAATGCCAAGTGGACAGAGGCACTTCATTAAATATCGAATCCCAGCTCTCTCCGCTTGAGAGGGAGAGCAAGCCATTCTCAGGTGGAGGAGGGCTGTTTTCAGCAGCTATCTGCAACGTTCTGTGGACCTGGCCACTGTGTAGCTACAAGGAAACCTTTTGTCTGAGGAACCTAACTAAAGAAACTTGAAAGTGGAGGAAGAGAGAAAGAATGAGACAACACCCTCATCTCGGTGACTCATCCACTTATTCGTTCACTTACCAAATCAAATATCCACTACGCGTAGAGAGTCCTGGGCTGAAAACCCGCACAGAACACGGAGACGTACCCCCATTCGCAGGGAGGTTAGGTACCAGAGAGGGAGACAAGATGTAGATTACCTTACGGCAGTTCCGCACATGTCCTGTTAAAGTGTTTGCAGCTCCAGGGGAGAGAAGGGATCCAGAAATCGCTTGGATTCTCAGTGAAGTCTTCCCAGAGAAGGAGGTGCAAAATAGGCGGACTGGAAGAAACAAAAAAATTAACCTCGTGGGTAGATATGAAACGGAGCAGAGGTTCACAGATACTTAGACCCCGTTCTTTCTTGACACGTCTGGAAAGTGAAACTGAAGCCAAATTACGGAGGGCCTTGAGTGTCAGTCTTCGGAGCTTGGCCGTACGGGGTTGACAGCGGGTGCCACGGACGGCTCGGACGAGGGCAAGGGCATAACCCAAGAGCCCTGGGAGGTGTAGGAGAGGTCGCAGCGAGGGAGATAGAAAGGCATGCGATTCTCCGAAGCAGTCACCGTAACCCAGGTGTAAACTCATAAACGGTAGACGCCGAGTAAGGGCGACACAGATGGCAGGGAGGAGTACGAGGGACACTAGAAAGGAAAACGCTCAGGGCTTCACCAGGGATCGGGTGCATTCCTTTCTCCCTCTAACAGAGGTTATCAGTAACCGGGCTAGTCGCTGGGAATCAAGAGTAAGCCAAACAGGCGTGATCTCTTCTTCCTCACGGACCACCACGGGGTAAACTTACCTACCTGAAACTGGATGGGAAAGGCGATGACGGCCATAAGCGAGAGGTGCGTGGTGTCACGTGAGCTACGGTAGGGGGACGTGATGAGCTGAGTAGGTAAGGGGACGCTTTCTTGACCAAGTGACACCTGAGAAGAGATGAGAAGGGTGAGGCGGCATCGGTCAGCTGCAAACTAAACAGAGGGACACTGCCTGCAGAGGGGCAGCACGGGCCATGCGCCGTTGTAAGTATGCAGGCCTGAGAGGAGGCCACTGTGGGCAGGATGACTGAGAATGGAAGGAAGGAGCTGCAAGACGAGGCCGCAGAGATCACGCTCCACCCTGCCCAGGCGATGCCCTGCCCTGCGGACTAGCACACCCAGAGAGAGAGTACCGGTGCACAGCCAGCTGAGAAGCCTGCTCGAGGATGCAAGGCAAGGCTGCTTCTTTCACCAAGAAAGTCTTGCCTGGTAAACTAAACGGCGTATCGATGGAGCGGACACGTGATTTTACATTCTGAAGCAGGCGCCCCGCCTTACGGAACGGCGACGGTTCTCAGGGGGGCCGGGCAGGAGCCGCTCCGCGCGTCTGTCCCAGGGACCCACCCGCCTGCGGGACCTCCGGCCGCCTCGCAGGAAGCTACGACGCCCAGTCCCGTGGCTACCTGTGCAGCGAGGTGTACTCCACGGACGCGTGCCACACACACTTCAAGTGGGAGGGCGGCCTGAGTGGCAAGGCGAGAGGCCGGCCTGCCGCGCGTACCAAGAAGGCGCTCTTCGGCCTGGGCCTAGGTGCTTGCGCCGCCCCCCTGGGCCTACCGGGCTCTGAGGGCCCTGCCCTGGACCCCCTGCCCTCCTGCCCTTGGTTCAGTCACAGCAGAGGTGGCCACACCCACACCCTCTGTGACCTCGGCGTTCCACCCTCCTGCAGCCCCACCCGCCCCCCCTCCGCCGGTTGCCCTGGGCTACGGAAGCTGCATCCTGGGGCCAGGGGGTTCCCAGGAGGCCAAGGGAAGACACGCTGGCCTTAAGTGAGTCGCAGAGGCCTTACGTGGGCTTGTGTGGTTGGGTTCACCTCTTACGTTTCACCGAACTCTGCGAGAAGACAGGGACCTGCAGCCTCACAGTTGGGCTCCACGGTAAGGTGTGCGGGACAGACCTCAAACTGACCCACGGCATGGAGCGACACCCGCCATCGAGAGGTCTACAAGAGAGCCGCTGCAGCTAGCCCACAGGTCCCAGAAAACTAGATGCCTCTTTATGTAAGTGAGTTTTGGGGAGATTTGTTGCAAAGCATTATCGCAGCAAGAGCTGACTAATACAACGTTCTCCAAATCACTGCCATGTCCACGGCTGCCACCGTGCCTACGTGTAAGGCAACTGTGTCCTCGAACTTTGAGAACTCCTGAATTCTCGGTGCCTCTCCAACACAATGTACGTGGCTAAGGTGTCCCCAGATAACCTCACTAACGTACCACCGAGACCGCCCTAAGCTTTTATTGAACGTAATGCAACGCTCTTTCTATTCGTTCTCTGTTTCTACGTGGGTAAAATGCTTTCCGTCAGTCTAAAAGGATGGAAAATCGGCACAAAACACTCTGTGGATAGTTGTTTTTCACAAAGGAAAATCACAAACGAAACAGGCATTTCGCCGGGTGCAGAGCACTAACGCCCCCTAGTGCCTCTCAATGCCAAGTGGACAGAGGCACTTCATTAAATATCGAATCCCAGCTCTCTCCGCTTGAGAGGGAGAGCAAGCCATTCTCAGGTGGAGGAGGGCTGTTTTCAGCAGCTATCTGCAACGTTCTGTGGACCTGGCCACTGTGTAGCTACAAGGAAACCTTTTGTCTGAGGAACCTAACTAAAGAAACTTGAAAGTGGAGGAAGAGAGAATGAATGAGACAACACCCTCATCTCGGTGACTCATCCACTTATTCGTTCACTTACCAAATCAAATATCCACTACGCATAGAGAGTCCTGGGCTGAAAACCCGCACAGAACACGGAGACGTACCCCCATTCGCAGGGAGGTTAGGTACCAGAGAGGGAGACAAGATGTAGATTACCTTACGGCAGTTCCGCACATGTCCTGTTAAAGTGTTTGCAGCTCCAGGGGAGAGAAGGGATCCAGAAATCGCTTGGATTCTCAGTGAAGTCTTCCCAGAGAAGGAGGTGCAAAATAGGCGGACTGGAAGAAACAAAAAAATTAACCTCGTGGGTAGATATGAAACGGAGCAGAGGTTCACAGATACTTAGACCCCGTTCTTTCTTGACACGTCTGGAAAGTGAAACTGAAGCCAAATTACGGAGGGCCTTGAGTGTCAGTCTTCGGAGCTTGGCCGTATGGGGTTGACAGCGGGTGCCACGGACGGCTCGGACGAGGGCAAGGGCATAACCCAAGAGCCCTGGGAGGTGTAGGAGAGGTCGCAGCGAGGGAGATAGAAAGGCATGCGATTCTCCGAAGCAGTCACCGTAACCCAGGTGTAAACTCATAAACGGTAGACGCCGAGTAAGGGCGACACAGATGGCAGGGAGGAGTACGAGGGACACTAGAAAGGAAAACGCTCAGGGCTTCACCAGGGATCGGGTGCATTCCTTTCTCCCTCTAACAGAGGTTATCAGTAACCGGGCTAGTCGCTGGGAATCAAGAGTAAGCCAAACAGGCGTGATCTCTTCTTCCTCACGGACCACCACGGGGTAAACTTACCTACCTGAAACTGGATGGGAAAGGCGATGACGGCCATAAGCGAGAGGTGCGTGGTGTCACGTGAGCTACGGTAGGGGGACGTGATGAGCTGAGTAGGTAAGGGGACGCTTTCTTGACCAAGTGACACCTGAGAAGAGATGAGAAGGGTGAGGCGGCATCGGTCAGCTGCAAACTAAACAGAGGGACACTGCCTGCAGAGGGGCAGCACGGGCCATGCGCCGTTGTAAGTATGCAGGCCTGAGAGGAGGCCACTGTGGGCAGGATGACTGAGAATGGAAGGAAGGAGCTGCAAGACGAGGCCGCAGAGATCACGCTCCACCCTGCCCAGGCGATGCCCTGCCCTGCGGACTAGCACACCCAGAGAGAGAGTACCGGTGCACAGCCAGCTGAGAAGCCTGCTCGAGGATGCAAGGCAAGGCTGCTTCTTTCACCAAGAAAGTCTTGCCTGGTAAACTAAACGGCGTATCGATGGAGCGGACACGTGATTGTACATTCTGAAGCAGGCGCCCCGCCTTACGGAACGGCGACGGTTCTCAGGGGGGCCGGGCAGGAGCCGCTCCGCGCGTCTGTCCCAGGGACCCACCCGCCTGCGGGACCTCCGGCCGCCTCGCAGGAAGCTACGACGCCCAGCCCCGTGGCTACCTGTGCAGCGAGGTGTACTCCGTGGACGCGTGCCACACACACTTCAAGTGGGAGGGCGGCCTGAGTGGCAAGGCGAGAGGCCGGCCTGCCGCGCGTACCAAGAAGGCGCTCTTCGGCCTGGGCCTAGGTGCTTGCGCCGCCCCCCTGGGCCTACCGGGCTCTGAGGGCCCTGCCCTGGACCCCCTGCACCCCTGCCCTTGGTTCAGTCACAGCAGAGGTGGCCACACCCACACCCTCTGTGACCTCGGCGTTCCACCCTCCTGCAGCCCCACCCGCCCCCCCTCCGCCGGTTGCCCTGGGCTACGGAAGCTGCATCCTGGGGCCAGGGGGTTCCCAGGAGGCCAAGGGAAGACACGCTGGCCTTAAGTGAGTCGCAGAGGCCTTACGTGGGCTTGTGTGGTTGGGTTCACCTCTTACGTTTCACCGAACTCTGCGAGAAGACAGGGACCTGCAGCCTCACAGTTGGGCTCCACGGTAAGGTGTGCGGGACAGACCTCAAACTGACCCACGGCATGGAGCGACACCCGCCATCGAGAGGTCTACAAGAGAGCCGCTGCAGCTAGCCCACAGGTCCCAGAAAACTAGATGCCTCTTTATGTAAGTGAGTTTTGGGGAGATTTGTTGCAAAGCATTATCGCAGCAAGAGCTGACTAATACAATGTTCTCCAAATCACTGCCATGTCCACGGCTGCCACCGTGCCTACGTGTAAGGCAACTGTGTCCTCGAACTTTGAGAACTCCTGAATTCTCGGTGCCTCTCCAACACAATGTACGTGGCTAAGGTGTCCCCAGATAACCTCACTAACGTACCACCGAGACCGCCCTAAGCTTTTATTGAACGTAATGCAACGCTCTTTCTATTCGTTCTCTGTTTCTACGTGGGTAAAATGCTTTCCGTCAGTCTAAAAGGATGGAAAATCGGCACAAAACACTCTGTGGATAGTTGTTTTTCACAAAGGAAAATCACAAAGGAAACAGGCATTTCGCCGGGTGCAGAGCACTAACGCCCCCTAGTGCCTCTCAATGCCAAGTGGACAGAGGCACTTCATTAAATATCGAATCCCAGCTCTCTCCGCTTGAGAGGGAGAGCAAGCCATTCTCAGGTGGAGGAGGGCTGTTTTCAGCAGCTATCTGCAACGTTCTGTGGACCTGGCCACTGTGTAGCTACAAGGAAACGTTTTGTCTGAGTAACCTAACTAAAGAAACTTGAAAGTGGAGGAAGAGAGAAAGAATGAGACAACACCCTCATCTCGGTGACTCATCCACTTATTTGTTCACTTACCAAATCAAATATCCACTACGCGTAGAGAGTCCTGGGCTGAAAACCCGCACAGAACACGGAGACGTACCCCCATTCGCAGGGAGGTTAGGTACCAGAGAGGGAGACAAGATGTAGATTACCTTACGGCAGTTCCGCACATGTCCTGTTAAAGTGTTTGCAGCTCCAGGGGAGAGAAGGGATCCAGAAATCGCTTGGATTCTCAGTGAAGTCTTCCCAGAGAAGGAGGTGCAAAATAGGCGGACTGGAAGAAACAAAAAAATTAACCTCGTGGGTAGATATGAAACGGAGCAGAGGTTCACAGATACTTAGACCCCGTTCTTTCTTGACACGTCTGGAAAGTGAAACTGAAGCCAAATTACGGAGGGCCTTGAGTGTCAGTCTTCGGAGCTTGGCCGTACGGGGTTGACAGCGGGTGCCACGGACGGCTCGGACGAGGGCAAGGGCATAACCCAAGAGCCCTGGGAGGTGTAGGAGAGGTCGCAGCGAGGGAGATAGAAAGGCATGCGATTCTCCGAAGCAGTCACCGTAACCCAGGTGTAAACTCATAAACGGTAGACGCCGAGTAAGGGCGACACAGATGGCAGGGAGGAGTACGAGGGACACTAGAAAGGAAAACGCTCAGGGCTTCACCAGGGATCGGGTGCATTCCTTTCTCCCTCTAACAGAGGTTATCAGTAACCGGGCTAGTCGCTGGGAATCAAGAGTAAGCCAAAGAGGCGTGATCTCTTCTTCCTCACGGACCACCACGGGGTAAACTTACCTACCTGAAACTGGATGGGAAAGGCGATGACGGCCATAAGCGAGAGGTGCGTGGTGTCACGTCAGCTACGGTAGGGGGACGTGATGAGCTGAGTAGGTAAGGGGACGCTTTCTTGACCAAGTGACACCTGAGAAGAGATGAGAAGGGTGAGGCGGCATCGGTCAGCTGCAAACTAAACAGAGGGACACTGCCTGCAGAGGGGCAGCACGGGCAATGCGCCGTTGTAAGTATGCAGGCCTGAGAGGAGGCCACTGTGGGCAGGATGACTGAGAATGGAAGGAAGGAGCTGCAAGATGAGGCCGCAGAGATCACGCTCCACCCTGCCCAGGCGATGCCCTGCCCCGCGGACTAGCACACCCAGAGAGAGAGTACCGGTGCACAGCCAGCTGAGAAGCCTGCTCGAGGATGCAAGGCAAGGCTGCTTCTTTCACCAAGAAAGTCTTGCCTGGTAAACTAAACGGCGTATCGATGGAGCGGACACGTGATTTTACATTCTGAAGCAGGCGCCCCGCCTTACGGAACGGCGACGGTTCTCAGGGGGGCCGGGCAGGAGCCGCTCCGCGCGTCTGTCCCAGGGACCCACCCGCCTGCGGGACCTCCGGCCGCCTCGCAGGAAGCTACGACGCCCAGCCCCGTGGCTACCTGTGCAGCGAGGTGTACTCCGCGGACGCGTGCCACACACACTTCAAGTGGGAGGGCGGCCTGAGTGGCAAGGCGAGAGGCCGGCCTGCCGCGCGTACCAAGAAGGCGCTCTTCGGCCTGGGCCTAGGTGCTTGCGCCGCCCCCCTGGGCCTACCGGGCTCTGAGGGCCCTGCCCTGGACCCCCTGCCCTCCTGCCCTTGGTTCAGTCACAGCAGAGGTGGCCACACCCACACCCTCTGTGACCTCGGCGTTCCACCCTCCTGCAGCCCCACCCGCCCCCCCTCCGCCGGTTGCCCTGGGCTACGGAAGCTGCATCCTGGGGCCAGGGGGTTCCCAGGAGGCCAAGGGAAGACACGATGGCCTTAAGTGAGTCGCAGAGGCCTTACGTGGGCTTGTGTGGTTGGGTTCACCTCTTACGTTTCACCGAACTCTGCGAGAAGACAGGGACCTGCAGCCTCACAGTTGGGCTCCACGGTAAGGTGTGCGGGACAGACCTCAAACTGACCCACGGCATGGAGCGACACCCGCCATCGAGAGGTCTACAAGAGAGCCGCTGCAGCTAGCCCACAGGTCCCAGAAAACTAGATGCCTCTTTATGTAAGTGAGTTTTGGGGAGATTTGTTGCAAAGCATTATCGCAGCAAGAGCTGACTAATACAACGTTCTCCAAATCACTGCCATGTCCACGGCTGCCACCGTGCCTACGTGTAAGGCAACTGTGTCCTCGAACTTTGAGAACTCCTGAATTCTCGGTGCCTCTCCAACACAATGTACGTGGCTAAGGTGTCCCCAGATAACCTCACTAACGTACCACCGAGACCGCCCTAAGCTTTTATTGAACATAATGCAACGCTCTTTCTATTCGTTCTGTGTTTCTACATGGGTAAAATGCTTTCCGTCAGTCTAAAAGGATGGAAAATCGGCACAAAACACTCTGTGGATAGTTGTTTTTCACAAAGGAAAATCACAAACGAAACAGGCATTTCGCCGGGTGCAGAGCACTAACGCCCCCTAGTGCCTCTCAATGCCAAGTGGACAGAGGCACTTCATTAAATATCGAATCCCAGCTCTCTCCGCTTGAGAGGGAGAGCAAGCCATTCTCAGGTGGAGGAGGGATGTTTTCAGCAGCTATCTGCAACGTTCTGTGGACCTGGCCACTGTGTAGCTACAAAGAAACCTTTTGTCTGAGGAAACTAACTAAAGAAACTTGAAAGTGGAGGAAGAGAGAAAGAATGAGACAACACCCTCATCTCGGTGACTCATCCACTTATTCGTTCACTTACCAAATCAAATATCCACTACACGTAGAGAGTCCTGGGCTGAAAACCCGCACAGAACACGGAGACGTACCCCCATTCGCAGGGAGGTTAGGTACCAGAGAGGGAGACAAGATGTAGATTACCTTACGGCAGTTCCGCACATGTCCTGTTAAAGTGTTTGCAGCTTCAGGGGAGAGAAGGGATCCAGAAATCGCTTGGATTCTCAGTGAAGTCTTCCCAGAGAAGGAGGTGCAAAATAGGCGGACTGGAAGAAACAAAAAAATTAACCTCGTGGGTAGATATGAAACGGAGCAGAGGTTCACAGATACTTAGACCCCGTTCTTTCTTGACACGTCTGGAAAGTGAAACTGAAGCCAAATTACGGAGGGCCTTGAGTGTCAGTCTTCGGAGCTTGGCCGTACGGGGTTGACAGCGGGTGCCACGGACGGCTCGGACGAGGGCAAGGGCATAACCCAAGAGCCCTGGGAGGTGTAGGAGAGGTCGCAGCGAGGGAGATAGAAAGGCATGCGATTCTCCGAAGCAGTCACCGTAACCCAGGTGTAAACTCATAAACGGTAGACGCCGAGTAAGGGCGACACAGATGGCAGGGAGGAGTACGAGGGACACTAGAAAGGAAAACGCTCAGGGCTTCACCAGGGATCGGGTGCATTCCTTTCTCCCTCTAACAGAGGTTATCAGTAACCGGGCTAGTCGCTGGGAATCAAGAGTAAGCCAAACAGGCGTGATCTCTTCTTCCTCACGGACCACCATGGGGTAAACTTACCTACCTGAAACTGGATGGGAAAGGCGATGACGGCCATAAGCGAGAGGTGCGTGGTGTCACGTGAGCTACGGTAGGGGGACGTGATGAGCTGAGTAGGTAAGGGGACGCTTTCTTGACCAAGTGACACCTGAGAAGAGATGAGAAGGGTGAGGCGGCATCGGTCAGCTGCAAACTAAACAGAGGGACACTGCCTGCAGAGGGGCAGCACGGGCAATGCGCCGTTGTAAGTATGCAGGCCTGAGAGGAGGCCACTGTGGGCAGGATGACTGAGAATGGAAGGAAGGAGCTGCAAGACGAGGCCGCAGAGATCACGCTCCACCCTGCCCAGGCGATGCCCTGCCCTGCGGACTAGCACACCCAGAGAGAGAGTACCGGTGCACAGCCAGCTGAGAAGCCTGCTCGAGGATGCAAGGCAAGGCTGCTTCTTTCACCAAGAAAGTCTTGCCTGGTAAACTAAACGGCGTATCGATGGAGTGGACATGTGATTTTACATTCTGAAGCAGGCGCCCCGCCTTACGGAACGGCGACGGTTCTCAGGGGGGCCGGGCAGGAGCCGCTCCGCGCGTCTGTCCCAGGGACCCACCCGCCTGCGGGACCTCCGGCCGCCTCGCAGGAAGCTACGACGCCCAGCCCCGTGGCTACCTGTGCAGCGAGGTGTACTCCGCGAACGCGTGCCACACACACTTCAAGTGGGAGGGCGGCCTGAGTGGCAAGGCGAGAGGCCGGCCTGCCGCGCGTACCAAGAAGGCGCTCTTCGGCCTGGGCCTAGGTGCTTGTGCCGCCCCCCTGGGCCTACCGGGCTCTGAGGGCCCTGCCCTGGACCCCCTGCCCCCCTGCCCTTGGTTCAGTCACAGCAGAGGTGGCCACACCCACACCCTCTGTGACCTCGGCGTTCCACCCTCCTGCAGCCCCGCCCGCCCCCCCTCCGCCGGTTGCCCTGGGCTACGGAAGCTGCATCCTGGGGCCAGGGGGTTCCCAGGAGGCCAAGGGAAGACACGATGGCCTTAAGTGAGTCGCAGAGGCCTTACGTGGGCTTGTGTGGTTGGGTTCACCTCTTACGTTTCACCGAACTCTGCGAGAAGACAGGGACCTGCAGCCTCACAGTTGGGCTCCACGGTAAGGTGTGCGGGACAGACCTCAAACTGACCCACGGCATGGAGCGGCACCCGCCATCGAGAGGTCTACAAGAGAGCCGCTGCAGCTAGCCCACAGGTCCCAGAAAACTAGATGCCTCTTTATGTAAGTGAGTTTTGGGGAGATTTGTTGCAAAGCATTATCGCAGCAAGAGCTGACTAATACAACGTTCTCCAAATCACTGCCATGTCCACGGCTGCCACCGTGCCTACGTGTAAGGCAACTGTGTCCTCGAACTTTGAGAACTCCTGAATTCTCGGTGCCTCTCCAACACAATGTACGTGGCTAAGGTGTCCCCAGATAACCTCACTAACGTACCACCGAGACCGCCCTAAGCTTTTATTGAACGTAATGCAACGCTCTTTCTATTCGTTCTCTGTTTCTACGTGGGTAAAATGCTTTCCGTCAGTCTAAAAGGATGGAAAATC
Organism: Stenella coeruleoalba; assembly: GCF_951394435.1. Taxonomy (NCBI): domain Eukaryota; kingdom Metazoa; phylum Chordata; class Mammalia; order Artiodactyla; family Delphinidae; genus Stenella; species Stenella coeruleoalba. The sequence continues at coordinate 155,700,144 of NC_137169.1, forward strand.
GGCACAAAACACTCTGTGGATAGTTGTTTTTCACAAAGGAAAATCACAAACGAAACAGGCATTTCGCCGGGTGTAGAGCACTAACGCCCCCTAGTGCCTCTCAATGCCAAGTGGACAGAGGCACTTCATTAAATATCGAATCCCAGCTCTCTCCTCTTGAGAGGGAGAGCAAGCCATTCTCAGGTGGAGGAGGGATGTTTTCAGCAGCTATCTGCAACGTTCTGTGGACCTGGCCACTGTGTAGCTACAAAGAAACCTTTTGTCTGAGGAAACTAACTAAAGAAACTTGAAAGTGGAGGAAGAGAGAAAGAATGAGACAACACCCTCATCTCGGTGACTCATCCACTTATTCGTTCACTTACCAAATCAAATATCCACTACGCGTAGAGAGTCCTGGGCTGAAAACCCGCACAGAACACGGAGACGTACCCCCATTCGCAGGGAGGTTAGGTACCAGAGAGGGAGACAAGATGTAGATTACCTTACGGCAGTTCCGCACATGTCCTGTTAAAGTGTTTGCAGCTCCAGGGGAGAGAAGGGATCCAGAAATCGCTTGGATTCTCAGTGAAGTCTTCCCAGAGAAGGAGGTGCAAAATAGGCGGACTGGAAGAAACAAAAAAATTAACCTCGTGGGTAGATATGAAACGGAGCAGAGGTGCACAGATACTTAGACCCCGTTCTTTCTTGACACGTCTGGAAAGTGAAACTGAAGCCAAATTACGGAGGGCCTTGAGTGTCAGTCTTCGGAGCTTGGCCGTACGGGGTTGACAGCGGGTGCCACGGACGGCTCGGACGAGGGCAAGGGCATAACCCAAGAGCCCTGGGAGGTGTAGGAGAGGTCGCAGCGAGGGAGATAGAAAGGCATGCGATTCTCCGAAGCAGTCACCGTAACCCAGGTGTAAACTCATAAACGGTAGACGCCGAGTAAGGGCGACACAGATGGCAGGGAGGAGTACGAGGGACACTAGAAAGGAAAACGCTCAGGGCTTCACCAGGGATCGGGTGCATTCCTTTCTCCCTCTAACAGAGGTTATCAGTAACCGGGCTAGTCGCTGGGAATCAAGAGTAAGCCAAACAGGCGTGATCTCTTCTTCCTCACGGACCACCACGGGGTAAACTTACCTACCTGAAACTGGATGGGAAAGGCGATGACGGCCATAAGCGAGAGGTGCGTGGTGTCACGTGAGCTACGGTAGGGGGACGTGATGAGCTGAGTAGGTAAGGGGACGCTTTCTTGACCAAGTGACACCTGAGAAGAGATGAGAAGGGTGAGGCGGCATCGGTCAGCTGCAAACTAAACAGAGGGACACTGCCTGCAGAGGGGCAGCACGGGCCATGCGCCGTTGTAAGTATGCAGGCCTGAGAGGAGGCCACTGTGGGCAGGATGACTGAGAATGGAAGGAAGGAGCTGCAAGACGAGGCCGCAGAGATCACGCTCCACCCTGCCCAGGCGATGCCCTGCCCTGCGGACTAGCACACCCAGAGAGAGAGTACCGGTGCACAGCCAGCTGAGAAGCCTGCTCGAGGATGCAAGGCAAGGCTGCTTCTTTCACCAAGAAAGTCTTGCCTGGTAAACTAAACGGCGTATCGATGGAGCGGACACGTGATTGTACATTCTGAAGCAGGCGCCCCGCCTTACGGAACGGCGACGGTTCTCAGGGGGGCCGGGCAGGAGCCGCTCCGCGCGTCTGTCCCAGGGACCCACCCGCCTGCGGGACCTCCGGCCGCCTCGCAGGAAGCTACGACGCCCAGCCCCGTGGCTACCTGTGCAGCGAGGTGTACTCCGCGGACGCGTGCCACACACACTTCAAGTGGGAGGGCGGCCTGAGTGGCAAGGCGAGAGGCCGGCCTGCCGCGCGTACCAAGAAGGCGCTCTTCGGCCTGGGCCTAGGTGCTTGCGCCGACCCCTGGGCCTACCGGGCTCTGAGGGCCCTGCCCTGGACCCCCTGCCCCCCTGCCCTTGGTTCAGTCACAGCAGAGGTGGCCACACCCACACCCTCTGTGACCTCGGCGTTCCACCCTCCTGCAGCCCCGCCCGCCCCCCCTCCGCCTGTTGCCCTGGGCTACGGAAGCTGCCTCCTGGGGCCAGGGGGTTCCCAGGAGGCCAAGGGAAGACACGATGGCCTTAAGTGAGTCGCAGAGGCCTTACGTGGGCTTGTGTGGTTGGGTTCACCTCTTACGTTTCACCGAACTCTGCGAGAAGACAGGGACCTGCAGTCTCACAGTTGGGCTCCACGGTAAGGTGTGCGGGACAGACCTCAAACTGACCCACGGCATGGAGCGACACCCGCCATCGAGAGGTCTACAAGAGAGCCGCTGCAGCTAGCCCACAGGTCCCAGAAAACTAGATGCCTCTTTATGTAAGTGAGTTTTGGGGAGATTTGTTGCAAAGCATTATCGCAGCAAGAGCTGACTAATACAACGTTCTCCAAATCACTGCCATGTCCACGGCTGCCACCGTGCCTACGTGTAAGGCAACTGTGTCCTCGAACTTTGAGAACTCCTGAATTCTCGGTGCCTCTCCAACACAATGTACGTGGCTAAGGTGTCCCCAGATAACCTCACTAACGTACCACCGAGACCGCCCTAAGCTTTTATTGAATGTAATGCAACGCTCTTTCTATTCGTTCTCTGTTTCTACGTGGGTAAAATGCTTTCCGTCAGTCTAAAAGGATGGAAAATCGGCACAAAACACTCTGTGGATAGTTGTTTTTCACAAAGGAAAATCACAAACGAAACAGGCATTTCGCCGGGTGCAGAGCACTAACGCCCCCTAGTGCCTCTCAATGCCAAGTGGACAGAGGCACTTCATTAAATATCGAATCCCAGCTCTCTCCGCTTGAGAGGGAGAGCAAGCCATTCTCAGGTGGAGGAGGGCTGTTTTCAGCAGCTATCTGCAACGTTCTGTGGACCTGGCCACTGTGTAGCTACAAGGAAACCTTTTGTCTGAGGAACCTAACTAAAGAAACTTGAAAGTGGAGGAAGAGAGAAAGAATGAGACAACACCCTCATCTCGGTGACTCATCCACTTATTCGTTCACTTACCAAATCAAATATCCACTACGCGTAGAGAGTCCTGGGCTGAAAACCCGCACAGAACACGGAGACGTACCCCCATTCGCAGGGAGGTTAGGTACCAGAGAGGGAGACAAGATGTAGATTACCTTACGGCAGTTCCGCACATGTCCTGTTAAAGTGTTTGCAGCTCCAGGGGAGAGAAGGGATCCAGAAATCGCTTGGATTCTCAGTGAAGTCTTCCCAGAGAAGGAGGTGCAAAATAGGCGGACTGGAAGAAACAAAAAAATTAACCTCGTGGGTAGATATGAAACGGAGCAGAGGTGCACAGATACTTAGACCCCGTTCTTTCTTGACACGTCTGGAAAGTGAAACTGAAGCCAAATTACGGAGGGCCTTGAGTGTCAGTCTTCGGAGCTTGGCCGTACGGGGTTGACAGCGGGTGCCACGGACGGCTCGGACGAGGGCAAGGGCATAACCCAAGAGCCCTGGGAGGTGTAGGAGAGGTCGCAGCGAGGGAGATAGAAAGGCATGCGATTCTCCGAAGCAGTCACCGTAACCCAGGTGTAAACTCATAAACGGTAGACGCCGAGTAAGGGCGACACAGATGGCAGGGAGGAGTACGAGGGACACTAGAAAGGAAAACGCTCAGGGCTTCACCAGGGATCGGGTGCATTCCTTTCTCCCTCTAACAGAGGTTATCAGTAACCGGGCTAGTCGCTGGGAATCAAGAGTAAGCCAAAGAGGCGTGATCTCTTCTTCCTCACGGACCACCACGGGGTAAACTTACCTACCTGAAACTGGATGGGAAAGGCGATGACGGCCATAAGCGAGAGGTGCGTGGTGTCACGTGAGCTACGGTAGGGGGACGTGATGAGCTGAGTAGGTAAGGGGACGCTTTCTTGACCAAGTGACACCTGAGAAGAGATGAGAAGGGTGAGGCGGCATCGGTCAGCTGCAAACTAAACAGAGGGACACTGCCTGCAGAGGGGCAGCACGGGCCATGCGCCGTTGTAAGTATGCAGGCCTGAGAGGAGGCCACTGTGGGCAGGATGACTGAGAATGGAAGGAAGGAGCTGCAAGACGAGGCCGCAGAGATCACGCTCCACCCTGCCCAGGCGATGCCCTGCCCTGCGGACTAGCACACCCAGAGAGAGAGTACCGGTGCACAGCCAGCTGAGAAGCCTGCTCGAGGATGCAAGGCAAGGCTGCTTCTTTCACCAAGAAAGTCTTGCCTGGTAAACTAAACGGCGTATCGATGGAGCGGACACGTGATTTTACATTCTGAAGCAGGCGCCCCGCCTTACGGAACGGCGACGGTTCTCAGGGGGGCCGGGCAGGAGCCGCTCCGCGCGTCTGTCCCAGGGACCCACCCGCCTGCGGGACCTCCGGCCGCCTCGCAGGAAGCTACGACGCCCAGCCCCATGGCTACCTGTGCAGCGAGGTGTACTCCGCGGACGCGTGCCACACACACTTCAAGTGGGAGGGCGGCCTGAGTGGCAAGGCGAGAGGCCGGCCTGCCGCGCGTACCAAGAAGGCGCTCTTCGGCCTGGGCCTAGGTGCTTGCGCCGCCCCCCTGGGCCTACCGGGCTCTGAGGGCCCTGCCCTGGACCCCCTGCCCCCCTGCCCTTGGTTCAGTCACAGCAGAGGTGGCCACACCCACACCCTCTGTGACCTCGGCGTTCCACCCTCCTGCAGCCCCGCCCGCCCCCCCTCCGCCGGTTGCCCTGGGCTACGGAAGCTGCATCCTGGGGCCAGGGGGTTCCCAGGAGGCCAAGGGAAGACACGCTGGCCTTAAATGAGTCGCACAGGCCTTACGTGGGCTTGTGTGGTTGGGTTCACCTCTTACGTTTCACCGAACTCTGCGAGAAGACAGGGACCTGCAGCCTCACAGTTGGGCTCCACGGTAAGGTGTGCGGGACAGACCTCAAACTGACCCACGGCATGGAGCGACACCCGCCATCGAGAGGTCTACAAGAGAGCCGCTGCAGCTAGCCCACAGGTCCCAGAAAACTAGATGCCTCTTTATGTAAGTGAGTTTTGGGGAGATTTGTTGCAAAGCATTATCGCAGCAAGAGCTGACTAATACAACGTTCTCCAAATCACTGCCATGTCCCCGGCTGCCACCGTGCCTACGTGTAAGGCAACTGTGTCCTCGAACTTTGAGAACTCCTGAATTCTCGGTGCCTCTCCAACACAATGTACGTGGCTAAGGTGTCCCCAGATAACCTCACTAACGTACCACCGAGACCGCCCTAAGCTTTTATTGAACGTAATGCAACGCTCTTTCTATTCGTTCTCTGTTTCTACGTGGGTAAAATGCTTTCCGTCAGTCTAAAAGGATGGAAAATCGGCACAAAACACTCTGTGGATAGTTGTTTTTCACAAAGGAAAATCACAAACGAAACAGGCATTTCGCTGGGTGCAGAGCACTAACGCCCCCTAGTGCCTCTCAATGCCAAGTGGACAGAGGCACTTCATTAAATATCGAATCCCAGCTCTCTCCGCTTGAGAGGGAGAGCAAGCCATTCTCAGGTGGAGGAGGGCTGTTTTCAGCAGCTATCTGCAACGTTCTGTGGACCTGGCCACTGTGTAGCTACAAGGAAACCTTTTGTCTGAGGAAACTAACTAAAGAAACTTGAAAGTGGAGGAAGAGAGAAAGAATGAGACAACACCCTCATCTCGGTGACTCATCCACTTATTCGTTCACTTACCAAATCAAATATCCACTACGCGTAGAGAGTCCTGGGCTGAAAACCCGCACAGAACACGGAGACGTACCCCCATTCGCAGGGAGGTTAGGTACCAGAGAGGGAGACAAGATGTAGATTACCTTACGGCAGTTCCGCACATGTCCTGTTAAAGTGTTTGCAGCTCCAGGGGAGAGAAGGGATCCAGAAATCGCTTGGATTCTCAGTGAAGTCTTCCCAGAGAAGGAGGTGCAAAATAGGCGGACTGGAAGAAACAAAAAAATTAACCTCGTGGGTAGATATGAAACGGAGCAGAGGTGCACAGATACTTAGACCCCGTTCTTTCTTGACACGTCTGGAAAGTGAAACTGAAGCCAAATTACGGAGGGCCTTGAGTGTCAGTCTTCGGAGCTTGGCCGTACGGGGTTGACAGCGGGTGCCACGGACGGCTCGGACGAGGGCAAGGGCATAACCCAAGAGCCCTGGGAGGTGTAGGAGAGGTCGCAGCGAGGGAGATAGAAAGGCATGCGATTCTCCGAAGCAGTCACCGTAACCCAGGTGTAAACTCATAAACGGTAGACGCCGAGTAAGGGCGACACAGATGGCAGGGAGGAGTACGAGGGACACTAGAAAGGAAAACGCTCAGGGCTTCACCAGGGATCGGGTGCATTCCTTTCTCCCTCTAACAGAGGTTATCAGTAACCGGGCTAGTCGCTGGGAATCAAG